>NW_006199276.1:0-321 GCF_000334495.1 Tupaia belangeri chinensis
CATCTGCTGTGAAAACCCAGACCACCTCTCCAAGAACATGAGGAATCACATAGAGCAGACCGAGTTCATTCTCCTGGGAATACCTGAGACAGAGGGACTGGAGACTGTGCTCTTTATCATCTTCTCCTTCATCTGTTTCTTCACCCTGCTTGGAAATTTGCTCATCCTAATGGCAAACGTTCCTTCCTATACTTTTCACACCCCCATGTATTTCTTCTTGGGGCTCCTATCTATTTTTTTTTTTTGGAGAGATTTTCACTGTAGGGCGCGTGCGCTCGCCAGACAGACAGAGAGAGACATAGAGACAGAAAGCGAGAAATC
>NW_006199276.1:389-1116 GCF_000334495.1 Tupaia belangeri chinensis
GCACACGCGCCTGGTGTGAGTTTTAAGCCACCGGGTCTGGGACACGAACCGCGGTCGACTACGTGGGAGTCCAGAGACATAGCCATTACGCTAACTGCTGGTTCCCGGGGCTCCTATCTATTTTTGACACACTGTTCCCATCTGTCACCTGCCCCAAGATGCTATTCTATCTCTCCAGTCAGAGTCGAGCCATCTCCTACGAGGGCTGTGTTGCACAGCTTTTTTTCTATCACTTCCTGGGTTCTAGTGAAGGTTGTCTCTACTCTGTGATGGCTTATGATCGATTTGTGACCATTTGTCACCCTCTGAGATCCTATCTATTTTTGACACACTGTTCCCATCTGTCACCTGCCCCAAGATGCTATTCTATCTCTCCAGTCAGAGTCGAGCCATCTCCTACGAGGGCTGTGTTGCACAGCTTTTTTTCTATCACTTCCTGGGTTCTAGTGAAGGTTGTCTCTACTCTGTGATGGCTTATGATCGATTTGTGACCATTTGTCACCCTCTGAGATACACATTCATCATGAAACCTGGAGTCTGTGTAGGTTTGGTCATGGAGCCTGGTTGGTGGGTTGTCTTCAGGCCACCACCCTGACCACCTTTCCCTTTCGGTTAACCTACTGTGACCCCAACCAGGTTGACCACTTCTACTGTGGCATTCTTGATGTCTTACCCCTGGCTATTACTGATAGCATCCTTGCCCAGAGAGTGGGTTCCATCAATGTGG
>NW_006199277.1:0-1315 GCF_000334495.1 Tupaia belangeri chinensis
ATACAGGGCCTTCCTTCCCTTTGCCTGAGATCTATTTTTTCTGTTAATAAAACATTGTATTACTCATGTGCTCGGGCTCTTCTTCCTGCTCAGATTTGATCCCATGATAAAAATACTCCCGAGTTGTTCTCTCCACAGCTCTCTCAGCCAACCTAATCCCTCCCGAAAACTATGGCATTCTCATGAGACCGGCTGCTAGAGCTGGAAACCATGGCCAACCATCACAAGTTGGAATGGCAGCAACTTTTCAAAAGCCTCCAAGAGACATAGAAGGTCTCAATTTGAACGATGAATGCATATCACTCAAGGAAAAACTTTCCAGGGCAGGGGAGCAGTCAGTTGATATAAAAGATAGCCATGTTTTCATATACAAGAAGGGATATTGGCAAGACATCGGGTCTATATCCATACCAGGGACAGCAATCTCTGCCCTCATCAAAGGAGGATTGTTTTGTTAGTTTTGAGAGGATAGTGTCATTGAAGGCCCAAGTTCTTCAAAGATTAGTGATGGAAGGGTCCTGTTCTTTATTACATATAGGATATCTGTGTCACCACCACTTAGGAAGCTTCTGTTGCATCCGTGCTCTGTCCCCAGCACCGGTTTGTAACAGCCTGCCTTGTCCACGTGAAGAGCAATGGGGTAGCTGTAGGAAGGCCATGCTGGAGTGTCAGCTCTGCTCTGGGCTAATGTGGCTAATGAGATTATTTCATCAGAGATAAATGCATTCAACATCTCCCAGAGACTCTCCCATCTCCCAAATTTTATGCAAAGTAGGGTTATCCTTCCAGGAAGATCAGGAGCAGGCCATGTGCCTTAAGTTAAATATTAGTTCTCTGATTCCACCATGTCATCAGTAAAAATTAAAAGTCAACTTGGGTGTTGTCTACAGTCCCTGAGGGCTCTCACATTCTAGTGTGCTTCCTGCAGCCCACTCACTCCCAGTTAAGTACTGGGGCCGAGAGTTACTCTAGAGGCTGCATCTCTCTGCAGGGAAGGCTCCCCTCCTTCCAGCAGCAGTATGTTTCTGAAAGTGCAAGATCGATGCTAAGCTCATCCCTCACTGGGAGGCCTGAGAAGTCATCATTTTGCACCAGACAAGAGGGTCAAGAGAAAATTGGCTGACATCACCAGCTCCTATTCAGGAACAGCAGAATCCATGTATCTTGTGCCTCTGACTGAACTGTCAATTCAGGGAGGATTTTCTTCTAACTTGTAGATAGAAGGGCTGAAGGAGAAAGGGCTCATTCCCTGCATAGGAGCTAAATTTGCCCCTGGCCTCTCCCACCCCATAGCCATCCCACAGCCTCAGCCATT
>NW_006199278.1:0-1263 GCF_000334495.1 Tupaia belangeri chinensis
CCCCTCCCCGCCAGCCGCGCCGGTCAGCGCGATCCGCAAGTGGTCCTCGGGGATGGGCCGGGCCATGCGGCGCTGAATCTTCGGTTGCACCAAGTCTTTTGCGACGTATTCGCTCGTGCGCCCACATCGGTAGGCCCACTGATAGAAGGTGCAAACATGCGACGTGTAGGTCTGGATGCTAGACGGGCACACCCGCAACGAACCCTGCCAGGCCTCAAGCTGCTCTGGGGTGGCCTCCAGCAAAGATGTTTCCTCAAGCCATCTAGCTAATCTAGCAATCTGCCCCAAGCGGTGCTCGATCGTTTTAGCTGTGAAGTTCTTCAGCTTCAGATAACGAGCAAACTCTGAGACGACAGTGTCATTATTCACAGGTGACATAAGTACAGCCCGTCCTTTTGCTAGGAAACCGAACGGGTGGACTTGTTGCAGGTCAGTTGCTTCCCCGAGCGGAAACCGTGACCTGAGCTGGCGCGCCGGAACGCGGACTTATACGGTTCATACTCGTGAGTAAGAACTGTGCTACTCGCCTCCTCCGTGGCTAGCTGCCCGCCCCACATAAGCCATTCGCGGCTCGCTCCGGTCGCCCGATGAATCGCCTGAATCTTCTCGGTGAGCTTGTGAGGACTGCGCCCGCTTTCAATCCCTTGTAGGGCATTCTCGGTCAATCCAGTGAGCTGGGAAAACTCCCTGCGGCTCATCCTGAGCGCATTTCGCAGGACAACAACCCTGGCGGCAAGAGTGTCTGCCGGAACCCAGTTGTTCCCGTGAACCTTCTCTGCTGTCGTCATGGGTAAATGATGACATCTCTGCAATCTGCATGCAAGAAGATTGCATGCTTGAGCTGCAAGTAAACAGTTCATTCCTAAGTGATGCTTGCAATCCAAATTTCATGCATGTAATTATTTCGGCATGAGCGCAAAACTTCTGCTGATCGAGGCTCGGCTCGGTGGTCGAAGACTCCCCGAACTCGTCGGCGCACGCCGGGCACAGGGCAAGTCCTGGCAGGGCATCGCCAACGAAATCCACGACATGACCGGCGTTGCGGTGTCCCGAGAGTCCTTGCGTGCCTGGTGCAATCAGTCCAAGGCGGTGGCCTCGTGAGCGCGCCAGTGATCGTTTCCCCGTTCGACGCGATCCGTCACCTGACTGACGAGGGCCGCGAGTACTGGTCGGCACGTGATCTCATGCCGCTGCTCGGATACGAGAAGTGGGAGCGGTTCGCCGACGCCATCAGCCGTGCCAACCTTGCCGCCCGCCATGCTG
>NW_006199278.1:1297-1578 GCF_000334495.1 Tupaia belangeri chinensis
TTTCGGGGGGCCTAGGACCGGCACAGGCTGACTACCACCTCTCCCGGTACGCCTGCTATCTCGTCGCACTCAATGGCGATCCACGCAAGCCTGAAATCGCAGCCGCGCAGACATACTTCGTCATCAAGACCCGTGAGGCCGAGACCGCCACGGCCGCGCCCGCGCTCACAGGCACCGACCTACTCGCCGCCGCAGTGCTCGAAGCTCAGCGGATGATCGAGGCGAAGGACGCTCGGATCGCTGAGCTTTCGCCCAAGGCCGACCTTGCGGAACCCTCCCTC
>NW_006199278.1:1655-1941 GCF_000334495.1 Tupaia belangeri chinensis
CGAGTGTGTTCTGGATGAGCGGCTGATCTTCGCCAAACACGCTCCGTGCGGCGCGGTGCAGTACGACCACTACGCGCAGTTCACGCACTACTTCCAAGCGCACGAGCACGTCGTCGCGCACTCATGGGGCAGCTGTGCCCACTACACCTTGCGCATTCTGCCGCGAGGGATGGAACTCATCACCGCACGCTTGGGCCGAATCTCCAAGTAATCGCAAGTCCCACAACTGAATAAGTAAAGACGCTGGCGGTCCCGTCGCCAAACAGAAACCGCCAGCGTCCCCCAC
>NW_006199278.1:2180-2398 GCF_000334495.1 Tupaia belangeri chinensis
GCATCCGTTACTCATATCGGGCACTGTCGGCGCGCGGGTACAGCCTCGATCAGCCGGCCCAGATCATCGTGGGCTCAGTGAAGATGTGGTGCAAACGCCATGCGCCACTGCTCAAGTCATACGCCGACACCTATGCTTCCGCGCCGCAGCAGAGCCAGGGGCGTGCGGCATGACCATCACCTTTGACCCCTGCCCGACGTTCGACGAGCTCATGGCCG
>NW_006199278.1:2553-3441 GCF_000334495.1 Tupaia belangeri chinensis
ACCCGCGTGGCGCCGGGACCGCCGACCCTATCGCCGAGGGCGCACTCGTCGAGTTTTTCACCGACCGCGACGGCCGGGACAAGGCCAGCGCCGTGCTCAAGGCGGGTGCGTAATGCCAGAGCCAACAAAGGCATTGCTCGAAATGGTGGCCGAGATGGCGGACAAGCTACAAGACATCACGGCCCAGATCGAACCGGAGACGACCGCCTTTGCCCGCGCCTGGAGTCCAATCGGGTTGCGCCACTATGCGGCCGAGTGGACCGCCTTTCTCGATGAGAGAGACGCGCTCATTGAGCAGCTGACGCGATGCATCGCCGGATTCTTCACCCAATCGACGCAATACGAACGGGTGGCACGTGAACGCGCGACGCCACTCGCGTACCTGATCTACGCCAACTTCGACGTTAAGCCGAAGGGGGTCAAGGCATGACACTACACAAGGCCACGATCTGCGACCACTGGCATTGGCTGCTAACGGGAGGGGAAGTGACCACTGCCCTGCCGTGCGGACGAGGACTACCAGGCGGGCGATCGCATCGTCTTCGAGGGTCGCACGTGGCGCGAATGGAACATCACGCACGTGCTCAACAGCGCGTCTATGCCGGGCATTGCTGATGGGTACGTGGTGCTCTCGCTGGAGCATCCCCACAAGACCGAGCGAGAGCGCCAGTACCGCGAGCGCTACGAGATTGTCGAGAGCCTGCGTCGCTCCAATGCCGCACTGCGCGGTGTGATTACGCGCCTGCGCAACCAGATCAGCATGCGCGACCATCGGGAGGTGGCGGGCCGATGAGCGAGACCGTGCGCGACCCCCGCGAAGAGAAGCTACCTCAGTGGGCGCGAAAGCTGTTGGCCGATGAGCGCTACCGCGCCGACCGCGCCGAACAC
>NW_006199279.1:0-790 GCF_000334495.1 Tupaia belangeri chinensis
TTTTTTGCCTGGTATTTTTGTTTGTTTGTTTATTTTTCTTATTGTTGTTTTTGTTGTTTTTAAATTTCCTGAGGCATAGTGTTAAGTTATCTATTTGCCACCTTTCTATATTTTTCTTATGTGCACTAATTGGTATGAATTTTCCCCTTATAACTGCTTAGGTCATGTCCCATAGATTATGTAAATTCATGTACTCATTATCATTTGTTTCCATAATTTTTTAATTTCAGACTTAATTTCTTCAGTAGCTAAGAAGTCATTCAGAAATATTTTAGTTTAAATGCATGTTTAGTTTCCACATGCTTGTGTATTTTTTAGGGTGTTTCTTGAAAATAATATTGAGTTTAATTCCATCATGCTCAGAGAAGATGCTGGATATAGTTTCTATGCCTTTGAATCTGTAAAGGCTTGATTTTTGTCCTATCATATGGTCAATCTTTGAAAAGGTTCCATGCCAGGGTGAGAAAAATGTATATTTTTAGAGTGGAAAGTTCTATAGATATCTGTCAAGCCCATCTGATTTATAGTATCATTTAGGTACTGCATCTCTCTGTTAATGTTTTGTCTAGAAGATCTAAAGGAGCTAATGGGGTGTTGAGATCCCCAACAATTATAGTATGGGACTCTATCTCTCCTTTTAGCTCCAACAGTCTTTCCTTCACATATTTAGGTGCTCCTGAGTTGGGTGCATAGATATTAATAAGTGTTATGTCTTCTTGATGAATTAGCCCATTTACTATTATATAATGCCCTTGCTTTTCTATTCTTAGTCTCTGTCTTGAAGCCTATT
>NW_006199280.1:0-1238 GCF_000334495.1 Tupaia belangeri chinensis
AATATATTCATTATTGTTTACCATTTAAAATAAATGAAATATTCTGTAAAAAAGTGTGTGCATGTACGTCCATGAATCTTGATTGAGGAATAGAAGAAGCATGAGAACGATAGTATACCAGTGCACACGCGCATCCTCTAACCTGTTCTGAAGCTCTCGTCCACCAGGGAGTTCTGCAGCTTTGGCATCATCTGGATGTCCTTTGACAGGATACGAGAGCAGGTAGAAGTCTTGAGGTCATTGGCTGTCTGGCCCCCACAGTGCTGGATTGTCCTGCAGTGGAGCAAGGTCACCTTGAATTCTAGGTGTGTCTATTCCACAGTGCAGCTGAGAACAGCGTTGGGTAATGTGCCTGTGATCCGTCCTGGGTTTCCACGATGGATGGACACATAAGAGGGATGAGAGGGGAGGAGGAGAGGTGGGTGCATGGCTGGGTGCTCTATATTTAAGACCAGGACATACAGGGCTCCTCTGTGAGAGAGGAGGACTCAGAAATGGATAGTATGTGTCTAAGGGCAGAGTATGAGCTTATCTCCCAGAATGCACAGACTTTATTACTGTGTATCATTTTTAAACATTTTTATGGAAATTTAAAAAAATTAACTCATGTGATTAATTTTTTTAAACATTTACCTGCATGAATGTGGTGTACATCAGTCAAGACTAAGACATTACCATGTACTTTATCAACAAGTAACTTTTCATTTTTATGTCAATTAAATGTATTACTTGCTTTTCTCCCTGTTCTCCCCCCTCTTTCTCTCAATTACTCACCCCCTCATCCCTATCTTTACTATTTCTAGTCTCTACAGCTTCCCTCCCTCCTACCATACCTTCCACATTTCCAGATTCTGCTACAGAGTGCAGAGATTAGGTATATATTGAGTGGAGACATACAAAGTCTGTCTATCACGTCTGGCCTGCTTCTCTTAGCATTAAATTTTCCACATTCACCCACTTTGTGTCAAATGTCAAAGTCTCATTCTTTTTTATGGCTGAGTAGTATTTTATAAAGTACACGTGCCACATTTTTCCTTTTTATTTTATAGATTTAATCACTATACATCGCTTTGCTTGTAAGTTGAATTTACCCAATATGAATAAACTCCTCACCAGTCCATTTAAGGATACAAAACACATTATCATAAGCAGATAATAAACCATTTAAGTGTCTAAATATCTTGTCTTTCTTTTTTTTCTCCTTACTTTTTTTTCCTTACACTCTCCCCCCTTCTCCC
>NW_006199281.1:0-2111 GCF_000334495.1 Tupaia belangeri chinensis
AATAAATAAAAATAAATTAAAAAATAAAATAGAAAAGCAAGCTGGAGACAGGAGGGGAAAAGCCTAGGAACAAGGCAATCACTGGGTACATCCGAGACATCCATGGGAAACTCAGATAAGGGCGGACTTAGATCTACTCTCCCTTTACACACAATTGCCTTTGTCCCAAATATTTAGGAAAGTCACTATTTCCATTTTTCCTTGATAAAAATCTATTTTTGGTAAAAAATAAGATAAAATAAGCAGGCACTGTGTAAATAATTACCGAATACTTGAGAGTGAGCTGAATGAGTGAAATGATACTTTTAATCCTGAAGATATCAGTGTTGGTAATGCAAAATGAATTGAAATATGTATGAGATCAGTATATGCATTCTTAGGAAGATTTTAAAGGGCTCTTAATTATTAATTAATTGTCCTTTTGACCATCAGTGTAACCAAAAGTTTTGCTTATCTCTTTTAAGTTGTCAATGTAAAAAGAAGATAGTAAATTAACCAGATACTATTAATGCATCTGAAAAATTAATGTTAGGATATCAAACTCAAAAGTAGAAATTTCTGGGAATAGGAATACATGTCCAGAGGAATTTTTATTAGCCAAAAATTTTCCACATAGACAAAATAGTCTAGAAACTTTTTGGTAATAGTAATATCTACTTTTGAAATGGGTAGAAGGTCACCGTGGGGACATTTACCATACACTTATATGGGAAGAAGGCCTTGAGAGAGAACAGATATGACCAATTTCTGTCCCAGTTCAGGTCCTCATTCTGAGCTGTGGAGCCTGGGGATCGCCAAGAGAAGCCCTGAAAGTCAGGAGACCCTAGATTCAGAAGTTTGACTTGTCATCACTTTCCCACTGTGCATCCTTCTCTTAAGATAATAAGCCCCCCCAAAAAAAGATAATAAGCCCCTAATTACTTCTGACATATGTTCAGAGCGAAACAGATGCTGTAATTGTGGAGGGACAGGAAAGGTGTGCTTCAGGGACTAGGAGTCCGCAGAGGGTTTCCTCATCCTGACAGAGCGACAGCTTCAAAATTGAGGAAGACACAGCCATGGTCTATATTAGTCTCAGAATGTGCAGCCCAGAGGTCTGAGTTCTGCCTGGAAGCCTCACCATGCCTGAAGGACTGATCAGGCCTGACAGCACCCTGGCCACCACGGTGAGTAGGCCTCACAATGCCACTGTTCACTCCATAGGCCATGGTGACTCCTCAGAAGCACATTTCTCACTTCCCTCTGACTAAGGGAGGCAGCTCAGAAAAGGGGCTGAGCGCTGAGACCTTCACTTCTGACCTACAGGTAGACCCTGGGGCCCAGAAAGATGGCAGGCCCCTTTTAGCTGCTGTGTCCCAGAAATGCCTGTGTGTCCTTATGCCTCAGCTCAGGTCTGAATCTTCAGAGAGCTCAGGGGAGGGGTGTGCATAAGGCTGTCACTTTGCTTCTGCAGAATCAGAAAGATGCAGCAGCCTTTAGGCTTCAAGGGAAGAGCCTCCTTTCCCAGCCTCATTTCCCCTGCATCAGGCCTCTCCGCATCACTAGCCTTCCTAAGGTTTCTCACCTTCCTTTGGTGTATTTCTACAGTGCTCTTTGCCATTCCATTTCCAGCTCCCTATGGCATGTGTGTTCCAGCAGAGGTTGTCTCTGGGTATCCATTCTTAAAACCACTCATGATGGACATGCAATAATGGAGCATCCCTGGAAGTCAGTATCATTTAGTACAAGCCAGTTCATGGGACCTTTAGTGCCAATTATGCTTAAAGTTACAGTTCTTTAAATAATTCCTACCCCCTTTTTGGACAGAATATGAGTTAGGACAATCCGAGGTAGCCCAGGGGACTGTACACAGTCTCTGTCTCTGAGAGCACTGACATCTTGGGGAGGGCACTGGGGCTGAGATGGGGCAGGTACTGCTTGAGAGAGTGGGGTCCACCTCGGGGGAGCATGCAGTTCTCTGAGTGCAAAGTGTAGCTTTTTACACTTTGCTCTCCTGGGTCCAAAAAAGATTGGAGAGTGTGCACCCCCTCCTCTGATGCTTTCATTTCATTCAGTCAGAAAGGAGACAGAGTGACTTATACAGTGACTCAGAGTCTGTCCTAATCCGATTC
>NW_006199282.1:0-728 GCF_000334495.1 Tupaia belangeri chinensis
CATTAAAATAAATTAAAAAGAAATTAGCCTTCTAAATTGACATGGGAAAGAAAAGGAAGTAAATTAGCAAAAGCAATTTTGGAAAATAAGTGGGAGGAATCACTCTACCCTATGTTAAATGTTACCATATAGCTATAATAATAAAGAGATTGTTGTATTGGTCGAAAATACGCATGTAGATCAATGCTGAAGAATGGGGAATGTGGCCAATACATTTCTGACAAGGTTGCAAGAGCAATTCAAAGAGGAAAAGTGGCCTTTTCTTTTCTTTTCTTTCCTTTTTTAAGGTTTATTTCTTGCTTCCATGAACAAGAGAAACAGAGAAAAAGAGGGAGAGAGAAATAGGCACCCCAACAGGTCCCCATGCTACAATCCACCTCCAGCTCCAACTGGACAAGACCATGAGCACGTGCACACCCAGCGGTTTTAGGGGTGGCCTGGTAACTCAGTGGTGAAGTAAAGTGGACCCTGCGTGGCTGACAGGGGTTCTAATTCTGGCCCCCATGGCTTGAACATGTCAGGGGCATGTGCACATGCGCCCTAAACCCCAACGAGGTAGAGAAATGGAGAAGAGATTGCGGCAAGACCACACCTCACGGAGAGTGCTTTTTCCCTCTCCTTCTCTCTCTCTTTCTCTGGCAAATGCATGCCCCCTCTGGTAATGAGAAAAACACAGTTTAGATACTCCAAGGAAGAAAAACTTAAATAGTTTACATTTTCCATATTCT
>NW_006199283.1:0-1481 GCF_000334495.1 Tupaia belangeri chinensis
AAAGATAAAATTTATATAAAAATATAAATCCGATGTTAAACATAGACTCATGAGAACATTGTCAATTGGTTCTCTCTGAGTCCTCCTTACAATTCTTACTACTAAGTTAACATGCTTTAGTTATTCCTATTGTTGGTCTTTAAATTTTATAAAATTAAGAGGGTCTATTAATAAGATTGTTCAGTTTTACATTTAAAAAATTGTTAAAACAAATTTTATTATCATTGTTGTTTGTTTGTACATGTTCATAAACTACCAGTCAATATATATAAATATATACAATTCTATTTTTACAAACTTAATAACTTCTCCAAAAAATATCAAGCTTCCCAAGGTGAGATAAAAAGATAAAAGTGGACAATTAATAAAAACTATATCAAAGACAAAAACTATAAATTTCTGTCCAAAAACTTAAAGTATAAGTCTCAAAAAATGGGGTAAGACACGTTAATTAAGACTAAAACTCCTGACTGCCTCCTCCCCACCTGCCTTCTTGTACTCCTGTTTCTCTTTAGTTAGGCCTCTTCTCCACTAGACTCTCCCCTTAGTTAAGTAATCAATAGATCTAACTAAAAAAAAAATAGATTTAGACTACATTCTCCAACTAGGGTTTTTATATAGTCAAAAAGACAGATGCCTCATGAAACCTGTAAACTGGACTCTGCCCTCTTGACGGTACTCAGCCACTCCTTACACCATCTATTAAAATTTAGTTTCCCTTCTCAGTGTAGAAACTCTTACAAGTCAGAATAGATATTCTTTTTAAAAAGTTATCAAATAACTAAAAAATACGTTATAACAAATTAACAAGACACCCTAAATTTTTATTTAACTGTCATTTAAACACTCCATAGTCATTCATAATAATTTCAAAGACTAAAGACTTATTCAAAGACAGGATCTGGACACAGCCCAGATCAGAGTCTCTGACACACACACATACACACACATACATACACACCAAAAACCTGATTCCAATATAGACAATCCAGACACTAAACCATGCACATGACTAAAATCTTCATGTTCCCCACTGGGGCCTTGTCCCCAGGTGTGCGGTTAGTCCCTAGAGATAAAATACACTGATCTATAAAAAGAGCTTGAGACTTGTAAAGTCCATGCTGACCTGTAAAACTAAAGATTGGTGTGGCCCAAGACCCCAATGGCTCCCCTTAGACATCTGACAATCTCACTAGCAAGCCTCAAATAACCCTTAAAGAGACTAAAATTAATTTCTGTCTAAATCAGATGTTAAGGTTATTTCTAAAAATATAGTCATAAAAATAATTTGAAAGTAACAAAAAAGTTGACAATATAACACAAAAATTTTAAATCCTATCTGAAAAATAAACATCTATACCAACAATTAAAAGTTCTTGTAGCCATACCAGACTTTGTCTTCTCATCCTTGTCCTCCTACACCCCTCTTACACTCAAAAACAAACAAAAGAACAAAAATTGGCCCACAAACGATAGACTAT
>NW_006199284.1:0-1332 GCF_000334495.1 Tupaia belangeri chinensis
GTAGCTTGCAGCACTTTAAATTTTTAACCTGCATTCTTAAAAAACAGTGGGTAGGGACCAGCAGTTAGCATAATGGCTATGTCGCTGGACTCCCATGTAGTCAACCGTGGTTCATGTCCCGGACCCGGTGGCTTAAAACTCACGCCGGGCGCGTGTGCGTGCATGCCCAAGATCCTGAGAGGAGAATGGAGGAGAAGGAACTGTGGCATGGCCATCCCCCCTGGGGGGTGATTTCCTGCTTTCTGTCTCTCTGTCTCTCTCTGTCTGTCTGGCAACCGCACGCACCCTATAGCAAAAACCTCTCAAAAAACAAAACAAAAAAAACGGTGGGTCAGAAGGTGGCATAGAGGTTAAGTTGCTCAGTTCCCACATGGTGGACTGTAGTTTGAGTGCTGGACCTGGTGGACTAAAACTCACAGCAGGTGCATGTGTGTGCATGCTCAAAATCCTGAGAAGAGAATGGAGAAGAAGGAATTGTGTCATAGCCATCCACCTTGGTAGGTGATTTCTCACATTTTATCTGCATCTCAGGCAAGTGCATGCATCCTATAGGGAAAAATCTCTCTCTAAAAAGGAGTTGAATATTAGGGCCAGCACGGGGTGAAGTAGTTAATATGCCATACTCCCAGATGGCCAACCATAGCTTGAGTCCCAGACATGGTGGCTTGAAACGTACTGGGCAGGTGTGCATACATGTCCAAAATTCTGGGAGGAAAATGGAGAAGAGATTGAGACACCGCCATCTCTCCAGGGGGTGATTTCTCACTTTCCCTCTCACTGTCTGTCTCTCTGGCAAGTACACACACCCTACGGTAAAATCTTCTCCAAAAAAGTGAGTTATGTGGTTTTAAATTTACATTAATATAGAAATGCTATATTGGGGAAAAGAGAAACCTAAAATTTTTTAAAAATGTGCCATTTTTGAGAACTTATAAAATGTCATTGTATAAATCAGTGTCTCAGTACAGAATGGTTACCAGTATTACCTGTGTAGATGACTATTAAGCTTGTGCAGCATTTTCAGAATCTCTGTGTGTCTTTATATTCATGTTACGTTCACTGAGTTCTGCAGTCACCCTCTGCTCCGCAGGATTATTTTTCAGCCTGACTGTCCACCTCATTATGAAGTCTCACTTACTCAGATTGTGGCTTGAGTATGCCAGAATCTCTGTTCTTCATGAGGATATCCTCATATCCTTTTGTTTTTTAAGCATCTTTAAAAAAATGAAAACAAACAAACAAAACACCTATTTGATGACTGTAGTAAGCTATATAGCCCCAGCTAGGTGCTACTTTATAGTATGTTCATTGTACTCACTGAGGTTTATGCCT
>NW_006199284.1:2513-2900 GCF_000334495.1 Tupaia belangeri chinensis
CTGTGGTCGACTACGTGGGAGTCCAGCGACATAGCCATTACACTAACTGCTGGTTTCCTATTGTGTTCTTTTGATGGAGACATATATCCTGGTTTATTTAGACCTGAAGCTCTTCTACTTCTAGCCATTGGGAGATGTATTCACTTTTGGATACTTTTTAGGACGTTTCAGTGACTGGAAATGGATGTGTTTCCCTTTTGCTGTGGGCTGATGTGTGCTGAAGTCACTCTTCTGTTGTGTTTAGCAATGTGTTCCTCACAGGAGGAGCCTCCTATTCAAGTGTCTAGGGAGGACTATCACTTTTTTTGCAGGTGATTCAATAAAGGAGGATCTCTGGGAAACTCACAATGCTAGGATATTGAGATCTGTGATTCTAGACCTGTCTAG
>NW_006199285.1:0-206 GCF_000334495.1 Tupaia belangeri chinensis
CTGGATCTCTGAGTGCCTCTCTAGGTTTGGAAAGTTTTCTTGCAGGATTTAATGGAACAGATTGTCAATCTTATGAGTCTCTTCACCTTCGGGGACACCAATTATCCAGATGTTTGGACGTTTGATGGTATCTAGTATTTCTCATGTATTATTTTTTTGGCAATTTTCTGTCTTTGTGGTAAATTTTTCTAGGCCAGCAATTTCCT
>NW_006199286.1:0-3527 GCF_000334495.1 Tupaia belangeri chinensis
CAATTGCTCCTCGATAACCCATCCCTTATTGACTTTCCACTGCTTTCTGGACTACATATTCCTTTATTCCATTTTCTGGGATAGTCCCCAGATAAATAATATGCATTCAAATCTTTGCCCCAGTTCTTGTCCCTGCTTGTAAATAAACCAAACCTAAAAATATTGCGAATATTAATACTTAAATGGTGATCATAACTTAACAGGTTTGTAGGAGAATTGAATAATATTTATAAAGTCTTGGCACAAAGCCTAGACAATTAATTCTAACAAGGACGACAAGAAAAAAAAAAAAAAGTGCCCCTTCCTTCTCTTCTTCATGTCTTCAGCCCGGTCCTTCAACTTCTCCTCCCCATTTTATCTGAGGACAGTAGTTAATTAGTTATCATAAAGAAAGTTTAAGAACAATTTAGACAAATCAAAAATAAGTTAGAATTGGGAAATAAACTGTATTTTTGTTTAAGAAAAAGGACTATCATACCTGGGGCTTGTTTTTATTGGATTCTAACTCTACATAACACATATAAATAGAATAAAATGAGAAATCTTTGGAAGTGATAAGAATAACAATGTTCTGTAAACTGAATATGGCATATTAAAACAGAGACGGAAATATTTTAAGAGTAGTCAAAGAAAGGGGGAAAACGAAACAAAAAACAACTCATGATCTCATCAAATTTGAGGGTCTTAAGAAAGTCAACAAACTGGCTCAGCATCCGTTTCGGTAAATAAAGTTTTATCGAAACACAATTATAACCACATGGTTATGTTTGGTCTTTGGCAGCTTTTACATTACAAAGCAGCGTTAAGTGATTTTTACACAGACCATAGACCCTACAAAACTTAAAATGTTTTTTATCTGGCTTTAAACAGAAAAAGTGTACTGCCTTTTGATCAAGAACACTGTTGATTTTTTTAAAAAGTCTATAAAGCATAAAAGAAAACATAAATGAGAAAATTATATATGTGTGTGTGCTTGTATATGTGAACGTGTGTGTATATATACATACATAGAAAATCCCATCCTATGAATTGCATATGCTATCTCATTATTTCTCATTAGCATTTTTGTTTACTTTGCTCCTTGTTCTATAGAACATTTCAGTGGGCAATAGAAGAGGCCAACCAAAATCAAAATCAAAATCATTCTGGCCTTTTTGAGTTATAAAAGAGATTAAAATTAAGGTTGAAAATGACAAGACTTGACACGGCAATATTGTTGGCCAATGGGAAGCCTTCCCACCCCCATCACCATCCAAATGGGCAAATAAAATCTATTCTAAGAGTTGCCCCTGTCTGTGCTGCTCTAAATATAACAAACATGATCCTTTTAAAAACAACCCAAATTATACATAATGCATGCTCATATTCTTAAACTGATCTGTTAGAGATGCTAAAAAAAGATTGCATATATTTCAATTTTCCAAAAATGTCTTTTTCTCCAACACCAACTATTTTTTCCTCCTTTACAGAGCTCCAGAAATTCTGGAGATCTTCCTAAAAAAAACTAAAAAAAAAAAAAAAAAAAAAAAAAATTTAAAAAAAAGATTCCACCCCCAATAACTCAACCAAATTTTCCAAGATTGCAATTTGCAGTGCTCCAAAGAAGTAAATTGTGTTTGTGGGAGGTAGATTAACTCTTTCAACCACCTGAGGCCATTTTATGATAGTTTCTGAAAGAATTAACTTCCCCCCAAAAGGCCCCCCAGTGCAAAGTTTATCTGTATATACACACATGAGTGTGTATGTGTGTGTATATATGCAGCTCTGAAGAAACATATTAATTTACACTTAGCTAGACTAACTCTGCCCAAATAGTTTCATTCCATTTAAAACTAACTGAAATGTCAACACATTATTAAGAGGGTTATTAGCAATTCAAACATAAAGTTATTCTCAACTTTAGACAAAATAAACAAAACAATAAAACCGTTAGAAGACAATGGTAAGATTTGCTTCGAAGACTTTGAAAGGTAAAAATGTAGAATAATTTCTAAATGGGTAAAGTTTTATCTGTTCTGTTTTGTCTAAATCTGAACTAAAATCTTTGAGTCAAGGATGCCAAATCTGAGCTTCTATTCTCAGCCAGACAGTATAAATGAATCACATGGACCCAACGGAAGACGACAGGGAATGGCATAGTGAGTGTGGTAAATCGAAGAGCATGGCCTGTCTAAACAGACTGGGAGTCTTTGTTCTAGGTAATTACAGCTCTTCAGAAACCTAGATCTAGAATTTCTATATTTTTTTTAAAGAGAAGCTAGAAATATGAATGTGGGGGGCTTTTTAAAATTTTATGACTTTTACAATGTGCAGGGCTGGTAGGTAGCATGGTAGTTAATGCAGTTGGATCCCACATGGCTGACGGTGCAGTTTGAGTCCCAGACCTGGCGACTTGAAAAACAAACCAGGCATGTATTTGTGCATGGCCAAAGCCCTGAGAAGAAACTAGAGGAGAAGGGATTGTGGCATGGTCATCTCCCTCTGGCGGGTGATTTCTCGCTTTCTGTCTCTCTTTCTCTCTCTTTCTGGCAAGTGCACATGCCCTATAGCAAAAACCTCTCCCCCCACCAAAAAAAAATGTTGTACCAAAATAAATTCAGATTTTTAATTCCACTTTTTCACAAATTTTTTGAAGTCCCCTCACACTGGGAAGAGAGAGCTCAAGGAAAAATTTGGAGAATTATTAGTTAAAGTACCTTCATGGAGTTTGGCTTCAACCTTTTCTTTAGCTCTAAGGCTGATAAGAGTGTTGAGTGAGAGGGAAAAAAAGAGAAATATATAATGGGTGTGAGTCAGGAAAAATAGCACTGGCATGAGAAACTCTGGGTTCTATATAGTATATAGGTTAATGCTCCACCCATATTCCCTCAGCCCATGCCAGAAGTCATCTAAAGGTTCAGTGGACAATTTGTCTCCATGACATCAGTTTCCCACCTCTAACATCTGTTTGTCCTTAAAAGGCTTTCTCTGGCTTCAGGTATCAGTCCACATGTGGGACTGTTTGGAAGATCCAAGGTGTTAATGACCCAGGAGCACACTTACCCAACAGAAGGGAGCTGATGCTCAAATACCCCAGCTTCTTTGTACCTCAGTTAGACAGTTTTGGTATAGGCACTACACGGTCTCTGAACAGCTCTCCAGAGGGATAGAGTACATGTCAATTGCTCCTCGATAACCCATCCCTTATTGACTTTCCACTGCTTTCTGGACTACATATTCCTTTATTCCATTTTCTGGGATAGTCCCCAGATAAATAATATGCATTCAAATCTTTGCCCCAGTTCTTGTCCCTGCTTGTAAATAAACCAAACCTAAAAATATTGCGAATATTAATACTTAAATGGTGATCATAACTTAACAGGTTTGTAGGAGAATTGAATAATATTTATAAAGTCTTGGCACAAAGCCTAGACAATTAATTCTAACAAGGACGACAAGAAAAAAAAAAAAAGTGCCCCTTCCTTCTCTTCTTCATGTCTTCAGCCCGGTCCTTCAACTTCTCCTCCCCATTTTATCTGAGGACAGTA
>NW_006199287.1:0-762 GCF_000334495.1 Tupaia belangeri chinensis
GAACTATTTCATCCTATTACCACAGATGGGCCTAGGTCACAATGGCATGTTATTTGATCAAGATGTCAGCCATTTGTGTGACCCTCCTACCTCATCCCATACTAAGATAGCCTTTTAGGTAAGATGGGCTTTAACAGTTTCTGGCTTTTAGATCCCTCTCTAAGGGTTTTGCATAATACATTTCAATATAACCTTAATTTTTACACTTTTGTAACCTTAATAATTTGTTTTCCTTAAGAACTATGTACAATTCTATGAGAGAGAGAGAGAGAGAGAGAGAGCAGGAAAGGAGGCTGTCAGGTCTGGGATTTGAACTACTTTTATCCATGTGGGAGCCCAGTATCTTAACCATTATATCACCTGACAGCCCTCTTAACCTTTATTTTTTTTTAAAGTAATTTGACTTGTCATTTATTCTTAACAATTTTACTATTAAGACAAAATAACTCTAAGAATCAGAAACCAAGTGAAAAAGTTTACAGTTTATATTAACCAATAGTAACTTAACATAGCATTAATTTCTTGTAAGATCTAAAATTACCTGAAAACTTTATAACATTATACTTACAATAACCAGATCTTAAAAACCAATGCCTGGGCTATTTAAATACCAAAAGATACTAGAAAGTCAGTTACTTATTTTTCTATTTAACTTTTTATAACTATAACATATTAAATATATAGACCATAATAAATATTAGATATTTATCTTAAGTTGTTAAGTCTAAAACTTTTTTACTAAATCAATAATACCAAAACAAT
>NW_006199288.1:0-466 GCF_000334495.1 Tupaia belangeri chinensis
TCAAGAGCCAGGATGATGTTTTTTTCTTGACAGGTTATGTCACTCCATGGCCCAGAACCTTTCCTGGGTTCCCATTGCTCTTATGTATTTGAAACAGTCATGACCAAGGATCTACCTGACTTGGATCTAGCTTGCCAATCTGAATTTTTTTTCGATGATTCTGTCCCTTGCTCATAATACTTCCGTTCTTGTGACCTCTGTTTAGTTTCTAAAACACGTTAGTCCAAGCATCGTTTTTATACTTAGTTAAGCTCTATTGATAGATCTTTCTGAGGCTTTAAACTTAGTATTTGGATATCAGCTCATGTATCACTGTGTTAGTGAGGCCAGTTCTAACCAACTGATCTAAATTAGCCACATATCTTTGTACTTTATCATACAATCTTAATTTTTTGTCCTGTTTTTTTTTTTTTTTTTTTTTGGTACACTTAACACTATCAAGTAACTATGAACTCAATTTAAAAAT
>NW_006199289.1:0-316 GCF_000334495.1 Tupaia belangeri chinensis
GACTGGCTACGTCGTCACCCGGGAACCCAGACCCCTGCAGGTGGGAGAGCAGCTGGCAGGCCAGGCCACAGCTCTGAGCAGGAGGGCTGCTCTCCAGGTGGCCCTTCTCCGGGAGCGCTGTTACAAAGCGGGGCATCTCTGCTGGTCTGTTACGTGCACATAGTGAACACACACATCTTCCTGAGAGGACCAGGGTGACACGATGAATTGTCCCAGGGAACCAAGGACCCCAAGGGGCAGACCCAGAGCCATGCTGCTCATCCCCACACGGGGCACAATCTCCGGTATGAGAGAAGTGACCCAGGGCGGGGGGGGC
>NW_006199290.1:0-916 GCF_000334495.1 Tupaia belangeri chinensis
TATAAATTGGGTCACAACTTTGCCTAAGGCACCGTTTCTCAGCTATAGTTTATGGTCTGTACATTGATGGTGAGTATTTCATAGGTACACATGGCTCAGCTTGCACTATGCATGGAATGTCTGTTTCCACCACAGCCTTCTAAGTGCTCCAAACACTAAAGTACCCACAATAACTACACCTGTGATAAGAACAAATTATTTATTTTATTCCACACCAAGACAATATGTAGGTAATTTTCTTTGCTTAGACATCAAAGCAGTTTTAAGACTGGCCCTTGTGAAGCCACAATGTACCCAATGTATTATGTCAAACATTAACAACTTACATAAAAACCACAGCAAAAAATAGAAATTCAAATAGAAGTAAAGTAAAACTGTCATAAACAATAAACTATTTGTGGGACAGCATATAGGACAAATGGTCTACTATGTAAATTTTAGAATGAAGTAGACAAAAGTTGGAAGGCTGATTAATTTCCCCCCCTCTTTCTCCTGCTTCATCTGTCTCCTCGAGTATTCAATGTCCACAATGTCAAATTGTGTCTCAGTAACTGCATTATTAGTGTGCTGTCTTTGTGTGACTCTTCACTTAATGTATCAAGTTCAGCAATGTCTTCATCAAAAGCTGTCTTTGCAAGAGAGCAGGCTTTCTCTGGAGAGTTTAGAATCTCATAACAGAACAGCACAGAAGTTAAGGGCCAGACCCAATCTGATATGATGTATGGGTCGCATTTCCTTTTTGTTGATTTAAAAAGTGTCTTGCTATGATTGTTGTGACTGATCCTTAATTCCTCTCTTATCTTCACCATCAGCAACCCCAGCCAAATAATGGTAGTAGTTGCTTTTCATTTTCAAGTAGACTTTACTCTCTGCTTGGTGCAAGGGGGATCAAGAACTTTTCCAAAAGAGACAGTGT
>NW_006199291.1:0-361 GCF_000334495.1 Tupaia belangeri chinensis
ATAGAACTATCATATGATCCAGCAATCCCACACTTTGGTATCTACCTGAAGGATAGAAGAATATTTAATCAAAAAAGTGCTTGGACATTGATGTTTATTGCAGCCCTTTTCACGATTGCTAAGTCATGGAAACAACCTAAATGCCCACGTACTGATGAATGGTTAGAAAACTGTGGCACATATACTCAATGGAATACTATTCATCCATAACAAAGAACAAAACCCTGGCTTTTGAAAGGAAGTGGATGAATATGGAAGACTTACTGCTGAGTGAAGCTAGCCATGCTATGAAGGAGAGGCATCGTATGTCCCCACTTAATATATACTGAGTGTCTGCTCTCAATCTGAAACTGAAAAACTA
>NW_006199291.1:386-15403 GCF_000334495.1 Tupaia belangeri chinensis
TATATATATATATATATTTGAAACCATACTGCTTCTGTTGTTATAGAGTTATAAAATTATACAAAATTATAAGACATATTTTGAACATTATCTTTAAAATTCAGTTTTTTGAAATTTTGAAAGTTGTAAACTGTCAAGAATTATGGAGAATGAGCTAAACGTTTTTGCTATGTAAAGTAAATGTTTGTGGAAAATGTAAAAATAAATAAATGAAAGAAAAAAATACTGAAATCAAAAGATTCATAGAAACAAATGATAAAGAGTGCACAATATTCCATAATCTATGGCACACTAAAAAAAAATCATAAAGAGAGAAGTTCATAGCAATTAGTGCACACAAGAAAAAGATGGAAAGGTGGCAAAAGGACAACCTAACATGCCTCAGGGAATTGGAAAAATAATAACAAAACATTTTTCAAAATCCCAGGAGAAAAATAATGATTCCAGCAGAAATAAATAGAAAAAAATAAGTTTAGTGTTAATTTTGTCTGTTATTTGCATAAAGTTCAATAAGAACTTTAGATTAGACTCTTTAAAAAGCCTCCAAAGGATACTGAGCCAAGTCAGGAATCTACCATGTGATTGTGCCTTCAAGTATCTGGACTTGGAAGTTTTGGGGCCCGTCATGAGTTAAAGTCTTTACTTACCTGCCAGGTAGAACTGTTTATGGTACAAGGCCATCTTTCCAAGAGCTTCTCTTGGCTTTTTTGAATCAACCTTAGCTCCTTAGTTTTCTGGTCATATCTTCAGATATGACATTCTGGACCAAGCCCTGGAAATAACCAGTGTTTTCCATGTTTGATGCAAGGCAACAAATATTATTATATTTATGCCAATAATCAAACTGCTACAAAACACTAATACTCACAAATACTTTCCAATTCTATAGGGGTCAGAAAGGGATAAAAGTTTACTTCATTTTCATTTACCCAGTTTATTTGTTTTTAACCATTATTTTTGAGTGACTAATAAAAAACAAAGCTATTTATTTAAGGTGTTTTATTTTGAAGTAAAGCAAAACCAAACTATCCCTACATTAACTAGTCTCAGCTTATCTAAAGACTGAATTACCAGATGCAAGAGATTGCTCCAAATTTCCCAAGTTTTTCTGAAACCTATGGCATATGGAATCCAGTATGGCCATTTAGGACAGAGGCCATTTGGGCCCTGATTCATGTAGTAACAATTCTGAAGACATTTTGATTTATATTTTACCATTTTAAATCAGCTTTATCAAAGATATAACTAAAGTCACATGAACTTGGGTATCATTTGAGTCTATTTTACCTATGAGAATGCATTTAAGTTAATATGGTACCACATACAAACATACACATAAACACAAAACATACCACACATACATGTACACACATATAGTACAGAGTAAAAGAATTATAATTTTTATTTTAGAATTTTAGCCAAGAGATTGTAAAACTTGTTAGTTTTAAAGAGCAGTATGGTTCAACTGCATCACTGTACATGAAACAAGTTAGTTCATCTGCACTATAGCTAAAGTCTTCTGTCCAATTCTAAAGACAAATTAAGAAATTTTTACTTTAAAGACACAAATAACACTGACCAAAATAGATACCAAGGGAACATAGTATTGTAGAAAATTCTTGTAATATTTTACTAAGTACATAGATGGCATAGGAACTAGTTAACAAGTCCACTAACATTAGACATGTGACTGGTTCAAAGAATTCCTCGAATAATAGAAGCAGTTACTTCTTGTCGCAAAATGCTATTTATTGTCAGTTTGTCTGGCTGAATCAGATATTTAAGATTGTTTCCTAAAGAAAGCATGTAAAGAAAACAAAAAGTAAAGAAAGCCAATTTCACACAGTAATCAGCATACAACCACTCACTGTATAAAAGTAACACTGGGTACCCCTAAAATCCAAAGTGATCAATGAGTTTAATGCAAAAGAGTATAGAGCTCCAGACCTGAGAGAAAACACAAAAAAGAATAAGTCCTATAGAGCTAACTGCAGTTAGCAAGAGATTCAAAGAAAAGAATTCAGTCCACTGAAATGTGGCCATGAAAAAACATAGGATCCAAGAGAGAAACAAGAGGCTTCAAAAGTGGATGGCTAATGTATCTGTTTATAATTAGGTTGCCTTGTCTACAAGGGCTCTTTAAGAACATTATTTTCATATCTATCATCATTAGTTTTTAGCCAGGCAAACAACAAACTTATCTGTTTTTGTCTCAATGAACAGGTTTCTTTTATTCTGAATAAAATTTTAATTAAAACTTTCCTTTCTCTCTTACAGAGAAGGCTAAATGTCCACACATACATGTGTGCACATACAAGTGAACACACACACTGTTATCATGTTTTGAATATAAAATAGAATTTAAGACAAGTTTCAACTGAACTAATAAAACAAGATCTAGATTATTCCCAAAAATAGGCAGGAAACAGAAAAACCTTGACAGTCACACATGAGAAAAAAATTCATGTTTGGACTGGCTATACTTCAAGGTCCCAAACTTACATTTCTATATATGGCCCAAGACGTTGTGCATCTGCTAGATGAAGAGTATATAACAGGTTGATTATGGGAGAAAAGAGGAAGATAGTTACTTATAGAGGGTACCCCAAACAATCTCCAAAGGTTTACTTATTTTAGTAACAAATAATGACCTGACTCAAAAAGCCTCTTCATGAAGAGCAAAGACTTCCCAAAGGGAGCATAGAATAAGGAATGCCATCTCCAATGATCTCCCCAAAATTCACTCCCATGAAAGGACTAAGGAAGTAAAAGACTCTTGTTGCCACAGACATTTTCTACCACAACCAGTTAACAAAGAACAGACAAAAAACCCTTTATGGGTGGTACTTATTAAGACTAATTATCAAGAGCTTGACACATTTGTTGCAAAAAATGTTCTCCATGAAATCTTACATGGCTTGTGTTCCCAGTCTTTTTGGGCTGGCCACCTGTAAATCACACTCTTGAGATGTCAGGGATCAAGAGACTGTAAGGTCCAAAGATAGATTTATCCAGTGGTGATGCAGAGGAGGCAATGACAATGCAACTGCATAAGAGGCATTTATTTTTCCACCTAGCTGGGGTCCGAGCTATAGTCCAATGCCATGGGTTACAACAAGGACCCCAAACCTAGGAAAGAGGGGCTTTTTATGGCTCAGGAGGCAATACAGGATATTTTATTAGCAGCTTTTCATAGTATACAACACACAAAGGAGGGGCCATTTGTAGTAACAAATAATGACCTGACTCAAAAAGCCTCTTCATGAAGAGCAAAGACTTCCCAAAGGGAGCATAGAATAAGGAATGCCATCTCCAATGATCTCCCCAAAATTCACTCCCATGAAAGGACTAAGGAAGTAAAAGACTCTTGTTGCCACAGACATTTTCTACCACAACCAGTTAACAAAGAACAGACAAAAAACCCTTTATGGGTGGTACTTATTAAGACTAATTATCAAGAGCTTGACACATTTGTTGCAAAAAATGTTCTCCATGAAATCTTACATGGCTTGTGTTCCCAGTCTTTTTGGGCTGGCCACCTGTAAATCACACTCTTGAGATGTCAGGGATCAAGAGACTGTAAGGTCCAAAGATAGATTTATCCAGTGGTGATGCAGAGGAGGCAATGACAATGCAACTGCATAAGAGGCATTTATTTTTCCACCTAGCTGGGGTCCGAGCTATAGTCCAATGCCATGGGTTACAACAAGGACCCCAAACCTAGGAAAGAGGGGCTTTTTATGGCTCAGGAGGCAATACAGGATATTTTATTAGCAGCTTTTCATAGTATACAACACACAAAGGAGGGGCCATTTGTAGTTAGGGACTAACTGTTATCACCTGCCTGATTTTAGATAAGAACTCTCAGTTAAGGTAGGTAAACCTTCTTTTGGTGCCTTCAGGTTTGTTCATCCTGTTGCCCAGCCAGACCTGCCTGTCCTCCTTTAACCCACGAATTCCTATGCCCCGTAAAGCTGCAAATTCCTGTGTCCTATTTGCTGGGAATTCCTGTCTGTTAATTAGCGAATTCCTGTGCCCCATTTTTGAAACCCTGTCAAGGCAGTAAATACATTAACTTGGGTCTATGCGAACTCTGGCTAACATAAGCTAACTAAGACTGCAGCCCTAGAGAGGGTGTTTATACTAAATCAGCCTAAACTAACTCAGCCTAACCTATGCTAATTATGCTAAATTGGCCTATAGTAACTCAGTCTAATATATGCTAATTCGCCCTAACAAGACAATTCCCATTAGATCACAAATCAAGCTCTCAAAGATATAAGCGGGCAGAAGAACCTCATCCAGTCTTTGTAGAGGACTCACAGGCAGGTGGGTCTAGCTTGAGGACCCATCAGGCCAGTTCAGGTAGGTGCTGGCCTGATGAAAACTGCAAAATTTGCCAGCCTGTAAGGTCCAGATTGAACAATGGGTTTTATGAGTTCTAAGCCTGTGTTCTGCCCTCCTTAGGACATATAACACAGAAATAGAGATCATTTCAAGGTGGAGGAAAAACAGGCAATGGGTACTTATACCAGAAAAACACTATGGAGACTAGCAAATGGCACAGCTGTTATGTCACTGCACTCTCACATGGCTGACCATGGTTCAAGTCCCAGATCTGGTGCCTTTAAAATTACACTGCTGCATGCGTGCCCAAGATCTAGAAAGGAGAATGGAGAAGGGATTGTGGTGTGGCCATCCACCATGGGGTGATGATCTTTTACTTTTCCTCTTACCATCTCTGTCTCTCTCTTTCTGGCCAGCACAAATGGCCTAAAGCAAAAATTTCTGTAATAAAAGAAAGAGAAAAGAAAAACACTACAGCACTATACCCAGGTAGAACTATTTTATACAAATCTTTTTCTCCCACTAATCTTAAGTTAGAAATGGAACTAAACAATAATTTTACCATTTATTGAACTGAATTCCACAGACAGAGCAGGAGTCTGACTGGTAAGAATTTTTTACCCATTTTTGGTGACTTGTCAGGTTCTGAGTTTTCTTGGCTGTGACTTCTGGAAGAGCAGTTCAGCTTTGTTTATCCTGCTCACCACACCAAATCTATAAGGACCAAGGAAATCTCCATGAGGTTCACTGAAAAATAACTGACACAGAGAGAAAAAATGGCAAACTGGAAAGGCACACACAGGTAAATGAAAAGGCACACAGACAGCATATAATCATGCACATGGGAACCACACAAACTGCTCTTTTAAGACAGGCCAAACTATTAGAAGTTGTACACTCTAAAGGGCAAAAGAAGTCTGGAGTTATACTAAAAAACGGTGAGGGGAGAAAATGCAAAGAACCTTGTCTTTCTAGGCCAGAGGTCACACTTCAAATCCATTTTTTCCTGTTCCAAGAAAAGGCAGAGGGATAGCATCAGAAAAGACTATTTACATCTGCTGTTGACTATATTGATATAAATGAATGCACATTTCTTTTCACAGGTTAGTGAGCAGATCCTCTAACCAAAATTTTAAGCATACACCTTTTATTTTTTTCCCATAAAACAATCATACATATTACTTTTATTTTTTTTCCCATGAAATGATTTATAGTTAGAAGTTAGTTACCTAATTTAAACACCTATTCTTTGGTCCCTGTTCCCTAGATCCTAGGGAATATTGGGGCCAGATAATAAAACATAAGAGTTATCTTGTGTCTTTAGAATTATAGCTAAAAGTTTTCAATTCTACATGTTAAAATATTTCAGCCTAAAACAGATGCTGTGCTCCCACAATTTGATTAATACAGATAAGCCAAAATCATACATGTTAGGCTGTTTTCCTGAACTGGTTGCTAGGTTATAACCAATCACAGCAGCTAGGCTTCAGTCAATCACAAATATCCTGCCTTTTAAACCATGTTAATGCAGTTCAATTTCAGAATGTAACCAATGATATCTCTTCCTCACTCTCTCACTTATGTTTTTTGAATGACACTATTCTGTTCTGCCAACTTAGTGCCGCATAGACCATGAGGCTGGCCGGAGTTGTCTGCAAGTCTAGGGACAACTGCCCAATTTAAATTGTTCTAAGATTTGGTCTATTGAAACTCTACTCTGTTAAATTGGATGGTTTATTTTTCTTTTAACATACAAAATATACCCTAAGGGCTACAAGAGAACAGAGCTCCCTCACAGTTGTACATACAATGTCCTAGTCATGGCTGTTTCAGACAAAACTTATAAAATCAAATTCACAGGTTACCAAATTTCCAAATGGTCTCTTCTTGTGCCCTGGTCACAAAATTCCCAAAAGACCACCAAGGAGCTGATTCCTATGCAAGCACACAAGGGTTGCTTTTATTCAGGCTCTAGCCAGGACTCTCAATCACAGAAGATCAGAGTTGAGAGGCCCAGTGTTAGTTGGGCTGGTTTTATTTATTTGGTTGTTGTGGGGGAAGTCAAGGGTTGCTGAAGAATGCACTCAGGTGGCTATACATTGGCTGTAGATTACAAGAAACATACTTATCTTTTACTGATTGGTCATCAGACTGTTAAATTGGGCAAGGAAGTTACTTCAGGTCTCTGGTATTTTTTTTCTCATTGGTCAGCCCCGGTAGGGTGATGGTTTTATGACCTTCTCCTACGTGATTGGCTTGCCTCCTTGAAATGGTGCTGATTCCCAGTAAGGTGGGTTTAACAAATGGAGTCGCCCTGTAAAAATAGAGTCACTCTGGCCCTTCATTTCCTCCTTTCCCAAGTACATAGTGGAGCCAATCATGGATCCCTGTTATTGAGTTCTGTTTGGTCCCAAGTAGCGACAGGCTGGTACTGGGACTCTAGAATCATTAATTGGACAGTGCTGATTTGCTCGTGGGTAAAAGTAATCAACCTGTTGAGGACATAGGGACCAAGAGTGAGGAGGAGAAGAAGAATTCGCAGGGGGCCCAAGAGGGCAGAGATCAGAGTGGAGAGCCCAGGGGAGGGAAAACAGGATTAGCAAGGTTTGACGTATTGTAGCCTTAGCTTTAGGGGATTGTCTAGGTCTTTTGCAGCTATCCACGAAGGGGTCTGCTGGCTTGATGTGAGTATGATGGACTCACAAGGCTAATTTAGTTAAGGTCTCTTTTAGAGTTCTATTTATGTTCTCTATTTGTAATGCCATCAACCTTGAGAGTGGTGGTGAGAGTGATCTTCTGTGATTGAGAGTCCTGACTAGAGCCTGAATAAAAGCAACCCTTGTGTGCTTGCATAGGAATCAACTCCTTGGTGGTCTTTTGGGAATTTTGTGACCAGGGCACAAGAAGAGACCATTTGGAAATTTGGTAACCTGTGAATTTGATTTTATAAGTTTTGACTATGTAGGGGCCCTTCCAATGCAGCTGAAGGCTTTCTTTGTTGTGTCACTTGATGTACACCCATTCACTGGGCTGGAACTGATGGGGATCTGCAAGAGGGCCAGTGGCATAAAGAGCCTGTAGTCTTGGCCAGATGTCCTTGTGAGCAGCCTGAAGGCCTTGTAATGAAGATAACACAGAGTGATTATTAAATTCAGTTAACAAGTCAGACTGTAGGTTAGGAATAATAGGTGGCGACAGGCCGTACAAGATTTTGAAAGGCGTTAGACCTAACTGGTAAGGGGAGTTGCACATTTGGAAGAGAGAAAAGGGGAGGAGAGCCACCCAGTCATTGCCAGTTCATAAGGGTAATTTAGTTAAGGTATCTTTTAGAGTTCTATTTATTTTCTTTACTTGTCCTGAACTCTTCACAATGTAATTTCCAATCTGTCCCCAACACTGAGGCTAAACTTTGAATTACCTTGGTTACAAAAGCCAGTCCATTATCTGATCCAAACATAGTAGGGAATCCACACCTGGGTAAGATGTCTTTGAGGATCTTTTCAGCCACGACTTGGGCCGTTTCATATTTGGTAAGAAATGCTTCTGCCCAACCTGAAAAGGTGTCTACAAAGACCAGTAAGTATTTGTAACCATATTTGCCAGGTTTTACCTCTGTAAAGTCCACTTTCCAATATGCTCCTGGCTTCTTCCCTCTGATTCATGAGCCAGGCTGCCCTTAGGGTTTGGAAGTGTTGGTCAGCTGACAGGCTTTGCAGTAGTGTACTATAGTTTTAATCTTTGAGTTAGCTCCTTTTATCAGAATGTGAACATGTCAAAGGATGTTCTGCTTTTTTCTAGTGCCCATGTGGGTGGTTCGGTGGATCTTAGATAGGACTTGGTCACCAAAGTCCTCTGGGAGGATGATTTTATTATCTGCAGACTTCCACCATCCATGGAGATTGTGGGCCAAGGGCAGGTCCTTTATCTATGCAAGGTCTTACAATGTATATTAGGGTTTGTCAAGGAGAAATGGGCTACCAGAATCCAGCATCTGGGCCACTAGAACTGTTTGCTTTTAGGGCCACATCCCTGTCCATGGAATCAACCAGGTTATTACCCCTGGCAACTACGGAATCACCCTTCTGGTGACCCAAACAGTGAATAATGGCCAGCTTCTTGGGGAGTCAAATGGCAGGCAACAGTGCCAAGATCTCGGCTTTCTTCTTTATAGTTTTCTTTCTGTAGTCAAGAGGACTCATTTTCAGTATATGGCCCCATGTATGTGAGTGGTTGCAAAGGCATAGCGACTGTCAGTGTATAAATTGACTTTCTTGTCTTTGCCCAGAGTTAAAGCTTTGGTCAGGGCTATCAATTCAGCCTTCTGGGCTGATGTTCCCACCAGGAGGGGCTCTGCCCATAAAATTTCCCACTCTGACACCACTATTGCCCCTGCATACCTCAGTCCCTTTGACACAAAACTGCTCCCATCCATATACTAGGTCATTTCTGCATCTGGCAAGGGCTGATCTCTTGTCAGATTGGATTTCATGAGCCTGTGCAAGGATTTTGGTGCAGACATGGAGGGGAGTGTCAAGGTCTGGCAACAGGTCGTGGGATTTAAGGCAGTGAGTACCTGAAAAAAGATCTTGGCGGAGTTTAGTAAGAGACCCTGATAATGAACAAGGCAGGCATTGCTCAGTCCTTGGTCAGGGGGCTGCCAAAGAACTCCCTCAATTGCAAGAGGGGTGGAGAGGTAAATTTCCTGATGTAAGGTCAATTTGTTAGTGTCCTTGACCATAAGGGTAGTGGCTGCAATTATGCGGAGACAGGGAGGCCAACCTGCTGCAACATGATCTCATTTTTTTGACAGATCCAAAGTAACTGGTAAGGCCTCAATATTCCCTGCTCCAGCAGCCAGTGAATATAAGGGGTGATGCCAGCTCAGGTCTCTAGGGACATGGGATATTGGCACACTCAGACCAGGTCTGCTCATGGTTTAAGTTCTACATACACTGGTGGCTGATGTGCAGCCAATCCCATCCCCCCAGTTTCCACCCATGTGCTGGGGAATTCAGCCATCCATTGCGCCATGTCCGGCATAGAGGGCCTCTCATAGGAGCTGGTGCAGTCAGTACTCGTCTTCCAAGCTGACAGTGAGGACATGTATAGGGCATCCAGACTTATTGAGGACTTTAGCACCTCCTGGATCTAAGTGAATTTGGGTGCCCAGTTTTGTTAGTCAGTCTCTGCCCAATAACAGATAAGGGCACTTGGGAATTACCATGAATGAGTGGGATACTTTGTCTTCTCCAAAGTCCCCCATTCTCCTGGTGGCCCAGAAATACTTATTTGTTCCCGTTGCTCCCTGGACCCAGGCAGTTTGGGCAGATAATGTGCCAAGAGGTTATAGGAGCACTGAGTTCTGAGCACTGATGTCCACTAGGAAGTTGATGAGGGTCCCCTACACTCTGGGTTACCCTGGGTTTGAGGAGGGACACTGAGCCCCATCCCTCCTATTAACTGTGATTATTGAGAGTCAAGATAGGTGTGTTAGAGGGAGTCTTGTCCTTTTGTTTTGGACAGCCCCTTGCCCAATGGCCCGCCTCTTTGCAGTAGGCACACTGATTTCTCCCAAGGTGGGGGTGGACTTTTTTATTAGGCCGATTGGTATTTCCCTCCTGGGCCAGATCTTTTAGGTATCTCTGTGTCTCTCTCTGGTCTCCTGCCATGGAGGCCAACAAGATTTTTGCTAGATTCCAAGTTTGGTGGTCATTAGCTTTGGCCTGTTTTTCTTCAGGAGTTTCTGATTATTGTAAACTTTTTTTATTTTGAGAGATTTTTGCTGTAGGGCACGTGCACTCACCAGAAATATATATATAGAGAGAGAGATAGGAAGCAAGAGATCACCTCCTGGGGGGATGGTCACGCCACAATCCCTTCTCCTCCATTCTCCTCTTGGGATCTTGGGCATGCATGCACATGTGCTTGGTGTGAGTTTAAGCCACTGGGTCTGGGACCCGAATCACAGACGACTATGTGGAAGTCCAGCAACATAGCCATTATGCCAACTGTTGGTCCCTATTGTAAACTTTTTCAGCCACTGCAATTATATCTTGAATATTTTTTTCCTGAGACTGTCTAGTTTCTGCAATTTATGCCTAATATCCAGCACCCCCTGATTAACAAAAGCCATTATGAGGGCCAGTTTGGCCTCAGGGGCCTCCAGGTCCATAGGAGTGTATCGCCAGAAAGGATTTATGAGCCTTTCTAAAAAGGCAGTGGGACTTTTCTTCCTTGAACATCTCCTACTTTAGCCAAATTTGTGGGCTTTTTAGCGGCCTCTTTGAGACCTCCCAGCAGAATCTGGTGGTAGACCTGGAGCCTCTCCTTACCTTCAGCCATGTTGAAGCCCCATTCTGACCGGGACAAAGGGAATTTGGTGTTGATAGTATCAGGATTGCCCGTGGGCTGCCCATTATTGCCTGGGACCAGTTTCTGGGCTTTGTAGAGGATTCACTCTTGCTCCTTAGTGGTGAACAGAATATGGAGGATCTGTTGGCAATTGTCTCATGTTGGCTGGTCGGTAAAAAAGGACAGTTTCTAGTAAGACTATTAGCTCATTAGGATTTTCAGGTAGCCATGCATTTTGGGTTCTCCAGTTGTATAGGTCACTAGTGGCAAAGGCTGGTGAGGCTGGTTTCCGTTTTCATCAGGTGGTTCCACAACTTGGCGTGGCAGCACAGTTGAATCTGCCGATCTGAGTTGTGGAGGCAGGGCCCCCACCTCCTGTAAGTGCCAGCGGTGGGGCCGCTATTTCTCCTGTCAGCTCCTGGGCTGGGCTGCAGCACGAGCTGGGCCTCTCCCCTTCCTGTCTCCTCCTCAGCTCCTCCCTCTGCCTCTTCCAGTCTCACTGCTGGAACTCCTCCCTCCACTCTTCCCCCTGCCACTCCCTCTGCCTCTTCCAGTCTCACTGCTGGAACTGGGGCTTGGTAGAGAGGAGGGAAAATCAAGTCCTCTTCACTTCTTCCTTGGAAGACTGGTTGCGGGAGTGCAGAGGCTTCTGGGGTTTTTCTTTCCTTGACGGCAACAATTTTCGGGGACATTGGAGATTGTAAGAAAGGCTCAATCCCGGAATGGGGGAGTTAGGAATAAGCTCTTCCCATACAGTTATGTACGGGATTTGGTCCAGATGTCCACTCTGGGGATGGTAAATTATGTTCTTTACCTTTCAGATGGTTTTTAAATCAAAGGTCCCTCCCAGGGACCAGCCGATGTTGAAGGCTCACCATTTGTCATAAGTGTAACAGGGGAAGTCTGAGTCTGTCCTATTTTTGTCAGAAAAACAAACACACCAACAGAGATAGCTTTCCTGGACGGCAACAATTTTCGGGGCCATTGGAGGTTGTAAGAAAGGCTCAATCCAGGAATGGGGGAGGTAGGAATAAGCTCTTCCCATACAGTTATGTACAGCATTTGGTCCAGATGTCCACTCTGGGGATGGTAAATTATGTTCTTTACCTTTCAGATGGTTTTTAAATCAAAGGTCCCTCCCAGGGACCAGCCGATGTTGAAAGCTGACCATTTGACTGTACAGAGAGTGACAAGCTTTTGTTTCTTAACATTTAGACTAAGGTTATGGGCCCTGATCTTAACATTCTTGAAATGGTCTGTCATAAGTGTGAGAGGGGAAGTCTGAGTCTGTCCTATTTCTGTCAGAAAAACAAACACACCAACAGAGATAGGTAATAAACACAGAGACAGGAAAAATGCAGCCACACATATACCCTTCATTGAGTGAAAGGCAAACTGAAAGTAGGATGATGGCCTCAGGCTGTACCATGGGAGTGAACTGCTACATCCCCTCAGAGAACTCAGAACAATCAGGGGAATTCCATCCCCTACCAGAGGGTCTGGAACATCTTCCAGGCCATTAGATCAGCGGTCTGCCAGCGTGTCCGCTAGACTGATTGTAATCTATCACAGAGTTAGGGCCCTCAGAAACTGAACAGGACAAACAAAGAGACTATGGAAACACACTCACCGGCCGTTATTAGTCAACCCTCTGGTTTGGGGATCCTGGGGGGGGGTGTCTAGAGGAATCCCAGATGAGCCCCCAAATGTTGTGCCCCAGTTGTGAAATTCCCAAAAGACCACCAAGGAGTTGATTCCAATGCAAGCCCACAAGGGTTGCTTTTGTTCGGGCTTGAGTCAGGACTCTCAGTCATCCCCAACACAGTGGATTGGAGTTGAGAGCCCCGGTGTTAGTTGTGCTCTTTTTTATCATTTGGCTGTTGTGGGGGAGGTCAAGGGGTGCTGAGGAATGCACTCAGGTGGCTATACATTGACTGTAGTTTACAAGAAACATAGTTGTCTTTTACTGATTGGTTGTTAGACCATATTAAGTCACTCAAAAAAAGTTATTTCAGGACTCTGGTGTTTCTTTTTTTTTTTCTTTTTCTCATTGGTCAGCCCCAGTGGGGTGATGGTCTTACAACCTTCTCCTATGTGGTTGGCTCACCTCCTTGAAATGGCACCAATTCCCAGTAAGGTGGGTTTAACAAAATGGAGTTGCTCTGTAAAGATGGAGTCACTCTGGCCCTTCACTCTCAAGGCTTCCTGTCCCTGTATCCCAAGGGGAAAATCACAAACAAAGATTCTGTCAAAGCAGAAACCAAATATCTAAAGGGAGGCTTATAGTTACCCTTTGGCCAAATGGAGGAAAATTCACCAAACAAACATTCTGTCAAAATAGAAATCAAATATGTTACCTAACGCAAATCAGGTTCACTTGCCCAAGCACTATAAAACCAAACCATAGGCACATGATGGGATGAAGGAAAGTACAGCTTTATTGCAAAGAACAAAGCAAGGAGAGCTAGTAGCTCAAGCTGAAAAGACCCTGTCTACCCAAGATGTTCCTCACATGCATTTTTAAGGGCAAAATTAAGGCCAGAGGTCCCAGGTGCATGATCAGTTCAGTGATTGGTTGAAGAAGACAGGATCATCTCATAGATATTCTTGATTGGTGAGGCCTTAAGATCATCAAATTTCTCTTCAAGTTTCTGGAGCCAATTAGCCTGGAGTCTTTGAGCTCACAACCAGCAGTTTCCAACCTATAAAACATTTTACATATTGAAATAACCTTATCTTTCCTTTAAGTGAGAGTTTTAGAGGCCAAATGGCCCTCACTCATAATCCATGTTGGTCATTATCCATAACTTAGTCTGAAGACTTACTCCTTACTCTGGGCCATTACAATGTAAATGGACTTTATATTGTAAGAATCTTAGAAAATATATTAGGGGGTCCTTCCTCAGTTTCATATCTACTTGGTGTCATCACACACTACTCCTGTAACTTACCAGATATCTACCAAATACAGTCTAATGCCATGTATCTTTCACCACAAAACTGATATCTCCATGGGTCAATGGCACCTGGTCAGTGACCAATCACTCAGGAAAGTCCCTGAGACTAGGTGCTCAGGCACCTCCAAGATAAATTCTGAGGGTAGCCATCAGCCAAGGGTTGCTGTACCTTTGGCAATACACCCACACAGGACCTTTGTCTCATCTGGGTTGATAATAAACTGTTACCAAATGCCAATCAGGTTTGCTCACCCATTCAAGTACTGTAAAAACAAACCATAGGTACATGGTGTGATAAAAGAAAGTATAGATTTATTTCAAAGTGCAAAGTTAGGAGAGTGGGAAGGTCATACTGAAAAGACCTGGTCTTCCAAGGTGTTCCCCACATGCATTTTTAAAGGCAAAATTGGGAAGGGTCCCAGACAAGTGCCTAGCTCACTGATTGATTCAAGAGGATGTGATCATCTCATGGGCATACTTGATTAGCGAGAACTTAGATAACCAAATTTCTGTTCATGTATCTGAAGCCATTCAGCCTGGGATCATTTGAGCTTGCAGCCAGCCATTTCCATCCTGCAAAACATCCTATATATTGAAATAAAAACCTTATCATTCCTTTAAGTGAGTTTTAGAGGTCAAATGGGCCTTATTCATGGTCAATTTTTTTTTGAGAGGTTTTTGCTATAGTGTGCATGCCCTCTCCAGAAAGACAGAAAGAAACAGAGAGACAGAAAGTGAGAAATCATCCCCCAGGGAGGATGGCCATGCCACAATCCCTTCTCCTCCATTCTCCTCTTGGGATCTTGGGCACACAAGCACACATGCCTGGCATGAGTTTAAGCTACCGGATCTGGGACTTGAATGGTGGTCGATTACATGGGAGTTTAGCGATATAGCCATTACACTAACCGCTAGTCTCGATGGTCAATGTTCTTTTATAATGAGAAGTCTGAAGATTTATCCCTTACTCTGGACCATTAAAACGTAAATAGACCTTGCATTCCATGAACCTTAGAAAATACATTTTACTTTTAGTTTAGCCCTTATTAATTTTCAATTTGGGAAATTCTCACTTTTTCTTTAACAGAAGGGCAAACTTAGGATCCATCCCTCTTAGGGGGTCCCTTTTCGGTTTCATTACTACTTTCTTTTTTTAAAAAAAAATATTTTATTTAACGTTACTTATTTATTTTAATTTGACACAAGAGGCACAGATTGAGATAAAGAGAGAGAGAAATCAAGCTGCTAGGTCCAGGACTCGAACCATGGTTGAATGGAAGTCCAGCACCCTTAAGCACCATGCCACTTGCCAGCCCCTTCATTACTACTTTCTTTATGTTTACAAAATTCTAATATATTTTT
>NW_006199291.1:17485-22665 GCF_000334495.1 Tupaia belangeri chinensis
AGAAAAATAAAACTTGGGCCTCTATCTCTCACAATGAAAATAAATAAACTCAAAAAATATCAAAGATCTAAACATAAAACTATTAAACTACTGGTGGAAAACAGGTGAAATTTGGAGACATCAAAGTAGGCAAAGGCTTCTTAAATAAGATTGCCAAAGCACAAGCAATAATTCTGAAAATAGACAAGTGCGATTACATTAGGCTAAAAAGTACCACAGCAAATGAAACAATAATTAGAGTGAAGAGAAAACACTTGGAATGAGAGAATATATTTGCAAAATATACCTCAGATAAAAGGCTAATAACCAAAATACATAGGAAATTTAAGCACCTTACCCCACCCCCCAAAATATAATTCAATTAAAAGATGGGAAAATAAACTGAAGAGACTACTCTCCAAGGAAGACATACAAACAGCCAAGAAGCATATAAATTTATGTTCAGCATTACTGATTATAAGGGAGATGCAAAACAAAATAGTAATGACATACCACTTAATCCCAGTCAGAATGGCTAAGGTTAAAATAGTAAAGAATGATAAGTGTTGGCCAGGCTGTGGTGAAAAGGGAACCCACCTACACAGTTGGTGGAAATGTAAAGTAACATAGCCACTCTGGGAAACAATATAGAGGCTCCTGAAAAGCCTGCAAATAGAACTACCAGCAATCCCACTTTTGGATATCTCCCTAAAGGATAGGAATACACTCAGCCAGAAAAACACTTGCACACTGATATTTATTGCAGAATTATTTATAATTACTAAGACATGGAATCAGCCCAAATGTTCAAAAACAGATGAATGGATTGAAAAAGTGTGTCTTATATACACTGTAGAATACCACTTACCCATAAAAAAATGAGACCATGGCATTTGATAGAAAACAGACAAATATGGAAGACTTAATGTTGCATGAAGCAAGCTAGACTATGAAAGAAAGGCATTGTATATATACATAACAAATGTCTGCACTCTATAGATTGGTAAGCATAAAAGCATGGATCCAGCAGGTGGTGTGATGGTTAAGGTGCGGCACTCTCGAATAGCCAACTGCGGTTTGAGTCTTGGACCTAGTGGCTTGCTTTCTCACTCTCTAGTACAATTAACAATATTAATGAATCAAATAATTCTTTCAGGAAAAAAAGCATGGAGAGCAAATGTGGGCACAAAAGACACTGTGGCTGGAGGGTGGGCAATTGGCTTTGGGTGGGAGGAAATCAGGGTGAAAAAAAACCTTTTTAAGAATTATTTATCTTATTTTATTTTATTTATCTTTTTAAAAAAGTTTTTCTACAGGACACATGTAGTCACTAGAAAGAGAGAAATATAAGAAAAGTGAGAAAGCATGGTGCCAGGTCTAGGACTTCAACTGTAGTTAACCATATGGGGGTCCAGCACCTTTAACATGATGGTACCTGCTGGCCCCAAAAGCATAACTTTTAATAAACACAAAAATGGAAAATTATTTGTTGATGATGTTTTTAGTTATATCTTTGACTGAACTATTCACACTGAAGCATCTTTTTTATGCTATAAAGATGTACAGTGACTAAAAGTAATTAAAAGTAATAATAATAAAAATAAATTTAAATAAAAAATCTGAAGTTGTAACTAATGAAGTCTGATTCTGTAAATGCTCAAGATTTGAAACCGCTAGGGGGTCCAAATGTTAGGGTGCTCTCTCTACTTTTTAAAAATTATATCCCTACCAGTTCTCACAGTGAAGATCAAAGCAAATAGTTTTATTTCCTCCTAGAGTAGGAGACAAGTAACCATTTTAAAACATTCCAAGGAAGTTCTCTTTGTATTGAGCCCTGCTTCAGAAGAAGAAAATGTTTTCCCCAAACAAAATTGGTTAGAATTTTACCATAGCTAAACCTCTTGGGGCAAGGGAGATACCCTATTGCATCCCTCCCCTAACCTTCCTTACTGAACTAAGGAGGGGTGAAGATGATGTCTTATGGAAGTCACAGTCAGAGGACACAGGAATTCTAAAAAAATGGCTAAATCATGTGTCAATGGATGCTGTTCATCCTTCCACATGTTACTGCCACATCTACAGGGATTCTGCTTAATAACAGCAGTGTATCTAAAAGAATTGTGTGCCTCACAAATAAATTAAGAACTTGTTAGTTGTGCATCAACAAGTTGGATGATATTGATAATGTAGACAGACTTCTAGAAACACATACTCTACTGAGACTGAGCCATGAACAAAGAGAAAATCAGCACATTCACAACTAAAAGGTAGATTGTTGCAGTAATAAGTCTTTCCAACATGACAAACCTAGTGAGCATGTGTGCCCTAGAGAAGCACCCAAATGCAAAACAAATACAAAACCATCCTTCTTGTTACTCAGATGATAGGTACCCTCTTTTACCTACAACAGGCCAGACAGACTCCAAATTTCCATTCAAAGAGAAGGGGGTAGGGGCACTCTGTGACTTAATATACAAACACATCTGAGTCAACTACTAAGACTGGATGCCCTATCATATGGGACATTTCCCAGCTATCCTGCTCACTTAAGTACTCAGTGACCTCCCTCTGAAGAAACATGGCACTCTTTCCTTCTCCTCCACTCTCCTCTCTGGATTTTGGGCATGCATATACATGTGTCTGAAATCCATTTTGCTTTTCAGGTTCTTGAACAACCTCACTGGTATGGGTTTCATTGTCCTCTGGAATAATTTTTTCCCTTTATTTGGCTGAGGTGAAATGGTCTCCTGAGAGTAAAGACATAACAATTCATTTTTTAAATTAATTAATCTTTTAGATACATTCAATGACATAGTTTAGCTTATGAAGTGAACATTTCAATATGTGAACATTTCTCCCCAGTCCAGTTGATCAAAATATCTTCCACAGATAATACCACACCTCTGCATTCCATCAATGCTCTGCCTTTGTATCCCTCCTCCAAATGTCCTTTTTAAACACATAACAAGTCCTTTTAAAAGAAGTTCTTATTGCTCACTGGAAAATGAGAATTAAAATACTGTGTTTGAAATGTAGTATGGTGGGCAATTAGGTCATAATGTTGTGAGCCCAGGGAAAGGAAGTCGTGTCAGGGAATTCTGGGACCAATTGAAAATGTGGGGATTTATTTCTTGCACTCTGAAGTAGGTTTGAGAACAGGGTCTTGGATTTTCAGCCTGCTTTGCATAATTTAGAAAACTCATTCCCTGTGGTGAAAAGTGAGACTGGGGACCGCACACACTACTACTGCTCCTCCAAAAAACCATTACAGTTGTGGGGATCTCCCCCATGACCCTACACACAATCTGGGGAGATGTGGGGCTGCAGGTACAGGGCTATCCAGAGAGGGCTCAGGGTGGGCAAAAATTTCCCCACAGGAACATATCAGTACAACTGGAGTTCACTGCCATTCAGCCTTCATCAAGGGCTATAAGGGACAAGGGCCAAGCTAGGCCAGCAGCAGACTGGGGTCTGCAGACTGTAGGTAGAGAGGGAAGTCCAGTTTCCACCAGCTCATCCACTCCTAGTCTCCAGAAGCCTAACATTTACATTCACCATTTCCTGGCTTTCAGATGTCCTTCAGTCCTCCTTGTGATTTCTCAGCTAGTGCAGATCACAGGGTGAAAGAGCCTAAGATAGGACAACTCTCCATAGCAGAGGACTCCCCATCAAGGTCAGAATTAGAAAAGAAGGCTCCAGGAGATTGCTGACATCACAAATTTTGCCCTGCAACACACCTGATTAAGATTCCCAGAACTCTACCACAGTGACTCTGATTGGATGGTTCACAAAGCCTTGCCCCTGTGGCCCTGATTGGACAGTAACTTGGCCCTGCTCAGTGGTGCCTGAGTGACAGAAGAAGGAGACATCTAAATGACTATAGCCTGGGCTTTTCCACTTCTGGTCTGACATTTCCCTAGCCACTGTAAGGATGTTTGATGTAAAGGTTTGGCCTGAATATGTTGTGGAATGGGCTGCAAAGGACCCAAATGGCTTTTACAATAATTAGTCAGGCCCTTATTCTACTATTCCTGCAAATGCTGTACTGTCCTGGAAATTGGGCAAGATGATTGAGACCAGGGAGAAGGAGCTAAGAAAAGAAACAAAAATGACAAGAAAAGATTGCAAAAGCTATATGACTAAAAAAGGACTGAACACGTTCTGCAACCAGCAGCAAATCATTTGGGAAATTATACAGCTTTGGAAGGATTCATTATAGGTTTTTTTCCTTTGGATTTTATGACAGTATTAGTTAGTAAATGAAATCTGATTGATCATAAGGAAAAATCATTCTGACCACAATACTGTAGTAAATTTCAGGCTTGGATGTAGTTTGTTGGTGTCTGTTGGCATTTACTGTAAATTAGCATTAATTGTGGCACAAAGTCTATACTACTGGGTCATTGCATTAGAAGTTTGCATACTGTAATAAAAAAACATCCTGTGGAGAAAAGGATAAGATGATGAGCTCCATTCAAATAATAGTTTAAAATGGAATCCTGTTCTGGACAAAGGATATTAAGCATGTAAAAGTCTGAATTGTTATCTCCAAGGTGAAAAGTATGCTTTGGGGGACCAGCAGTTAGTGTAATAGCTATGTCGCTGGACTCCTATGTAGTTGACCACAGTTCACGTCCCGGACCTGGTGGCTTAAAACTCATGCCGGGCACATGTGCGTGCATGACCAAGATCCCGAGGAGAATGGAGGAGAAGGGATTGCAGTTTGGCCATTCCCCCTGGGTGTGGAGTGCCCCCACCCATCGCCTACAGCGCTCATCTTAAAGATGGCACCTAGCGAAAGCTCACTAAGCGCTCGAAGTTGTAAACAACTTCGAGGAAGTGGTGCGCGAAGAGCGTGGAGAGCACGGGAACATCACATGCAGCCAATCCCTACCCGAGAACTGATTTCCGCACATGTGGACAATGATCTGATTGGCTAGGGGCCCTTTATAAGGCCCCGGGGAAAGGGAAAGGAGGGAAGAACTTCTGTAACATAGCCTGGGGAAATAAAGTGCTGTAGAGAAGACCATCTCCGGAGTCGTCTGTTGCGCGGCAAGTGGTGGCCTGTACAGGGATCGCCTTGCATCGAGAGTGGCCAGAACTCTAGCACTCCAGGGCAGCCGGCTGGTAAGTCTCACAAGGTAAGAGACTGGAACATAGGGAAAGTTAAAAGACCTCGGGATAGAGGCAGGTAAAGTTAA
>NW_006199291.1:22823-26329 GCF_000334495.1 Tupaia belangeri chinensis
GTGGAGGCTGGAGGATTGCGGCATCGAGTCCATCTCACTCTCTCTCTCTGTCTCTCTCGGCGAGTGCACGATTTAAAAAAAAAAAAAAGGGGGAAGTCTGCCAAGGAGAAGCGGCGCCATTCCTCCACCTGCACTGCCCGAGAGCATGGCTCCCCGTGTTCCCAGGCGAGGCCCTGGGAGCCCGAGGTGTGTAGCCCCCTCGGTGCGAATCCCCGGGAAGACAGGGTCGCATGGGGCGCGCACGAAGTGGAGCGGAGCCGAATGGCTGGCCATGGAGGAGGAGGAAGGTAGGTGATGGGCGGGGGCGCTCCACATTGCAGTGTGGCCATTACCCCTGGGGGGTGATTTCTCACTTTCTGTCTCTCTGTCTCTCTCTGTCTGGTGAGCACACCTGGCCTATAGCAAATAAACCTCTCCCCCCCAAAAAAAAAGTATGCTTTGGCTTAAAAGAGAAACTACATTAATCACATCTTTTATCATCATTGCTTATTTCTTGAAATAGAATCATTTCTGCTTTACTTAAAGTAAAATAATATTAATAAAAATACTTAATATTTTCTGCACTTTTCTGATTCAAGCCTTTGAGACAACTTGTAGTTAACAAGATATTCTACATTTTTAAACCTAATTTTATAAATAATTCCCTTGACTTGGTACACTACCAACTACTAGAAATAACAATTTTTGTACTGAGGAACACTGCCACTTTCTTAGAGATGACTTGTTGAGAATAGTAACACTATGATTTAAAGCTTACAGTAAAAATGCCAAATGCTGTAAGTGTCTTGGAATCAATTTATTCTTGTGCTTAGTAGAACTGTGAAATAGTTAAAATGTCTTAATCAGGTCATGTGCTGATATGAAGGCACCCCTTTTGTTTTGTGTTCTATTCTTTTATCTCATGTGGTAGTGATGTCTTACACTTTTTATCAAGTATGTTTAATGTGAAAATTAAAAATTTCAGGTATTTTTTAAAAAACTAAGTTATACTTCAGAGTGGTAAGAAAAGTCTTAGATTTGTAAAAAAAAAAATTTTTTTTTTTTGGAGAGGTTTTTGCTATAGGGTGCGTGCACTCTCCAGAAAGACAGAGAGAGACAGAGAGATAGAAAGCGAGAAATCGCCCCCCAGTGGGGATGGCCATGATGCAATTCCTTCTCCTCCATTCTCCTCTCAGGATCTTGAGCATGCACACACACGCATCCAGAGTGATTTTAAGCCACTGGGTCTGGGACTCAAACTGTGGTCAGCTACATGGGAGTCCAGTAACATAGCCATTATGCTAACTGCTGGTCCCAAATTTGGAAAAAATTTGTTAACCATAGTGGTGGCTATGACAAAATGAGTACTTGTTGTACTTAAAGGTAAAGAGCTAAAGAATGTGTCTTTGAGTTGTGAAAGTGGAACTTTTTACTATTAAGCATGACTTTTATATATTAAGAAAAAAAAGAGTAGAGCCTGAATGTCTGCTTTTGCCCATAGTTTTATACAGGGTATATTTCTGACCCTGCAGTCTTAGCCCTGGACAAGAGATATCTGCATTTTAGCTTAAGGTTTTTCAGAACAGTAAATAGTGTCCTTTTGTACTCAGTGGGTCCTTCTGGCTTCTTCTTCATCAACAAAGATCATGAGTGTGCATAGGGAATTCTAGACTAATGACCAAGGAAACCAAATTCTGTCCTCCGAGCAGAAGCTCCTCTCCAGGATACACTGGATCAACAGAAAGGGCTTGATGTTCTCCAGGGTGCAGGGATTCAGGATAGAGCTCTGGGCAGCATAACCAAGGTTTCCTCACACCTCATTTTTTCCAATCTACTTATTTTCATGCAAGAATATAAACACATGCCAACTGAGAGTATATTATTAAGAATATGAAATGTGGATACAAATTTTACCCAGAAAATAAATTGCTATTTTACACCTATATATACAGATAGATTCATATATGGTTTGTGTATATATATGCACAAACAGACTACAATCTCTTTTTTATTGGCCAGAAAACTAAAGAAAGGGAGAGTGATTTACTGTCCTGGTTACCAGATGAATAAGTGACTGACTGCCAAAAGGTATTCTTTCTCAAGCTAATTCCAGACTCACAGTCTCCCTTGGGCTGATCACATCCTGTTGAATGTCTCTGCTAATAAGTTGTTTTGAACAGCCTCTGCTAAAGCACTTTCACTCAACCGTATTTCTTTCCCCATCTCCAGAAGACTTTCCCATTGCCAGTGTCCATTGTAAACTCTGTCAAGACCAAAAGAACTGTAAAGAAAATGCTATAAAGAGGTAGTTTATGGCTCTCAAAGTTAACATCAAAATGAGGATAGGCTCCTCTGATTCCAAAAGAGGAAGTTTCTTTATACTGGTGAAAGGGTTACAATACATATAACTTGTTATTAAAGAGTTTGCATTGAACTTAGTTTAGTGAAAATAATAAACTCTTTTTTCTTGTAACTTTTGTTTTATAGATGCTCTTTTTTTATTTCAAAAGCAAAAGTAGAGTTAGATTGCAGCAATATTTCATATAAGAATCAAAAGTGAAGAAAAGCAAGCATGTGAACTACCTCAGATCAGGCTGCTTCATCCACAGTTTACACTGAAAACCTGCACCCAGAAGGTGAAAGAGATTCTCAAGCTGGGAGCTAGATTCTGAGGCTGAAATGTAGCGCTAGAGTGAGTCTGTCCTTGGGATGAGGGAGGAAACTGAAGTATTTAAAGTTAAGAAATTAATACATACTGTTTCCCTTCATGCATGGAAATGGTCTCCCATTTACCACTTCTGTTTATACCAGCAGGAAACTTTTTCATGAGGAGCCCCAATGTGAGGGAAAAAAGTATAGAAAGCAAATATAGATACCAGAGACAATGTGGGAGGAGGGTGGTAGATGGCAGAGGGTAAGAGGTAGGGAATCAAAGATGGAAATATACAGAAAACAAGAAATGGAAAATTATTTGTTGATGATAACATGTATGTTGATGTGCTTGATTGAGCCAATATACAGTGTACTCTGGATGGAAAATCTCATTTTGTATGATGTAATGATGTACAGTGAATGAATGTAAATAAATAAATTTAAATTTAAACAAAACAAAATTCTGACCTGAGTAAACTGAAGTTCAGAAACCCTTCCTCCACCTGACAACCCAGATGAGTCTTTGTTTAAGTTTGTACCCAGGGATTTTCTTTACAAACTACTTTCAGTTGGTGACACAATGCTGCCAAAAACAAAACACTGCAGAAAATGCTGCAAGGTGACCAACCTTGAAAGGGACAGAATCCCCAGAACATCTGCATTTAGGTTGAGTACAGAAGTCTGATTACTTTTCCTATTTTCCAAAATCTTTTCAAAAGGGACTGGGGAAGTCATGCTCACAAACATTAACAGACCATTTATTTTTCACTAACAGGATTCTTCCTATATCCTATTCCAGGCATAGTATCTTCGAGATGTATATTTCAACCAATTACAGTGCATTCTTTTGCTTATCTCTCCCCAAGACACAGAAA
>NW_006199291.1:27120-31353 GCF_000334495.1 Tupaia belangeri chinensis
ATATACACACACACACATATATACACACACACATATATACACACATACATGAAACTAGAAATGGAAAATTATTGACAATAACATGTTTGATTAAGCCACTATGCAATATATTCTGGATGAGAAATCACATTCTGTATGCTGTGATGATGCTCAGTGAATAAATGTAAATTAATTACTTAAAAATTAAAAAAATTAAAAATTAAATTTTGAAATCTAACCTTTGTAAAATGCTTGGATGCATTTAAATTTATTAATTATAATCTCTTGGTTATATCTTTATTCGACTTGAGACATGATAAATAAAGAATAAATAGGGACCAGAAGATGGTATAATGCTTATGTTGCTGGAGTTCCACTTAGTCGACCACAGTTCAAGTCCTGAACCTGGCAGCTTGAAACTCATGCCAGGCATGTGTGCGTGTGTGCCCCAAATCCTGAAAGGATAATAGAGGAGAAGAGAGGGGGCATGGCTATGCCCCCCATGGTGATTTCTCACTTTCTGTCTCTGTGTATCTCTATCAAGTACACACGCCTTATAGTAAAAATCTCTCTAAAAAAAGTATATTGCTTATATATTAAAGGCCTATATTTGGACACGCCCTATAAAAAAAGATCTCTAAAAAAGAAGAAGAAAGTGAGACGAGCAGATGGCGTAATGATGGTTACATTGCTGGACTCCCACGTAGTTGATCGCAGTGTGAGTCCTAGACTCCGGACTCTCATATGGTCAAATTCAGTTCAAATCTTGAACCCAGTGGTTTGAAAATCATGTCAGGTTTGTGTGCATGCATGCCCAAGATCCTGGGAGGAGAATAGAGAAGGGATTGTAGTGTGGTGGCCATTCCCCGGAGCATGATATCTTATTTTCTCTCTGTCTCTGTCTCTCTTTCTCTCTAGCAAGTATGTGTGCCCTAAGGCAAAAATCTTTTTAAAAATGTAACCAATATTAATTTGAGGGCTTCTCATATTTGCCTACTGTTGCATTTTAATCATTATAAAGGTACTGACTGTGATAATCTTAATAAGCTGAAATTCATGATGAAGTTTATTCTGATATGAGCTTATCTTGGCAGAACTATAATGAAAGAAAGAAACAAAATAAATATTTTCAAAAATAGTTGAGAGAAAAATTTAAACCTATGTAAGATGTCCTCACAAATATCTTTTCTCTTTTTATTTTTTAAAGATTTTTCTTCATAGAGCCATGTATTCACTGAAGCGAGACAGAGACAGTGAGAGAGAAGTGAGAAATCTCCCCACCCCCTATGGGGGTGACCACGTTGTAATGCCTTCTCTTCCATTCTCCTGGGATGTTGGGCACGTGCACACTTGAACCAGTTGGCCATATGGGAGTCCAGCACTGTGGTAGGCAGTTCCTTAGTCATGAGCAGTAGCCCTAAGAGAAAAGTGAAAGGGCATTTTGTTCAATACCCTAATTCCCACTAGGGCAATAAACTAATTAGGCGATCTAATTAAAACAACCTGGCTCACATTGGGTGTGCACAATTAAGTAATCAAATTCCTCATTCTTTACCTGTGAGAAAAGTACACAAGTGGAGGAGAGAATGCACGGATTTGAATTAAATTGAAGGACATAGGTATTATAACAGACCTCCCACCGATGAACATTCATGACTTCTAGCAATAAAAATAACAATTAACCAGTACCAAACACGGTTGCCACCTGGCAATCTGCCTGCCCAAGAGCCATTTAGGTGTACTTTCCTTTCTTTTCTATTAAATCTTCTTTGCTACTTACTTCATTTGTGGTTGTGGTTTCATTTTGCACCTAGGGACAGATCTCTAATTTTAGTGATCTGGACCCAAAGAATGAAAGACTTCACAATGCAGCTCGACACTCTCCTATCCATTAAAAGTAGGACTTCTCAGGACCAGCAGTTAGCGTAATGGCTATGTCACTGGACTCCCATGTAGTCGACCACGGTTTGCATCCTGGACCTGGTGGCTTAAAACTCACGCTAGACATGTGTGTGTGCGTGCCCAAGATCCCGAGAGGAGAATGGAAGAGAAGGGATTGCAGCATGGCCATCCCCCCTGGGAGGTGGTTTCTCGCTTTCTATCTCTCTGTCTCTATCTGTCTGTCTGGCTGGTGAGCACACACACCCTATAGCAAAAACCTCTCCAAAAAAAAAAAAGTAGGACTACTCTCCCCACCATAGAAAGACTCACTAACTTTGCCATGCTGAAAAATGACTCAAAGAAGTTAAAAAGTACCTTTATATAGGAGCATCTAAGGATAGCAGCAAAGGAAACTCTATGCTATTTACTTTTATTGACATGATTTTACTCAATACTTGAAAACAAGCTGAGACCCTCTAAAAAGGGGTGAACCCTCAGTTTCCTTTTTACTTTTTTTCTTTTGAGAGAGGTTTTTCACTATAGGGCGCGTGCGCTTGCCAGACAGAGAGAGACAGAGAGACAGAAAGTGAGAAATCACTCCCCCAGAGGGGATGGCCATGCCGCAATCCCTTCTCCTCCATTCTCCTCTCGGGATATTGGGCACGCATGCACACACGCCTGGCGTGGGTTTTAAGCCATCAGGCCCAGGACTCGAACCACGGTCGACTACGTGGAAGTCCAGCGACATGGCAATTATGCTAACTGCTGGTTCCCATCAGTTTCCTTTATTTTTTTTTCTCATAAAAGTGTAACTTCCCAAGCTGAAAACTAATTAGAAGTAAAAGTACCTATCCAGATTGTTTGACAAGAGAGGTCCATTTAAATATAGATTTTACTTTTAAGGTTATAGCTACCCACTACACTCACTCCCTCCCTGAGGTAATTATTTGAATATATACTTTAGCTCACTGTAAACAGAACCTTCATATAGTAATAGATGAGGATCTTTCTATAACAATGCTTATGTAAAAATGATCTGTCATTCTAATGTACTAAAAAGAAGCTTGTAACCCCTCAACCCTCACTGCAGGCAGAGCAAAGGTTCAAAATTGCTAGGGGCATTCCTACAGACACATCTGATGGAATTCAGAAAATCTCCTGACCCCAGTTAGCAAAGTTCAATCCCTGCTCTGCCTTTGTAATGTTCTTTTGTCTTCTCTGGGAAAATCTTATGGTGAGATTCTTTAGCTTATGTTTCTTCCCCACACCTGCAGCTAGACTTCTCTCCTTTAGAAAAGAAGATAATGGGATTTCCCCTTGAAGTGATTATCACCAAGGGATTCACCTGGTCCAGTATTGTGGGGGGCTATGCACCATTGAATATCTCTGGTTTCTCAGAGAACAGACAATTACACAATGACAAAGGCCATGATTGACTCCCCTTCAAAACCTCACCTTCAAAACCATACTCTGATTGGCCACTTCCAATAGCAAATTGGTGAACTTAGAATCCCTCAGATTTGCATATCTGGCACCTCATGATTGGTCCACAAAAGCAACCAATCATAACCCACCTTTTACAATCCTTCATTTAACCAATCACTGCCCACGAACATGTATATAATCATATCTCTGGCCCACAATCCCCAGAAGACCCTGAAGACCCTGAAGAGTTGTGACACCACGTTGTCTCCGGACGACCCTGAAGAGTTGTAACACTGTGTCATCTCCATGTTGTAACACCGCGTCATTCATCCTGTCTCTCACTCCTTCCCTCAGGAAACCTGTTCGACTGTGCCCCGGGTTGGGACATGTGACGCCTGAACAGGGACCTGAGTATGAAGGACCAGTGAGGAGCACCCGAGAAAGGATGGCAGAGAATCGTCCCAAGAAAGGACGGCAGAGAATTGTCCAGGAGGGGATGGCAGAGAATCATCCAGAGAAAGGATGGCAAAGAATCGTCCAGGAAGGATGGCAGAGAATCATCCCAAGAAAGGCCGCAGAGGAGGACGGCAGAGAATCATCCCGGTAAGTAACAAAATTTGCTTACTCATAAGTAATAAGGGTAATAATGGGACAAGAGCTTAGTCAGCACGACATGAGCTTAGCACGAACAAGAGCTTAGTCAGCACGAACTATTCATTCAGGACTTAAAAGAAGCCCTTGCCACTCTAACCAAGGACTCTAAAATTTAAAAAGAACAGGGAGAGAATCTTATTTCCCTAGATAGTGAGGAAGAAGTTAAAAGTCCTGAAGGCAAGACAAAACCCAAACAATCCAAAAAACAAACAAACAAAAAAAAAACCTTAAGGCTCTACAAGAGCCACATAAAAATGAGTCATCAACTAGTTCAGAGGAGGAAATCCTAGAGGC
>NW_006199291.1:31736-36987 GCF_000334495.1 Tupaia belangeri chinensis
ACAATGAAAATCAAATGGAGTATGACCCAGGGTTCTTTGCACAGATTCATGCAGCAGGCCTGGAAAAAACTCCCTGCCAAAGTAGATTTGAGCACCTCCCTTACTAACATTAGACAAGGGCCTGATGAACCTTTTTCTGACTTTGTGCATCAATTAATTATCATATCAGAAAGAATATTTGGTAATGCTGATGCAAGTACAGACTTTGTAAAACAACTGGCATATAAAAATGCTAACGCTTCTTGTCAGGCAGCCATTAGACCGCACAGTAAAAAGGCAGGCCTGACAGGGTATGTATGTCTGTGTTCAGAGATTGGATCAGCATGGGTTATTCTCTCCATCTAGGCCAAGTCACTGAGGGTCTTATCTCAGACCAACCAGATTCCCCAGCTGAGGTGGTTCTTTAAAATAGAGGTTTAAATCTCCTTCTGGCATAACAGGGGGAATCTCTTGTCTTGCTTTATAAGAACGCTGTGGCTTTTATGCCAACAAGTCCGGCATCATTTGTGACAAAATATATCAACTCCAAGAATCTCTCCAACAACGTAGAAATCAACTCGCTGATGGTCTGCCTGGAATGGTCTCCTCCCTTTCCTGCTCCCCTTCCTTGGCCCATTCTTTGGCCTTTTAATTATTTGCTCACTGGGACCTGTTATATTTAACAGGCTCATGTCATTCCTCAAACAACACATTGACTCATTTACTATGTGGCCTATCCAGGTCCACTATACTAGATTGGAGATGGAAGACCAACACCCCTATACCGGTCTTGCCTGAGGCACTGAATTGGTTAGCCAAAGATGGGTAAGAGAGTTTGATGAGCCCAATATCTGTTCAGTCCTTCCATCTAAGACAGGAAGCCCATCATAGCTATGGGACTCTCCAATGATGGGTAATAATGGATGCATGGTTCCATAAACAACTCCAATCTAAGACAGGCATGATTCTCCCAGGCCTTTTCCTCATCTCTCAAATTAAAACAGAAGGGGGACATGTGGGAGGCTGCACACCAGCAAATATCACCAGTTTATCAGAGAGCAAACAATTACACAATGACTAAGGCCATGATTGGCTCCCCTTTAAAACCTCACCTTCAAAACCATACTCTGATTGGCCACTTGCCATAGCAAATCAGCGAGCTTAGAATCCCTCAGGTTGCATATCCAGCACCTCATGATTGGTCCACAAAAGCAACCAATCATAACCCACCTTTTACAATCTTTCATTTAACTAATCACTGCCTACCCCTACCAACATGTATATAACCATGATCCCTGGCCCACATTCACCAGATGACCCTGAAGACCCTGAAGAGTTGTGACACTACATCGTCTCCAGACGACTCTGAAGAGTTGTAACACTGTGTCATCTCCGTGCTGCCCACAATAAATGGATGACCCTGAAGAGTTGTAACACCACGTCGTTCATCCTGTCTCTCACTCCTTCCCTCAGGAAACCTGTTTGACTGTCTCCCGGGTCAGGACACAGTATGTCTACTCCTGTGTAGATTTATGACCTGCTTCTTATTGTCTGTAACACATCAACGTATCTATGGAATGTCATGAAATAAACATATGTAGTGTCACTTACCTAGGCTCAGGCTAAGTGCTGAGTGTCCTGTGCTACTCTGTCTCTTTCTCTCATTCTTTTCATTTCCCCTTAGACTGAACCAAGCCCAGGAAGATGCTGACAGGAAACATCTCAGGGAGACCGATTTTTATTTTCTCCATGAGCTGCCCACTCTTCTTGTTTTGCACATTGGAAGAGCTGTACTTTACTTCATCACAGCATGTGCCCATAGTTTGGTTTATAGCACATGGGCAAGCAAACCTGATTTGAGTTTGGTTACATACTGGCTGCTAAGAAAGCTGCAAACTCTGTGAATCTTGATTGTATTTCCCTGATTTTGAAAATTCCAGTGAGCAAACATACCCAAGGAAGGAAGTAACACTAACTAAGGTTGGAAGATAAACAATCTGATGAGGTGACATTTGAAATGAGACTGAATGCTACATTAATATAAAAATTTAGGACAGAGAAGGCCAGGATGATTGCAGATAGAAAGCATGAGGAAGCTATTTTCCCACCTAGACAATTTCACTAGCAGAATTTATCTAATCCCTAAAACAGCTATTTCAAAACTGGAGTCTATTTAAGGCTGAAACTTGGAGAGAAAGAATAGGATCATAATTTGTGTTTCATTTTAGTCAATCCCAGTTCTGAACACAGTAAACAGCTGCCATCACCAACCTACCCTCAAGGCTGGCAATTGTGCTGGCAGCTTGTGGTTGTGTTAAAAGGTAAAAAGGAACCTTATTCTCTAAATAATGGGGATGTGCTCTCTTCTCTTACTACTGCTTCTGGTCACAAATTGGGGACAAAAAGTGTACATTTCATTGTCTCCTCCATTGTCATACAACCCACTCCCTACAGAGATTACTCCATAGCACTTAAAGACTAGAACCTGGGCCCCATAGATGGCATGGTGGTTAAGGCACTGGGTTCCCACATGGCCCACTCCACAGCTCCAGTCTGTCTGGGACTCAAGGCTTGAAAATCACGCTGAGCACGAGTACACACATGCTCAAAATCCTGAGAGGAGAATGAAGGAGAAGGGATGTTGTGTGGCCATTTGCCCTTGGTGGGGAGGTGATTTGTCAATTTCCCACTCTCTGTATTTTTTTCTCTCTCTCTAATGAGCCAGTCCATGCAACCTATGGCAAAAACCTAAAATAAATAAATAAATAAATAAATAAGTAAAATAAGACCAAGTATAAACTCAAAAGACCTGAAAAGTTCTTACATTTGTAACTCAGGATGATCCTAACCACAGACAGGCAACAACAAATGAACAACAACAAATCCTTTGGAATGTGTATGTTAACGATTTCAGAATTCCCCTAAGATTAGATTCAAATATCCATTCAATCACAAGTTTGTTTTGTTTTGTTTTTATTGTTGTTTTTTTTAGTTTTCTATAGGGTGCATGTGTACAACAGAGAGAGACACAGAGAACACACCAAGAAATACATGCAGGACCACACCAAAGTGCCCGCTGACCCAGGTTCGGAGCTTTGGGAGGTGATGGCTATACCAGTACCAACAAAAGAAATGGCTTGTGCAATCAGAAATCCTTCCCCAGGGTCAATGGCCACACAACAATCCCTTTTTCTTTATTCTCCTTTCAGGACTTTGGAAGTTCACCAACACTCACTTGGTGTGATTTACAAGCCACCTGGTCTGGGCAATATGGAATCCAGCTTGCTTTAACTTCCATACCACACACCACCTATTGGTCCCCCAGTGTCTTTTATTTTTCTGTTTTCCCCCCATTTTGTATTGAATTATTAAAGGTCTTAATTAATGTAAATGTTTTCATAGCAAACACAGCTGATATATACATTTCAGAGTGTTCAGGAGTAAGGAACTCTCCTGCCACACTAGCTTTGTTTGTTGGAGCCTGAACTATCGGTAGAAAATCTTCATTTTTCCTGTCCCCTGCAATGACTATTTACCAGGAGCCATGAGGAATCCTGTTCTCCTCCAGTGTGTTTTTTGATTAGTATTTTTATATCATCCACAAGGAAAGAAGACAGTGGATTAACAGGTTGATTTAAAATAGAGATCATTTTAATACTAAATTCAGGCTTTATGACTATATATGGAACAGAGTTGTGATATATATGTGACTACACTGCTGTACCAAATTGCAAGTGTTAAAAATGCAAGTATAGAAAATACGTATTTTGCTTTTAATTTATGAGGGGGTAAAATTTTGGCCAAGAAGTCACAGAGCCAAAAACTACTTTTTATTTTAATTTTACATATTTTCCCATTGGTTGGAGAACAAGAGATCTTAATGAAGCAGAAGATTTCTTAAACAAATTTAGTTTTATGACAAAATACCCTGTAACAATATGGTAGGAAAGAGTCTAAAGAATTTAGTATGTTAAATTTAGTGTTAAAACAGTAATTTTACTTAAATTTCAGATTTTAACTTTGCCAGTAAATTGCTAGGAATTTGTATTTTATTTTTTATATCAAAAACGTAGGTAATTCTTACATAGATATTTCTAGGCTACATATACTGAACAGATTCTATTTTTTTATATTTGCATTTATTCTTCATTTAACTTTTTAAAACACTACTATAGATGAATATTAAAACAAAAAGAATAGCAAGTAGTGAGCATATTATGATTACAGTCCTTCACTCATTCACTACTGCATATAAAATGCTAGCAGTGTTATTCATTGGCCCCATTAAGAGGTCTGACACTGAACACCATCTTGGGGATGATGTTCATCATCCTCATATGCTTCTCCATTGTAATGGCGCCGTCTTTCCTGATTTGGATCAAAGTCCACCAGTTCTACCTCGTCCATTTCATCAGTCTCTTCTACTTCCTTCCTTTCAGGTAGAAGTTTTTCCAGCAAAGAGAGTTTATCAGGAGACAGAAAGCCATTCTCAGGGAAGTTTACCTTAATTCAATGATTAGGTGACCCTTTTCATATGGTCTATGATAAATTGGCATGCCTTCATTTAACATACAATTGATATCTTCATGCTTGACAATCTGACCTGGATGAGAGGTGATGACTATGGTTCGGTTGTCAAGTGTGGAAATTGGCTTCTGGAAGCCACACAACGCTTCAACCAGCTGTATGTCCATACACATGAAAAGGTCTTCTCCTCACCAAGTGAAAACAGATCTTTCTGATCTAGTACAATGACACTATCTCCTGGCTCCAGTCCTTGTTCTTGGTCTCCTTCACCATGGAACGTTATCTTCTGACCGTCTTTCATGCCTTTGTCAATATGAACTTCTAAAATATTTTTCTCTTGAACTATCTTCCTTCCATTGCAACTTTTACATCTATCTTTAGGACTGATCTGCTCTCCATGGCCTTAGCACTCCATGAATACAGACTGAATTTGCTGAACCATTCAAGGTCCTATCTGATGAATTCTTATTTGCATTCCAGTACCTCAGCAATTGGGGCAACACTCTACTGCTCCTTTCTTACCACCTTGGCCTTCACATTTTCACAAATCACATTCTTTAGCAGGGCCAATTTTCTTGTTGCACCATTATATAAATCTTCTAAGGTTACTGACAGCTGATTTACAACATTTTTACCTCTTCTTTCTCTCTGCATCCTTCCTCCTCCTCCAAAAAACATATCAAAGATGTCCATTGGGGAGCCAAAACCACCACCTGCTCCACCCTCTTTAATTGCCTGCTCTCCT
>NW_006199291.1:37110-44457 GCF_000334495.1 Tupaia belangeri chinensis
TTCCTGTAAGCCTTCTTCAATTCTTCCTGGGTAGCATTGGGTGTGACCCCTAAAACATCATACTAAGTCATTTCTTTCACCATTTTCTACAGCTGGTGAGCAGGCTGAGGCTGATGTGGAGGAGTGGGAAGGTGCATGTAGCTGTGCACAGCTCGGGCAGCAGCCACTCCTCAGCTTCTCACCGAGTGTTCTAGAAAGTTCCCCTGAACAGATTCTTGACACATCAATAAAATTAATTTCTGGTCTAAATAAATCTAACATTATCAATTTTCTGATGTATCTGTGGCTCCTTCTAATAATGAACATACCACCAATAATGAGCATGATGAACAAACTACACTCCTGGTTTCCTTTAGATTCCACGCCACTGACTTTGTAGGCAGAACTGTGGCTCTTCAGTGGGAAAAAGTCTCTTGGTTTGTTAACGGATGAGAAAGTGTTGAGCTGCATTGTGAAATCCTTGGTTCATTGGGTCCAGATCACTAAAATTAGAGATCTGTCCCTAGGCACAAAATGAAACCGCAACCACGAATGAAGTAGGTAGGAAAAAAGATTTAATAGAAAGAAAGGAAAGGAAAGAAAGAAAGTACATTGTGGGGCGGGAAGATTGCCAGGTGACAACCACACTTGGTACTAGTCAACCACCATTTCCATTACTAGAGGTCATGAATATTCATTAGTGGGAAGCCCTCTACATTGCCTATGTTCTTCGTTCAAACCTGAATCTATGAGTTCTTTTCCTGCACTTGCGCACTTTCCTCACAGGTAAAGAATGAGGAACTTGATCACCTAATTGTGTATGGTGCCCAATGTGAGCCAGGTTGCCCCAATTAGACTGCCCAATTAGTTTATTGCCCTAATAGGAATTGGGGCATTGACCAAAAATGCTTGCTTAGGTCTTTTTGATAAGAGAAAAAATCTATGAATCATCCCTGTGTATTTCCCTCAGGCCTCAAGGAAGGAAGATGGCAAATTGCCTCACCTTCCTGGCACCTGGAGCTGGATGAGCCTTTCGCTTTTCTCTTAGGGCTGCCCACTCACGGCTAACTAACTGCCTACCACATTTCCCTCTCAAGGACTTGAGACCCTAAAATAATGCAGGAAAAATGGACCGAAGGTCTCTTCTTCTGTAGCTTCTTCCAGCTGACAATTGTGTCAAAGAGAGGGGAGTCAGAGCCTCAGTCCTTACTCTCTGTCAGGCTAGCCCCAAGATTAGGTAGAGACTTCAGAGGTGTCCTCATATGAATCACGGAAAGTTATAGTGGCTGCGTCTAGAGAAGAGAGGTCAACATTATTAGGCACTGGTTGATATTGTAACATAAAGATAGATTGTATTCAGTTGGCAACAAGTTTATTTAGGGCTTGCAACAATGGAGGGCCAAAGCTTATGATTAAGATCATCATTATAACTGGCCTGCTAGTGGCAACAAGAGACTAAAAGCCAGTTTGTATTGTTCCATGAGGAAAATCCTAGTTTTTCAATTTTTGTGGCTTTTTCAAGAAGATTCTTAATATCTTGTTGAACTAAGCCAGATTGATTAACATAAAAACAACATTCTTCTTTTAGGTATATACAAGTTCCCCCTTCTCCTGCAGTGAGAAGATCTAGGATTCTGTGGTTTTGTAAAACAACACCTGCCAAGGAATCTAATTGTTCCTGTATTCTTATTAGGCTTTCTGCTGTAACTTTGAAAACTTCAGCTGTTTCAGCAGACAACTGCTTTTGCAATCCAAGAGACCTACTGTCAGTAGCCATGCCCCCTATGTCAATAAGAGCACTAAGAGCTATGCTCAAAGGAATTAGGGGTCCTGCTTGTTTGGATAGTCTACCATTTGTTCTGAGGGGAATTGGCAAGAAGGCATTTCCCCATGCCATTTTAATATCAGGAATTACATAGTCTAATGAACATAGATCTGTTCAGCCAGGTGGGAGGACTAAATAAGCCTGATGCCCACAGATCCAGTAAGCTCCCTGAGAGGCATTAAGTTTGGCCCAGAGCTTAATATTGAACAAAAGAAAAAGAGATTCTTGCCTTATGATCTTATTTCTAGCTCATATAGAGCCTCCTTGGAATATAGTAGAGACTTGTGTTCCACTAACAGTCATACCCTGGGAGGCAAAGTTAGCTGCTGTAATTGGAGTCCACAATGGGTGTTCTTTGTGTTGGAATGAGTTAAAATATTCCAGGTATAAAGTTCCCCTTATGAGGTTTCAAAACATTTGGGTATGGTTGGTGTAATTAAGTAACTGGCAATTGCCTCGCGATGTGGCTATCAGTGGTGTCCAAGAGGGAGATCCTATATATATACTTTGGCAGAAAAGTGATGTGTTAGTATTTTGAAATTTGAAAGTGGGGATTGCTGCCTTAGGACATGTATATAATATGAAATTTGTTATGTGGTTATGTCCTTTTATAAGAGGAATTCCCCTTGAGGTATTAACAAGTATTGAAGAGCCCATAAGGTAAATATGATCACAATTATCCCTTTGGAGTGATCCAACGGGAGTTCCTCGAGAAATATTGCTGAAAATACAGACTGGATAATACGTGTCATCTGCATTGATTATATGGGAATAAATGACTCCAGAAGGAGAAGAAATAGTTCCATCTCTAGTCAGTTCAGAGATCCATAACCCATCTAGAAAATGACTCTGAATATCTAATGTTGTCTTTTCTCCCCAAGAATTTGTTGGTTTAATGTCTGTGGAGAGAGGAGGTGGGAGAGTGGCTCATTGTTCATATGGTATTGCTTGAACATATCCCCAGCTATGTGTAGTCAAGCAGAGTCAACAGGGTTGTGTGAGATTTAAAGCAGTAGCAGTATGATTAACAAGAGTATAAGCATCTGGAAGAACTTGAAAAGAAGACAGTGTTGTCACAAATCCCTGAGTAAGAACATGTTTACAGGAAAAAGACTGGGTTCATGTTACTTATCTGAGGAAGAATTCTTCTTGAAAAGAAATCGAAGGTCCTCCAGAGGCTCACAGGTGTAAGTGTGAGAAGTCTGTTCAGGTTCCAGGTCAGCAGTCAGCTTGATCTGTGAAACGTGGATCCAAGTGGGAATGTTGGCCATTTTTACTGCTGTAGAGGTTGAAAGAACAGTATAGAGACATTTCCAAATAGGCTGAAACTGATCTTTAGGATCCTTGTCTCTCCTGGTCTTTACCAGTACTTCATCTCCTAGTTGGAAAGGGTTAACTCCCAGAGAGTTAGCTGCTGGCAAGACTTGGTTCCCATAAGACTGGAGAGCCCTCTGGACCTGAAAAAGTGTAATTATATATTGCTGGATGGCATTGTTTTCTACATCTATTATTAAGTCTGTGTGAAGAAAAGACCTTTCATACTTATGTTTGACAAATTTGTCTAATAAGCTTAGATAAGTTTTTACCTGCAAATATAGAATTGCAGAGGTGGATTAAAGAATTCCTTCTAAAATAACAAAAGTCATGAAGTCCCTTTAAAATAATTTATTGTTAGGCCATGGGGAGATGAAACTGAACTCTATTTGTAAGCCAACCCTGTGGGCCTTTGGCATAACCACGCTGCTTCAGCTGGAACATATTTTGGAGTGGGTAAAGGGTATGTTAAAGCTAGAGATAAGTGCTCCCAGAACAGGAGGAGGAAGCTGGGAAGAAGACTTAGAAGCCTTATCTGCCAGGTGATTCTCTTGACTAACTTCATCTGCTTCTTTTTGATATCCTCAACGATGTATTACAACTACTTCAAGAGGAAAATATACAGCCTCCAAAAGCTCTAAAATTTGGGGTCCATACTTAATATGGGAATTCTTGGCATTTAATAGTTCCCTTTCCCTCCAAATTGTTGCATGAGTATGTGATCAAGAAGGCATACTTAGAATCCATATATATAGTGGCTCTCTTTCCTTTTGTGAGGGTCAAAGCCTAAGTGAGAGCAATCAACTCAGCCAATTGGGAAGAAGCCCCAGGAGGCAAGGGTTTAACCTCTATAGTACTTTCAAGAGAGACTATAGCATAGAGAGCCTATCTAATTCCCCTTGATACTGAGCTACTGCTATCTGTAAACCAGGTTATATGTGAGTGGGGGAGCAGCTGGTCTTGCAGATCTACCTTGCTCGCAAAATCCTCATTAATTATTTGAAGGCAGTCATGGATAGGCATATCCTCTGCAGGCAGTGGGAGAAGAGAGGCTGGATTTAAAATTGTACAGGTCTTAAGTCTGATCTCAGGATGTTCTGAAAGGATTAACTGATACTTAAGTATATGGTTGTCAGAAAGCCAGATAGGCCCCTTGTATTCTAGAATTTTGGAGGCTTGATGAAGGATGCTCACCTGTAGGAGCTGTCCTGCAGTCCATTTAAGAGATTCTTGAGCAAGCAAGACTGTGGCAGCTACTGCTTTAATGCACCTTGGCCATCCCTTAGCCATTTGGTCCAATTTCTTAGATATGCAACTGGTTTAGAAACAGGGTCTATGTGCTGAGTTAAAACTCCCAATACAATTCCTGGTTTCTCCATTACAAAGAGTTGAAATGGCTGGTCTGGACAAAGGAGTCCTAATGCAGGCACCCTTACGAGGGCCTCTTTCCAAGGCTTAAAGGCAGGTTTCTGACAGGGCTCCCAGAGAATGGGTTCTCCCTTGATTTCACCCTTTAAGGCCTCATATAAGGGCTGGGATATATGTCCATAACCAGGTATTCATATCTGACAGTACTGTGTAAGCCCCAAGAATGCCTGGAGTTGGTGGCGTGTCTGAGGTTCAGGTATCTGTAAAATGGCTTGAACTCATTCAGGGGACAATTTTCTTTGTCCTTTTGAGACCAGAAGTCCAAAATATTTAACTTCTGTTTGTATGAACTGGGCCTTAGTCCAGGAGGCTTTATAGCCTTGGTCAGCTAGAAAACTTAAAGTATCCACCAGATGCTTCCTTGTTAACTTCTTGGTAGGGGAGCAAATAAGGTCATCCACCTACTGGATAAATTTTCCCCTCTTAAGTTTAGGTCCCCCAGGTTTCTAGCTAAAGCCTGACCAAAAAAGATGAGCACTGTCATGATAACCCTGAGGGAGTGTTCTCCATGTTAATTGTTGAAGTGTTCTCTTCTCTCTTTACTCAAAAGTAAACAAGAATTGGGAATCTTCATCTATTGGACTGTAAAAGAAAGCATTCTTAAGATTTAAAACTGAAAATCAATGAGAATCTGGGGGTACCTCTCCCAGAATAGTGTAAAGTTTTAACACCATTGGGTGAATGGGAACAGCTGCCTCATTTATAGCTCTGAGGTCTTGGACTAGGCAATATTCTCCAGTGGGCCTTTTTAACTCTTAAAATGGAAGAATGTTTACAGAGTGACTCGCAGGGGGTTATAACGCCAACCTATAGGAGTCTAGTAATTATTAGTTGAAGCCCTTGAATGGCCTCAGGTTTAACCGAGTATTGTTTTGAATGTGGGAAGGTATTAGGATTCTTAAGCCTAATTTTAACAGGGTTAGCTGTTTTTGCCTTTCCAGGTATGTCTATCACCATCTTCTGGATGGATTGATTTTTTTTTTTTTTTTTTTTTGAATAAGGTCATTTTGTTGGCATACTTTAGAATCAGGGTTTTATAACAATTCCAAAAAGGTAGATGTGCTAGGTCTCAGTGTTAATTGAGCACCCAGCTTACTGAGGATATCCCTTCCCATAAGGAGAGTAGGGCATTGAGGTTTAATTAGAAATTGATGGGAGAAAATGATGTCCTTCCAAGTACAGCAAAGAGCTGGGGTTAGAAGGCAGTGAGCAGGTTTACATGATATGCCCACAATAAAACGAGAGTCAGAGGAGGGGGCTTGTGGCGGGCACTGCATACAGAAGCCATCTTGAGCTATGCGCCATCTTGCGCTATTCACCATCTTGGAAACCATTAGGCTTCACTTCCTCACTGAACAAACCGTTTCTCAGAAATCATGTGACCAACTCTTCTCCCCAGAAATGGTTGGGTTTCTAGGCCATGGGAGAGATCCACCCACACCATTGATTGGTTCATACTGTTCTATCTCATTTGCATTTCAGGCAACCAATGGGTGCCCACCAGCCTGTGATTAACTCACCATTTTTCCTCAATAAACAGAGGAAGAAGAAGAAGACTTGATCAACACCTCATATTGTCTACACTCTGTGTGTGTGTGTGTGTGTGTGCGTGTTTGTCCCATCTCTCACTCCCTCCCCCAGGGAACACGTGGTGCCTGAACACGGACCTGGGTATGAGGGATCCAGTGAAGAGCTCCCGAGGAAGGCTCCAGTGCAGAACAAGCGAGAAAAGCCAGCGGAAACCAGAAGGGGATGACATAGACTCATCCAGAAGGGAATGGCATAGACTCATCCAGAAGGGGACGGCATAGACTCATCCCGAGAAAGGCTGACAAAAAACAGAAGGATGAAGAGAAGACATCCTGTTAAGTATTTACTTACATTTTATTTTAAGTACAGATAATAATAGGACAAAAGCTTAGTCAGCATGAAATATCCATTCAGAGCTTAATAGAAGCCCTTGCCATTATGGTCGCTAAGGGAGAGCAGATCATGCAAAATGATCAACCCCAGGAGGAGGCTATAGCCACCTCAGATCTAACCAAGGATTCTAAAATTGAAAAAGAACAGGGAGAGGATCTTATTTCCCTAGATAGTGAGGAAGAAGTTAAAAGCCCTGAAGGTGAGACAAAACCCAAAAAATCTAAAAAAACTAAAAAAAGAAATACAACCTTAAAGCTCTATAAGAGCCCAAGAAAAATGAGTCATCAACTAGTTCAGAGGAGGAAATCCTAGAGGCTGAGTCTGACAAATATAATAATCCAAAATGGTCGCCTGAAAAAGAAACTCTAGAAACAAAGACTGCCACGTGCAATAACCCAAAATGGCCGTCTGAAGAAAAACCTTAGAAACAAAAGCAGTCAAATACAATAATTCAAAATGGCCACCTTTCAAAAAACGACCACCATCTTACAACCTGGTCGCATCTGCATCAGCTTTGGTGATGCTGGTTATTGACCCTAGGGAAGAGATTTTTAATAAAATTGAACAATTTGCAGAACAAATTCAATTAGAAAAGAAACATCAAGACTTAATATCACAATTGGAAAAACAAAGAGTGGGTAAATCTAAAAATACAGATTCCTCACAGAATCACTATCAGCCCACTTTTACCCCTGGCACAAAAATTAAAACAGTTCAGATACCACAACCATCAATGAACTATGAGGAATGGGAAGCCTTCCCGGTAACAGAAACCATAGGTCAACAAGGGCAAGCATGGTGCCACATACATGGCTTTAATTTTAACATTATAAAAGAAATTAAAACAGCAGTTGCTCAATATGGAGCTACAGCTCCAT
>NW_006199291.1:45842-50937 GCF_000334495.1 Tupaia belangeri chinensis
GTCTCAAAAAATGGATGCTGCTCATTGGCTACCAGAAAGATTAATCAAACAGATCGATTCTAACAAGCCATCCAGGGATGATAAAAGCCCTGAGATATCTCTCTCTCCTTCCACAGATCAACAAAATGAAGATCCTTTTTAAATACCTGATCCTGTTTTGCTTCTTTGACACTACCACTGCTGGTTTTGACCCTGGTGCCACTCTTGGCAGAACGGGGGGGTGGGGTGTCTCTGTCTTGCTTTACCGGAATGCTGCTGCTTTTATGCCAACAAGCATAGAATGCACTCCTCCCCTTTTTCCTCCCCATACTTGGTCCGATTCTGGGTTTACCGATTGTTCGCTCTTTGGGGCCTGTTCTCTTTAATAAGCTCATGGCTTTCCTTAAACGCCAAATTGATGACTCCATAAAAATGCAGCCTATCCAAGTCCACTACCACAACCTGGATATGGAGTATCACGGAGCCTAGACATAGCTCCTGCCTGAGGTGTTGAATTGGTTAGCCAAAGACAAGTAAGAGAGTCTGAGCCTAACAACTGTACAAAGTCCTCCCACCTAAGACAGGAAACCCATCATTGCAATGGGATTCTCCAATGATGGGTAAGGATGGACATGTGGCTCTAAAAATGTCTCCAACCTAAGACAGGCACAATTCCCCCAGGTTTTTCTCCTCTCTTTGAAAAAATAAAAAAGGGGGAGCATGGGAACTGCATACAGAAGCCATCTTGAGCTATCTGCCATCTTGGAAACTATTAGGCTTCACTTCCTCACTGAGCAAACCGTCACCATCTTGGAAACCACTAGGCTTCACTTCCTCACTGAACAAACCGTTTCTCATAAATCATGTGACCAACTGTTCTCTCTGGAAGAGGTTGGGTTTCTAGGCAATGGGAGAGATCCACCCACACCAATGATTGGTTCATGCTGTTCTATCTCATTTGCATTTTGGGCAACCAATCATTGCCCATCAGCCTGTATATAACTTGCCATTTTTCCTCAATAAACAGAGGACAAAGAAGACTTGATCAGCACCTTGTGTTGTCTACACTCTGTGTGGGTGTGTGCGTGTGTTTGTCCCTTCTCTCACTCCCTCCCCCAAGGAACTTGTTCAACTGTCCCCTGGGTCAGGACAGAGGCTCCAACCTAAGCGGTAAGTACTGAGTAGGCAGCTCCCATATCAATAAGAAAAGTATGGGTCCTACCTGTCATATCCAAGGTCACCCTGGGCTCCTGTCCCATGGAGCTATCCATACCCTAAGGATAGGTATTTGTTGGAACTTTCTGCAGATTAAAAAGCTAGGGTTAGGGAACCAGCATAATGGCTATGTCGCTGGATTCTCACGTAATCGACTGCAGTTCGCATCCCAGACCCGGTGGCTTAGAACTCATGCGGGGTGCGTGTGCATGCATGCCCTAGATCCCAAGAGGAGAATGGAGGAGAAGGGATTGGGCGTGACCATCCCCCCTGGGGGATGATTTCTCGTTTTCTGTCTCTATGTCTTTCTCTGTCTGTCTGGTGAGCACACGCTCCCAATAGCGAAAACCTCTCAAAAAAAAAAAGAAAAAAAAAGCAGAAAAAAAAAAAAAAAGCTAGGGTTAGATTTTTAGGCTCAGGTTTTAAATCTTGTTTTACCATATCTGGAAAAGCTGATGAAGGAATAGTTTTGATGGGTGGAGTTGTTGGTGATATACAGCCTAGACAAAGTTTTGGGTCAGATCTGAGGGCCATAAAAGCCTGAATGTATGGCACCTTGTCCCAACCCGGGGGGACAGCCAAACAGGTTTCCTGAGTGAAGGACTGAGAGCCGGGACAAGCAGTGTAGTGTTACAGCACGGAGATGACAGTGTCGTCTGTTTATTGTGGGCAGCATGGTACAGCACAGAGACTACACAGTGTCACAGCTCTTAAGGGTCGCATCTTCTACTGTGAGCAGCACGGAGATGACACAGTGTCACTACTCTTAAGGGTTGCATCATCTACCGTGAGCAGCACGGAGACGACACAGTGTCACAGCTCTTAAGGGTCGTGTGGTCTACCATGAGCAGCACGGAGATGACGCAGTGTCACAGCTCTTAAGGGTCGTCAGGAGACGATGTAGTGTTACAGCTCTTCAGGGTCTCCCAGTTCGTCTGGAGATGATGCAGTGTCAGCTCTTCAGGATCTTCAGGGTCGTCTGGAGACTGCACGGTGTTTCAGCTCTTCAGGCTTTTCAGTTGTCTTCCTGGTCATCATCGTCTTCCTGGTCATCGTCGTCTGGCTACTGTGGGCCAGGCATCGTGGTTATATACACTCTGGTGGGTTGTAAACGGTGGGTCATGATTTGAGGGATTCTAGTGGCCAATCAGAGCAAGGTTTCGAAGGTCAGGTTTTTTGAAGGGAACCAATCATGGTAATTGTTTGCTCCCTGAGAAACCTCGGCAGACTCGCTGGTGCGCAGCCTCCTACAGCACCTCAGTTCACTTTCCCTGGTTCCTGATAGATTATCTAATTGGATAATAAAATGATAATCTAAGGTCCCATTTACTGGTTGAATTATTCCCTCCGGCAACTTGTATTGTGACCATGCAGTATTACAAAGGAAAATGAGTCTCCTCCTCTTAAGATATTGAGGGTCAAACTTAGGATAGTGAGAGAGGATGCACCCCAGTGGGCAGTTTCTTGGAATCAAAGAATAATTTAGAGGAATGCCTAGAAAGGCCTGAGGCATCCCTGCAGAGCCAATCCAGGTAACAAACCTCCAGCGGGTTGTACAAGCTGCCTGGAGTAAAGAGAATGGAGGGAGATGTCTCTCCCTCATGCCCCCGGAGTTAGTGTACCTATCCGAGGGCCTGTGAGCCTCTAATTACCCTGTCCCAAAGCCTGGGACAATTTCCAAGAGAGTTCCTCTGAGAGCATTCCCAGTTCTCTCTAGAAAGTCTGAAAGGAGAAGTCAAAACCTCTTCCCTGGACCTATTTCCAGAGTTGTGTGAGACTCTTCAGTGGCCAAAACTTTTTCCATGTGCTCACTAGTATGAAAAGGCACCTAAAGAGGCAAAATGCCATGTACAAAAAAAGTGGATTAATGATGAGGGAAAAATAATTTCAGAAAAGGTCTTGTTAAGAAACCCCATACCCAAAATTTGTAAATCTGGAAAAATAAAAGGCAAGAAAGAAGATAAGGTGCCCAGGGCTCCAGAAATCCAAAACCCAGAAGAAAAGGTGGCCAGAAATTAGAGTTGGAGACTACAGAGAGCCTGGCAAAGCATAGCATGGTTTATACTAACAGACCTTGTCTAATGTTCTAATGGAAAACTCAGTGGTTGCAGCGGGGAGATACCAGTCTGGAAAGCACTAGAAAGTACAATATGAGTCACGGCGCCATTATGTTAATGGATGGGAAAGTGTTGAGCTGTGTTGTGAAATCCTTGGTTCTTTGGGTCCAGATCACTAAAATTAGAGATCTGTCCCTAGGCACAAAATGAAGCCGCAACCATGAATGAAGTAGGTAGAAAAAAAGATTTAATAGAAAGAAAAGAAAGAAAGTACACCAAAAAGGTTGTTGGGCGGGCAGATTGCCAGGTGGCAACCTCACTTGGTACTAGTCAATCACCATTTCCATTACTAGAGGTCATGAATATTCATTAGTGGGAAGCCCTCTACACTGCCTATGTTCTTCCTTCAAATCTGAATCCACAAGTTCTTTTCCTGCACTTGCGCACTTTCCTCACAGGTAAAGAATGAGGAACTTGATCACCTAATTGCTCATGGTGCCCAGTGTGAGCCAGGTTGCCCCAATTAGATTGCTCAATTGCTCTAATAGGAATTGAGGCATTGACCAAAAACGCTTGCTTAGGTCTTTTTGATAAGAGAAAAATCTATGAATCATCCCTGTGTATTTCCCTCAGGCCTCAAGGAAGGAAGATGGCAAATTGCCTCACCCTCCTGGCACCCGGAGCTAGATGAGCCTTTTGCTTTTCTCTTAGGGCTGCCCACTCATGGCTAACTAACTGCCTACCACAGGTTTAGCTGCAATAAAAATGAGATCCAGAATGATTCTCCTTCCCCAGGGAACAGTGTTCAAGGCCACATCTCAGCATGACCTCTCTTGAGAGCGCAGATCTCTGAGGGACCTGCTTCTTGGACCCCAAAACACAGGCCTGGCAGCAAGGGTGACTTCTAGAAAAAGCACAGCGGGCAGAGCTTCATGTTGGTAAGGACTGAGTAATCGATACAATCCTGGTCCTACAGATCAGGCTCAGAGCCCTTTGCCTGCTAGGATAGCTCTGCCAAGCCCAGCACACTACTCCAGGAACACACATGGCAGAGATGTCCAGGTATGGTCATCTCTGGCCCTGGCTGCAGCCGCCCGCAACTACAGTCCTTGTTGGGGCTCAACAACCAGACCTGTACTCACTCCTTGGGCACCAGGCAGCATCTGGAGAGCTTAGGCTGTTTAGACCCTGGGAGCCTTCCTGGACCTGCAGCATGCTGCTGTCCCTATAACCTACACTGAGTTAGCCAGGCTGGACATGCTGTTGCTGGTGGTCCCTACATCATTCCTCACCACATCCTGCAGAGCCACACCAAGGTGCCTGCTGATCCAGACTGGGAGCTTTGGGGGATGATGGCTACCAGTAACAGCCAAAGAAATGGCCTGTGTGATCAGGATTATATATCGGTGCTGCTGACCAGTTTGTAAAGCATTCTGTCAGGAGAAAAGGCAAATCATGGTGACATCTCTACAGACTCATAGCCTGAAATTCTCCTGTGGTGGAGGCTGCTAGAAGCAGTGGCTGTTGTTTTGGTATACAATGAATTAGTCTTAGTTTTCTTATATCAGACATAGCAAACACCAATCTGACATTTACTCTGGTATGAATTTATAATTAGATATGTATATATATTGATCTCATCTATATAAATGAGTTGAAATAATCAATTTTAGCACACAGTTTATGTATTCATTGTGAAAGCCACACTGTACAGTGCAAAAGAAACTGCAAGAAAAAAGAAAAAGGCAGAGAGGCAAAGAATTGTGTATATATATCCAATACCTATCAGCAATCTTCCTAGTTTGAAAATATAGTCTGTCTTTGTACTACACCAGTGTCCCATT
>NW_006199291.1:52982-55280 GCF_000334495.1 Tupaia belangeri chinensis
GGACTTGAACCATGGTCAGCCATGTGGGAGTCCAATGCACTTAACCACCATGTCATTTGCTAGCCTTTGATAGTATTACTTTTTAACCTATTCTTGTCCAGTTAAACTGTTTTAATTGCAAAGGAGTAGACTTCTGTGGTAGATTTTCTAAATACACTACCAGCTCTTGGTAATCTCAGGAAAGAAATTGCATATTTTCACCCTGAAGGTTCAGAGGACCATGTTGTTTTAATTAATAGTACATGGTCAGGATAAAGGGGTAGTATGTAAAATAAAGCAGTAATTTGAAAATTAAAACAAAAGATGTAATCCAAGGCTTTTACATTTTAATGGAAGGATATAAATTTTTCAAAATGACAAAAATATCAATAGTATTTGTATGCAAAATATTTTATATAAAATGGCCACTTCTAAATCCAGAAGTCATTTCAGAAATTAATTTAATTCCATAAAGCTTTAAAAAAAAGTTTGTGGCACAGAGGTTAAGGAAATGGATCCTACATGGCCAATTGCATGATTTGAGTCCTGGACCCAATAAGTCGTGAAACATGTCTGAGGTTTGTGCATGCATCTCCAAAATCCTAAGAGGAGCATGGAGGAGAGGGGATTGTGGCAAGGTCACCTGCCTTGGGGAATGATTTCTCAATTTATTTCTCTCTCTGTCTGTCTCTGGTGAGCATATGTGACCTTCAGCAAAAATAAGGAAGACACAACAAAAAGTTTAATGGCAGTAGAGATTGTATGCAAAGTAGTCAAGAGATAAAACAAAAACAAACCAAAAAAAACAGACTTGAGAATTGAAACACAATTTGCATGACAGGAAAAGATATGCTCTTGAATTCTTCCCCCAAGGCCCCATCTCCTATCCTGCTTTATCAGGGATTAAGTTTTCCACCCAAGATGCTGTGGAAGCATTCAGACCTACAATGCACTATATCATCACAACATACTATATTAGTGCATTGTGCTTAAAAAGAACTCCTGGAATCTGAGTTCTGATTCTATTTTCAAGTAGTTGCACTCAAAAATTTTTAACCTTAGTCACAGGAAGGACAACAATGGTGATAGACTCCCGTATTCATGACTTCACAACTTTGAAAGTTAACCTTACTATAGCAGTCACTTTGTTATAGTAAGTATTGTATAGCAGTAATGTTATAGTCTAATCAGCTACAAATAAGAGGACATTCAGATATATCCACATTTATTGGAGTTTATTAATTAAACTGGTGGCATATGGGGGACTCATGACTCTCAAAACCCCACAACTCTGGGTGAAAGGAGAAGGGTGCTTGTAAAGGCAAAATTCATAATCAATTCTGGGTTGATATGGTGACTGCAGTGAAAACTGAGGAGTGGGTAAGGAGAAAAGGGAGTGAGGTTCCCATGTAAAAGCAGTTACAGAAGCTAAATCAAGCAGGTTGATCATTTCTTAGGGTGAAGCAGGTGCAACTCCCATCTTGTAGGAGTGCCCCCATTATAAACTGTTAGATTCCTATAACTACAAACTCACCATTTCCTTTTGGCCTAAGAATGATTAACATTCCTATTATTCTTAAAACCCCATTCCTCCTGTTTACCTTAAGATAAAATCTCTAGTCCCTGGACCTTGCCTAGAACCATGGAGACCATTGATATGCCATTGTGTTTAGGCAGGGATGGAACAATATCCTTAGAAACAAGTAACCTGATTACCTGCTTATTCTGCCTCTGTGATGTGCTTTTGCTGCTTCTGCTTACTTTTAAGGTTGTAAAATCTACCCCCTACTCTTCCAAGCCCACTGTGCTCTGTCCTTGTAATCATCACCTCTTCTGAGGAAATCTTCTGATCTTTGCCTTTATAAGCACCCTTCTCCTTGTACTGGCGCTGTGGAGTTTTGAGAGACGTGAATCTTGCTGTATGCTGCCAGCTTAATAAACTCCTATAAATTGAGCTATATCTGGATGTCCTCTTATTTATCATTGAGTAGATTATAACAAGGGTACTCTCCAGATCTTTAATGGTCCCCATGACTCTGGGTGGGGGTCTGGTGATTGGTGATTACATTGCCAAGGAACAGCTACACAAAAATTTTTCAGGCTGCTTACCAAAAACAGTAAGACTATTTTTTTTGGCGGGGGGGGGAGAGATTTTCGTTATATGGCACGTGTGCTTGCCAGACAGAGAGAGACATAGAGACAGAAAGCGAGAAATCACCCTCCAGGGGGATGGTCACGACACGATCCCTTCTCCTCCATTTTCCTCTTGGGATCTTGGGCACATGAGGTTTTATTTTATTTTTTTAATTTAATTTAATT
>NW_006199292.1:0-1164 GCF_000334495.1 Tupaia belangeri chinensis
AAGCAACTGCACCACCACCTGTGGGCAGTGTTTCGCCAGTTCTGGGGGGGTTACCTTCCGCCCAGACCTAGGGAAAGCAGGACTTCAGTTCTGCCAAATAGGAGTCTTTTTCTCCCTATCCTTTCTCCTTACCTTCCTGCAAAAGGTATTCTTTGGAGAGAGGGCAGGTAACCAAGATTCTAGGGTAAGGCTGCATCTCTGGGTCTTGGCAATTGGTTCAAAAGTGGCCTATCCCTCATCAAATGACATGGTGGCTTTGAGTTTTCATAGGATATCTCTGCCAATAAGGGGACATGGGCAATCAGGGATGACTAGGAACGAATGTGTCACAGTATACTTTCCTAAGTCCACTGTCCTTTGTGATGTCCGGGGACAGGAGATGGTCTTCCCTGTAGCACCCAGAACAGTAGTTGTTCTTTTCCCAAGGGGTCCCATGGGTTTGGTTAAAATAGAATAAGCTGCACCAGTATCAATCAGGAAGTCAACAGGGGTGCCCCCCCAACTTTCGTTGTAACCGTGGGCTCTTGGAGGCTACCCTAGAATGAGCCCCAGTCCCATCAGTCCTCCTCTAAATTTAGAACTTTCTCCCCTCTTTCTGTGTTCTCTGGGCATTCTCTAGCCCAGTGCCCCCTCTTTGCACATTTTCTACATTGGTCCCTAGCCAGCATGGGTTTTTGCTAATTTTCGTGTACTCTTTCTTTCCTATTAAGTTCTCCCATAGTAGCTACTACCAACCTTAGCAATTTTCTTTTTTATTTTTTTATTTTTGGAGAGGTTTTTGCTATAGGGTGCGTGCGCTTGCCAGACAGACAGAGAGAGACAGAGAGACAGAAAGCAAGAAATCATCCTCCGGGGGGATGGTCACACCTCCTAATAGTTGTAACCTATTCATGCCCTCAAACCCCTCTAACCACTGGAGTTTCTGTCTGATATCTGCAGCAGGCCATATTAACTGCTTTTTGATTTTCCTGGGCATTGGGGTCTATGGGGGTATATTCTTGATAGGCCCCACACAAGCATTCTAAGAAGGCTGCAGGGGACTCTTGGGGACCCTGCATAATTCTCATTACCTTTGACAATTTAGTGGAGTTTTGGGCCGCTGCTTTAACTCCAGTTAATAAATTACTGCACACTGTGGCTAATGCCTCTCTCCCAGCATTAGGG
>NW_006199293.1:0-341 GCF_000334495.1 Tupaia belangeri chinensis
AGAAAGCAAGAAAATCACCCCCCAGGGGGATTGGTCACTCACTCTGCAATCCCTTCTCCTCCGTTCTCCATCTTGGGCATGCATGCACATGCACCCAGCAGGAGTTTAAGCCACCATGTCCAGGACTTGAACCACGGTCGGCTACATGGGAGTTCAGCGACATAGCCATTAAGCTGACCATGCCACCTGCTGACCCCAAATTTACTTTCTAATTAGGTAGTATAGGCACATGATTTTAAATTCAAAAGCCTTAAAAGGCTACACATCTCGAGAACAGCCCTTCTTCAAGAACCACCTCCATGGCTCCTGCAATCTAGCCATTTTGGGGGAGAGGGAGGAAT
>NW_006199294.1:0-2222 GCF_000334495.1 Tupaia belangeri chinensis
CAATGACTTGGTATTGTTTTTTAGACTTAATAGAATGTGCTATCACCACTGCAAATGTTTCATGCAAGATTCTCCTTTTAGACACAGCCAGGGAGGACTAAAGCCAGACTGTGAGGCCGGAGCATGCCAGGTGGTCAGGGAGTGGAACCCAGGACCCAGGCACAGCTACAGCCCTGGTCACTGCAGGAAATCAGGCTGAAAAAGTCTCCGAGTGTTGCTGGGCTGCGGGTGACTCCCCTGTGTGACAGCCCCAGGATCCACTGGCAGGCGGGGGCCACGGGACTGGGTGGTGGTCAGGTTAGGGCCCAGCACTGGCCCCACTTCCCGCTCTGAGCTTGCTCCCAGTGACAGGGACGGTGGTGTCGCAGGTCCCACAGGCTCACTTCTCAAAGCCAGGACCAGAGTGCAGTCCCCCAGGTCAAGGCCGCCGTTGCCACTCCATTGGCCAGGATTGGCAAGGTCCACCTTTGGCCAAACCGCTTATGCAGGACCTATGAGCTGCTGGGAGAGGTGACCTCCAGGGCTCAGCAGCCACAAAGGTCGCCATGGCAACGACCCCGCCCCGCGCTTGCCGACTGGCCCAGCGCCGAGGACTAAACCAGACGCAAGGACTTCTGGGAGTGGGCGGGGCTGTGCAGGGCGCAGGCGAGGAGGGGCCAGTGGGCCCCACAGATCAGCGTCGTCAGGAGCGAAAACACACCGCCCAGGCCCCGCCCCCTGCAGCTGGATCTGGGTTCTGCCCCCTCGAGCTCGTCCAATCAGCGTGGGCAGAGCGCGACCGGTACTGAGGCCACTTCTTACTAGCGCGGAGCGGGAGAGGCGGCATTCTTCTTAGGCGACTGCAGGTCATGGTAGCGCTGGAGGCCATGAGTATGGCGAAGGTGACAGTTGGGCCCACTGGGTCTTACGGGCAGGTGAGCGTCCAGTCAGGGGGGGCTTGTGGGACCGGGGTGGCTTCAGAGGGCGGGCGGCGGGGGGGCCTTTTGGACATGGGGGTTTGGGACTTAGGGGCGTGGGGATGAGGGAGGATCACAACGCGGATTGGGAGGGTGCTCATGGGACCTGCAGGGCCATCCTGGGAGAGTGGAGGGGGCTCTGAAGCATGCTCCAGGTGGGGAACTGCTCCTTAGTGCGACCAGCATGCCAGTCCTGTGCCCTGTCCCCTTGCACCCAGTGGCAACATCATTCTCCCAGACATGTGCCTTTCTTAATGCACAGGGTGTGTGTGTGTGCTCTCTGGAATAAAGCAGAGAAAGTGAGAAATCAGCTTCATGGAGGTGGGGGGCGGGTATAGTCATGCAGCAATGCCCTCTTCATTCCCCTCTGGAAATGTCCCAGGGACGCAGGCTCCCAGCGTGTTTTTCAAGCAAGTCTGCGACTTAACCACCGAGTTGGCCAAGTGGAATCCAGGGCCATCCCGGCCACTCCACCTGCCAGCCTACCCTGTGCCTTTCGAATCCAGAAAGTCACACCTTTTTGGGTTTAGTCAAACCGTTTGGGGCTTATTTTAGTCTTCAAAAAGCCTAAAAAGTGTTTATTTGGCTGCTGCTGAAGTCAAAGTGTCCTACTGTGGCCTGGAAAGGCACCATGTGGCTTCTAAGGCTCTTGTCCCAGAGCCCCAGAGCCCCAGAGCCCCAGCCTGGCCTGGGAGACCAAGCCTCTTGGCTGATTGAGTTGTAGTCCCTGACCAGTTTCTCAGCCTCCTTCAGCCATCCTTCTCCCCATGACCTCTGTCCAGGTCAGAGGGTCTGTCCAACCATCCTATCCAAGCCCCTGCTTCCCGTTAACTGCCCCAGCTCTCATCCCCACAGTGAGGAGTGAATTGTGAATGTTCAGACCAGGACACTGACTCTCACCTTGTCCCTTCAGCACATCTAGTTTCAGTAAGATGGATGCTGCCCAAAGTGGCCCACAGGCAACTCTCCCTAGAGCCCCAAATGGCACAAGGGCTTCTTAGTGAGAGGCTCTCCTGGTGAGTGTCCCCTCTTCATTCCTTTCCTTTGTTTCTTGGTTCTAATTGCTTTTATTTATTTATTTTTTCTTTTTTTGGAGAGTTTTTTGCTATAGGGCGCTTGCACTCGCCAGAAAGACAGAGAAGCATAGAGAGACAGGAAGTGAGAAATCACCCCCCAGTGGGGATGGCCATGCTATAATCCCTTCTCCTCCATCCAGGACTTGCACCTCGGTATGTGAGTCCATCAACATAGCCATTACACTAACTG
>NW_006199295.1:0-1186 GCF_000334495.1 Tupaia belangeri chinensis
CCTGTATGCTCAGTAATAAAAGCATTTACATTACTTCACATTTATTTATTTACTTATTTTTTACATAGGGTGCATGATCTTGAAAAGGAGAGAGACAGAGACAGAGAGAGGGAAAGTGAGAAATCACCTCCCTTCCCAGGGAGGATGGCCCTGCTGCAATCCTTTCTCTTCCATTTTCCTCTTGGGATTTTGGGCATCATGCACGCTTGCCTGGTATGATTTTCAAGGCACCAGATCTGGAACTTGAACTGCCGTTGGTTATGTGGGAGTCCAGCACCTTAACCACCATGCCAAATGCTAATCCCAAAAGGTCTCATCTGTAAAAGTCTGATAACATTTTCATGTGACACCATCTAAGCTTGACTCTTTATTACTTTCTCTTATGTTATTTTTTCTACTTTCTTTCATTTTTTCATAACATTTTCTTTTTCTTCTAGCTTTTTCATTTAGAGCTTTTTTTACTTTTACATTTCATTAGTTTTCACTTGTTATTGCTGTCATGTACAGTGATTAGATTCATGACATTAGAAATTTTCTTTTGAATTGATTTTAATAATTAAATATTTTATGATCTGACTTCCAAATATAAGACAAAGATTTCTATTTGTCTTAAAATGCTTCAGGTCCAACATACAACATCTGTCCTATTTTAAAATCTTATGGCCATATAAAAGTTTCAAACTGATGAGTCCATTAGTTTTTTTGTTTGTTTGGTTTGTTTTGCTTTTTAATTTGCTATAGGGCATGTTTGCTCACAGGACAGAGACAGAGCAGAGTGGGAAAGCATCCCCCAGGCAGGATAGCCATGCCCCAATCCTTTCTCCTTCATTCTTCTCTCAGATTTGGGGAACACACAGACACGTGCCTGGGGAGTTTTTCAAGCACCAGGTCTGAGACTGGACTGCATAGCCAGGTGGGATCTAGCCACCTTAACCACCATACTGCCATCTGACTCTGATGAGTCTGTTCACACAATTTCTTTACTCAAACTCCTCTGCTATAAACATCACCGCGTCTTATTCTTATATGTTCTAACATGGAGAAAGATTTTTGAAAATGGTAGAAGAAATGCTTTCTCTACAGGCAGTACTCATATTTTCTATTATACCACTGTTTTCTTCAGGTGTGTGATTTTGTCTAGATGCTGAACAAGGTAAAATATATATTTTTTGTTGTACATTATAGC
>NW_006199296.1:0-206 GCF_000334495.1 Tupaia belangeri chinensis
TCACCCCCTGGTGCCCAACTGCAATTATACACCTAGACCAAATAACACCTGTGAGTGTGTGCCCCCAAATCATGACATGATGGAGAAGTGGAGGAAAAGTGATTGTGGCTTGACCACAGTCCATTGTGGGAATTTCTCTCTCTCTCTCTCTCTCTTTTCTCTCCCTGTTTTTCTAGCAATGCATATGCCCTATGACAATTTTTTCA
>NW_006199297.1:0-797 GCF_000334495.1 Tupaia belangeri chinensis
TGATTTTTGAGTGTTTAATGGTTATTACAGTAGGAAAACAGTCCTAGTGTATTTTTAAGATAAGACAGCACAATAATAGGATAGATGTATTTCATATTCCAAGTCTATTTACACTTCAGTTGTCCAATAATTACTTGACCAAAAGCTCCCATGTTTTATCTAAGAAATCTTTAATTATTTGGGGTGTGTCTATGTCTGGGAGATGTACTTGACTTACCTCCTCTTCCTTGATTTTGTCCACAAACCAGGCTAGGAGGAATTTCATATACATTTGCTATCACTGAGTTTCTTTTCTTTTCTTTTCTTTTTTCTTTTTTTAGAGGTTTTTTGCTATAGGGTGCATGTGCTCACCAGACAGAGAGAGAGACAGAGAGACAGAAAATGAGAAATCACCCCCCAGGGGGGATGACTATGTCGCAATCCCTTCTCCTCCATTCTCCGCTCGGGATCTTGGGCATGCACGCACACGCGCCCAGTGTGAGTTTTAAGCCACCTGGTCCAGGACACAAACCACAGTCGACTACATGGGAGTACAACGACATAATCATTAGGCTAACTGCTCGTCCCTGAGTTTCCTTTCAAGCAGAGAACTAACCATCTTTTTAAAAATTATTTTATTGAGCCCTTCTTCAAGAGACAGACAGCTCCATGGCTCCTGCGATCTAGCCATTTTGGGAGAAAGGAAGATGTCCCACTGATAACTGGGCCTCCAGCATACAAAACCCATGTGATTGAACTTCCAAGTTTGGAAAGAACCCAACCATCTACCAGATAACTAGAAATTGCTGCAGGACCAC
>NW_006199298.1:0-673 GCF_000334495.1 Tupaia belangeri chinensis
AGAACATAAAAGTATTAAAAATTGTAATGAACACTAGAGACAAAGTAAAAAGAGTGTGAGAGGGGAAGAACATAGGAAAGTTGGGGGTAAAATGGAGCAGTAAGACACTTGTGGGACACAGATAAGGTTTATCATCTGTTGACGAGGACATGTATGGTGGTCTCACCTGGGCTGGACTGATGTGTGTATCATGCTGGATAAAGTCTCTTCACAATCTAAATGATGTATAGTGATTTAACGTATGAATAATAATAATATAAATAAATAAAAAACTATCTCAAAAATATTTATGTACATACACAAAACAGAAGAGAATATTAAGGATAAAAATGTTCTTAAATAAGACCCCAAAGCACAGGCAATAATCCCAGAAATAGAGAAGTGGTATTACATCAGATTAAGAAGTTTCAGTACAACAAAAGACACAGTAATTAACGTGAAATGACAACCCTTAGAAAGGCAGAATTTTTTTTAAACTATGCTTCAGATAAGAGACTGTTAATCAGAATAAACAGGGAACTCAAGTGACTTACCATTAAAAAAAATCAACTCAATTAAAAGATGAGAAAATTAGCTGAACAAACAATTCCCTAAGGACATATGAACAGCCAAAAGGCATATGAAAATATGTTCAACATTCCTCATCATAAGGGAGATGCAGATCAATACCACA
>NW_006199298.1:725-3333 GCF_000334495.1 Tupaia belangeri chinensis
AAAAAAAAAAAAAAAAGGTAAATGCTAGTGGGGATGTGGTGATAGGAGAACACTCCTACATTATTGGGCGAATGTAAATTGGTCCAGTCACTATGGAGAACAATATGGAGATCCCTCAAAGATCTACAAATAGAACAACCATATGATCAGCAGTTCCACTTGTAGGTATCTACCCAAAGGACAGGAGAATGCTTTGTCAGAAAAATGCTGACACATCTATGTTTACTGTGGCATTATTCACAATTGCTAAGACATGGAACCAACCCAAATGTCCACAAACAGAAGAGTGGATTGAAAAAGTGTGGCACATATATTCTATGGAATAATACTCAGGCATAAAAATCAAGACTGGCTTTTTATAGAAAAATGGATGAATATGGAAGATTTCCTGCTAAGTGAAGCAAGCCAGGCTATGAAGGAGAGACATCTTATGTCTCCATTTAATATATACTGACTGTATTCATTCTATTGCTGAATCTGAAAGATTAGAGGACATAGAAACATGGATAATGGTTGTAGATACTGGATACAGTGTTGGAAGAGGGTGGGAGAAGGAGGAGAGTCTGAGGAATGACATTAAGGAGAAAAATAGAGAGGCAAGACATTTATGGGACACAGGAATGAATTATTATCAGTTGATGATAATGTGTATAGTATCCCTAACTGGACTGGTGTGACATGTATTCATGTTGGGAAATTAACTTTATAAACTAAGTGATGTATAGTGATTGAATACATAAAATGAAATATATTATTAAAAGGAATAAAAATAAAAACAAAAACATACATAAGGAAATAACTATTACATGGTCCTTGAAATTATGGTTTTAAAGAATACAGGTGAAAAGAAAGAAGGATATAATTTTGCATGTATAGTGTGATTCTAATTTCTAAATGAATACTATTATTCACAGGAGAAAATCAGATTTGCAAAAAAACCAAAACATTGTAAGTATTGGTATCCTCGGTTCTGCAAGTAAGATAATTTTGAGACCAGTAGGTGACGTGGTAGTTAAGGTGCTGGACGCCCACATGGTGAACTGCAGATCATGTGCTGGACCCAGCAGCTTGAAAATCACACCAGGCACATATGTGTGCCTGCCCAGAATCCTGAGAGAAATGAAGAGAGGAGATTGTAGGATGGCTATCCGATGGCTATCCCTCTGGGGGTGATTTCTCAGTTTCTCTCTCTCTCTCTGTATCTCTTTATCTTTATGATGAGTGCATGTGCCCTATGACAAAAACACAAACAAAAACAAGTTTCTATTTTCTCTTCATAGATTTCAGTTTGTAGTTTTCCGATAAGAAGAATGCTTTAGTCTCTTAGTACAAAAAAGTTATTTCTAAAAATGTAGCTTGAAGACTCTTAAAACTCTAAAGTATTTTTCAGTAAATGGGGAAAAAAAACATCTGAGAAAAGATCTAGAAGGCACGTACAATTTTTTTAAGTTGTTTTTTTGTTGTTGTTTTTTGGTTTATTTTATTCTTTATTTTTATTTATTTTTTGCTATAGGGCGCGTGCACTCACCAGACAGACAGAGAGAGACAGAGAGACAGAAAGTGAGAAATCACCCTCCAGGGGGGATGGCCATGCCGCAATCCCTTCTCCTCCATTCTCTTCTTGGGATCTTGGGCATGCACGCACATGTGCCTGGCGTGAGTTTTAAGCCACCTATGCCGCTCCTTTCTTTTCTGAGCGCAAGCTGAAATTCCTTCATATGTAGTTTTGTGGGTAATCTGACAACTGGAGAAAAATTTACTTTTCTGTCCAGAATTTTTCCCTAGACAACCACTCAAAAATTGTTTTGAGGTGGTGGTTTGAGGTGTGGGCAGACAGGATTCTTTCCAATCTGAATCTTCTTTATGGAGACAAAGGGAAAATTTGCCTTTGATCTTTGGAAGTAAGTTGTGCTTTTTCTGAGCAACTGAAGAGACCAGAGGGAAGACCTTCAAAGTCTGGCAGTTGCCAGAGCTTTCCTCTGATCACCTATCTGTCGGACTGTTTACTCTAAGCAACGTTCATGGGACTGCAGAGTGGTCTTCCTCTAGGAACAACTCTTTCCTTAGCTTTCCCCACACTTCACCTACCCTGCTATTTCATTCCCCTCAGTTTCCTTATATCCCAGAACACATTTTATATGTGTACTTAAGCCTCTACAAATCCTTTTGAGATGTAGCAACTACAGTCACAATACACTGAACAGTAAATTGGTGATTTAATTTCTTACCTTAAGTTTAAGATCAGATCATTCTTGTAATTTGTGAGTTTTAGAGAAAGGAAGTCTGATTATCCAGAATATTAGGATTCCTTCCAAAATAAGATGGTAGGCTAAGTGATGGGACCATGAAGCCAACACAGGCTGAACATAAAGGAGCTGTCTCTCATGCCTAAGCAAGGACTGGGCTGAGAAGGAACCATAGGCAAGGCCACAGTCAGGGGCTCCAGTTCTCTACCGTGTTGCTGTACTGTTCTGTGCTCAGTTTCTCTGCCATGAGCTTTACTGATGGTACCCCGCAGTAAAGGCAAATAACAAGGGCAAAATAACACCCCCAGTCTTACTGCAACTTTAAAATAAGGCCAATTAGTGATCCTGAAGGAATGCAGTTT
>NW_006199299.1:0-787 GCF_000334495.1 Tupaia belangeri chinensis
GGTACCTTAGGTCAGTAATAAGGGCAACCCCATGGGAACCCAGGGGCCACACAACCTCCTGGTGCAGAGACAGCCTAGGGGTCTGGACTGCCTGCCCACGTCATGGGAGACACTTAACAGCATCTGTCCTGCTTCATTCTTTTTGTTGGGTGTCTGATCTCAAGTCAGCCTCACTCCTGCCCCTTCAAGGTGAATTCTGTGTTAAATATCTTCTGTTAATACTGTTAGCTTGTGTCAGAAATAGTCCTGCCACAAAAATGCAAATACTGTTTTTTTTAATGAAGGTTTAGAAGGTTCCAATATTCTCTCCATCACTGAGCTACAGTTAATAATAGTGTAGCATGGGACACATTGCTTATACTGTGTTGTCAGAAAAGTCATGATGCATTTTTCTATGTCTATCCATGTAAAAATGTGTCATGACTTTTCTGACAACCCAATATTAACCTTTCTATAATTCCCAACATCCTCTCCAGAACCCTGAAGTCATAAAAGGAGCTCTAACCAATTATAGGGGCTAGGAGATAAAAATTAAATGTAAAGTACCAGCATTTGGAAGGTTTTTCAAAACGTGTCAGCTCTTTTCACCATTCCTAAACTGTACTATTAACTTATTAACAGTTTCTGAGGGAAACAATGACATCTACGTGAATGTATATAATATTATTGTCTGATTGCCATAGCATACATTTATCCATTCATTAACACATTTTCTCAACAGGATCCAAATTTGAAGACTGCACTTTGGAGAAAAATTCAGAGTCTAAAGCATTTTCTGAATTGCCTG
>NW_006199300.1:0-1285 GCF_000334495.1 Tupaia belangeri chinensis
CCACATGCCTGACTGCTGTTTGAGTCCCGGACTTCGGTGGCTTATTTTCTTACTTTCCCTCTCTCTCATTCTCTCTCTCTCTCTCTTTGTCCCTGTCTGATCAAAGTTTTAAAGCTAAATAAATAAACAAATAAATAAATAAAGTGAATAAAGTTAAACAAAATAATTCTTTAAAAAAATAACTACAGGAGGGACCAGCAGATTGTGTAATGGCTCTGTTGTAGGACTCCCCTGTTAGTTTGAGTCCTGGACTCATGGCTTAAACTCACGCTGGGTAGGTGTGCATTCGTGTCCAAGATCCCAAGAGGAGAATGGAGGAGAAGGGACTGCAGCATGGCCGTTCCCCCTGGGGGGTTATTTCTCACTTTCTGTTTCTCTGTCTTTCTCTGTCTCTCTGTCGAGTGCACGTGCCTTATCGCGAAAACCTCTTCAAAAAAAATAAAAAAAAATTAAAAATACCCATGACCGGGCCAGCCCCATAGCCTGCTGATTAAGGGAGCTAGGTCCCACATGGCTGACCATGTTTCTAAAACTGGCCCTGGTGGCTTAAAAATCATATCAGGTGCATGTGTGTGCATGCGCATGGCTGGAGAAATGGAGAAGAGGTCATAGGGGGTGCTTTCTCCTCTTTCTTTCTTGCTTCTCTGTTTCTCTCAGCACCCAACGGCCATTTAAAAAGAGACTGCTGACCATATTGTGGAGAGGAATGTAAAATATTTATAAAGTTTTAAAGAAGTCAAAGTCATGACTGGTGCAATGTTAATCAGTAGCTCCTTAAGGATAAGATTACAGAATCCTGGAAGATATGCAGTTTCTTTATTCTGCCACTAGGTGTAGTCAGTGGAAAGGGTTGAGAAGCACTGAACTGAAGTTGTTAAAGAGCATCAGTACAGATAGCAGGTTGCTGTAATGTGCTGAGTAGTCTGTGCTCTGCAAATGGGAGGCGGATAGGTGGGAAGGAGGTTTCAAATAATGAGAAAAGAACTAGGAATCAGGTCTGTGAATTGCATATGTCGTTTCACACAATTTTTTTCTTTTGTTACACTTTTATTTTTATTTTTTTTTGGAAAGGTTTTTGCTACTGGGCGCGTGTGCTCGCCAGACAGACAGAGAGAGACAGAGAAACAGAAAGCGAGAAATCATCCCCCAGGGGGGATGGCCATGCCGCAATCCCTTCTCCTCCATTCTCCTCTCGGGATTTGGGCACACATGCACACGCACCCGGCGTGAGTTTAAGCCACCGGGTCCGGGACTCGAACCACGATCGACTACATGGGAGTCCAGT
>NW_006199301.1:0-578 GCF_000334495.1 Tupaia belangeri chinensis
GACTGGAGGGGGAGGCCTCATCCCTGCACAGCAGGGCAGCCTGGGCCACTAAGCAGGGACAGCCATGGTGTCCCCCTCCTGCAGCGGGGACTGGCCGCGTTCGGGACCGGAGGGGGACTTGGAGTCTTGATTAGAAATATCACATCACAGTGTGAGGGTTTCAGAGCAGTCGACTGTCCCCTGACAACACTGTTTTGACACCAAGGAGGGAAAGCAGTTGTGACTTAAGGACCAAAACGAAATCGACCAGTGGGGACGAGGGCAGCATGTCCTTGATCTGGAGTGGGAAGATGAAGGATGAACTGACCGCCCTGAGAGCGCTCCGGAGCCCAGGAGAGGAGGAGTCCTCCTCCCCCGGCCAGGCAGGGAGGCCAGGAGGCAGGCCGCCTGCGCCCTCTGGGACTCTGAAGGGCTGGAGGGAAGGATGAACTGGATGCCAGAGGCACCTCCCAGTACTCGGGCTTCCTGAACCTGGGGTTGGAACTGTCCGATTCTGGCCTCCGCAGTTAGAGGAGATTCAGTGAGGCCATACGGGGAGTCCTGTGGCTGATTTCCAGTGGTGACAAGTGTGACCGCCC
>NW_006199302.1:0-369 GCF_000334495.1 Tupaia belangeri chinensis
TGTGGTTTTCCTGGCCCGAAGGCCCGGGTAGGCTTATTCAGGGCGTCATTCAATCCTTGGCAATTGGTGGGTGTGCGGGGTATTTGTGCAACCTCAGGGCAGCTCCTCAGCTCTGCGTGTGCACCCTTCTGCTCCTCCCTGAAGCAGAGCGTGGGCGGAGTGGCTCAGACCAGGTGGCGTCAAAGTCATGTCTGGCATGTGTGAGTACCCAGAATCCAGAGAGATGGGATTGCGGCATGGCCAAACCCTCCCACTCCCACCTCCACCCCATGACATCTCACTTTCTGTCTCTCTGTCTCTTGCTGGCGAGCACATGCCATATATCAAAAAAACCTCTTTTAAAAAAAAAGACATATAGGGAACAAGCAG
>NW_006199303.1:0-888 GCF_000334495.1 Tupaia belangeri chinensis
GAAGATCTTCTCCAAGACACATTATGCCAGATTAACCAAAATCACAAAGAAGATATACTAAGATTGGTAAGAGAGAAATGGCAACTTACCTACAAAGGTTATTCCATCAGGCTAACAGCAAACCTCTCTCATCAGAAAAAATGCAAGTGAAGAAATAATTGGAAAATACATTCGAAGTGTTAAAGCAAAAGCAATTTCAACCAAGAATACTGTACCCAGCAAGATTATCCTTCATATGGGAAGAAAAGACAAGAACATTCTCAGGTAAACAAAACCTGAAAGAATTTACCAGCACCAGACCAGATCTCCAAGAAGTTCTCAAGGGAGTGTTATACTACATAATGTATGGTTTGAATTCAAAACTGGTAACGCTCACTTGACAGAATGGCTGAGGCAGCCTAAAAAACTCAGCAAAAGAAGGAAAATGGACACCAGTCTTTAATTCTTAATTATACTTAGTGCAAAAGAGGTGTCAGAACTGCTCTTCTACTGATCAAACCAAAGCAATCCAAGAAGACTTTCATAGACAATTTATCCATTCATTCATAAAGAAAAAAAAATATAGAAAAGACTATTGAATACCTTCAAAGTAGCAGGTCCTAGGCTGATCATTATGTACTAATGCTGAGAAAATCAGCACAGTCTCTCTTCTCAACAAGTTTATAAACCAGAGAGAGAGATGAGTGTTAGCTCTGTAGAAGTAGCGACAACTAATAATCACAATGGCAGCCCCACAAAGAACTGTGCTACGTACTGTGAGGAAAACACCCCGGGAGAGAACTGGGGAGAAGGACATCCTTCAGATTCAGTGGCTGGGAAAGACTCCTCAGAAATGGCACCTCAGACTCATGCTTGGAACGTGTACGTGCGTGCCCAAGATCCCGAGAA
>NW_006199304.1:0-1455 GCF_000334495.1 Tupaia belangeri chinensis
ATACATTAGATTCAAGTATTGCTTTTGAAAAGGTTGGCATCGAATGTTATCAAACTATTTTAGAAAAATTTATGGTATTTGTGGACATGTAGCTTGGCTTCTTAATATCTGGTACTTTCAATGGGAGTCATGACTACACTCATTTGGCCCCATGAAATACCTAAATTCTAAGGCTGTCTCTCCAGAGAAGCCTAGTATACACAAAATAAAAATGTGTTTCACATGACTGGTATTGCACCTTTGAGATCCTTTAAGGATGGTGGCTGTCCTGAAGAAAGGTCAGTGGGATTCTTCAGAGAATAATAAAGTGCATGAAGTTGCAAGAACTGCTGTAACAAACTACCACACACTAATTGTCTTAAACAAGAGGAGTTTAATGTCTCATAATTCTGGAGGCTAAAAGTCTGAGATCAAAGTGTCAGCAGGGCTTACTCCTTGTGAAGGTGCTAGGGAAGGATCTACTCCATATCTTTCTCCTAGCTTCTGGTCGTTTGCCAGCAATCTTGGGCATTCCTTGGCTTGTGTTAGCAAAACTCTGACCTGCACATGGCATTCTTCCTGTGTTCATTATCAGTGTCCAAACTTCCCATTTTATAAGGACCACAGCCATATTGGATTATGGGCCTACCCTACTCCAGTATGATCCCATGTTAATTACATCTGCAAGATCTTATTTCCAAATAAGGTCACATAATGAGGAATAAAGATTAGAATGTCAACATATTAATTTGTGTCTGTCTATTTGTGCTGGAGTGGAGTAGGGTGGGGCACAATAAAATCAATAACAAGGAGTCTTCTGAGAAGGAAATGGAAAACAACTACCACATATATATAATTTTTAGAAAACTATTTTGAAAGCTTGATTATGAAGAGAAAGAGAATTAGAATACACAGGAGGCTAAAGAACTGATGAAAAAATGTATTATTTTGATTCTAAGGTGGGCAAAATTTTGAATATTTTAATATTCATGGAAGGAGTGAGTAGAAATGATGAAAGAGAAACTGACAGATTCCAGTGCCAGAAAGAGTTGATATGGTACAGATAGAATAGGATTAGTGTTTCTTGTGTAGAAAAGGAGATACTTCTCTTAATATAATAGAAAGAAAGTTAATGGAGAAGCACAGATAGGTTTGTACATGTTATACAAAGATGAGGGACCAGCAGTTAGCGTAATGGCTATGTTGCTGGACTCCCATGTAGTCGAGCGCGATTCGCGTCCCGGACCTGGTGGCTTAAAACTCACGCTGGCGCGTGTGCGTGCGTGCCCCAAATCCCGAGAGAACGGAGGAGAAGGGATTGCGGGGTGGCCATCCCCCTGGGTAGTGATTTCTCGCTTTCTGTCTCTATGTCTCTCTTTGTCTGGTGAGCACACGCACCCTATAGAAAAAAAAAACAAAAAACCTCTCCAAAAATAAACAAAATTAAAAAAAAGGATGAGACAGTTCTGATAAGCT
>NW_006199305.1:0-2665 GCF_000334495.1 Tupaia belangeri chinensis
TGGCCCACAGTAGCCAGACGACGACGATGACAAAGAAGACGACAACTGAAGAGCTGAAACACCACGCAGTCTCCAGACGACCCTGAAGATCCTGAAGAGCTGACACTGCATCATCTCCAGATGACCTGGGAGATCCTGAAGAGTTGTAACACTACATAGTCTCCAGAAGACCCTTAAGAGCTGTGACACTGTGTCATCTCCGTGCTGCTCATGGTAGATGATGTGACCCTTAAGAGCTGTGACACTGCGTCATCTTTGTGCTGTACCGTGCTGCCCACAATAAACGGACGACACTGTCGTCTCCGTGCTGTAACACTACGCCGCTTGTCCCGCCTCTCACTCCTTCACTCAGAAAACTTGTTCAGCTGTCCCCCCGGGTCGGGACCCCATCGGCGTTTGGCTGTCCCCCCGGGTCGGGACAATAAGGGCATTGATAATCTATTCCATGAACTCCTGCAAGAAAACTTTCCAAACCTAGAGAGGCACTCAAAGATCCACTCCCAAGAAATGCAAAGGACCCCAAATAAAATCAACCCAAGAAGATCTTCTCCAAGACACATTATAGCCAGACTGACCAAAACCACAGACAAAGACAAGATACTAAGATTTACAAGAGAAAAGCAGCAAGTTACCTACAAAGGATATTTCATCAGACTAACAGCCGACCTCTCATCAGAAACAATGTGAGTGAGGAAAGAATGGGAAAATATATTCCAAGAGTTAAGGGAAAAGCAATTTCAACCAAGAATACTATACCCAGCAGATAACCCTTCATATGGGAAGAAAATACCAGAACATTTTCAGATAAACAAAACCTGAAAGACTTTTCCAGCACCAGACCAGATCTCCAAGAAGTTCTCAAGGAAGTGCTATGTCAGGAAAATTAAATGCAGACACACAGAAATAAGAGTTCAAAAACTAAGAAAATGGCCAACTTAATTGTAGGGACAAGTCTGGTGTTGAATATTATATCCTAGAATTCTATTGGGAAGATCAAAACCACAACAGAAAAAGATTAAGTACATGAGACTGAACTGGTGAAATAGTATTCTGTGTCTTTTGACTAAAATATTGCTGCTTTTCTTCTAGGCTTTGTTGTCCAGTTTTAAGGATTTTTGTCCTGTCTTGAGCTGTCAATAGGTTCATGTACCTACTATTTGACCAGAATACTAACCTGTTTCTAGGCTTTAAGTTTCAAGGAAATTTCCTTACCAGTTCAAAACTGCTCTTCTTGAAATTACCAGCTGAACTTGCTATTGAAAGTAGTTAGATTACTTATGAAATTGTGTGATCAACAAAATGTGGAGGGAAAAGGAATTGAAGACAACTGTATAGAGCAGAGATAGTATGATAGGAGGGTAGGAAAGGGAAGAGGATCAGACACACATATTTCTAGTTATATAGATATAGATATAGTTATTGATGATAACTTGTATGATTAAGCCACTATGCAGTTTATTCTAGATGGTAAACCACATTTGGTACATTGTGACAATGTTTAGGGGATGAATGTAAATTAATTAATTTAAAAAAAAGTTTCATAAGGAAAAAAAAAACATGAAAACTGTTTTTATTGAAATTTTTTAAAAATATGTATTTGATGACTGCAGTAAGCTACATAGGTCCAGCTAGATGCTACTTTAGAATATGTTCATTTTACTCACTGAGGTTTATGCCTAAATTCAGACTTGTGTTCATGAATATGTATATACCAGCTATGCTTGCTATTGGAAATATTTAGACTAATTTAGTTCATTAGCAAACCAATTAAACAGGGGAAAAGGCATAGCAAGCAATCATGGACACCAGAGACAATGTGGGAGGAGTGTGGGACATGACAGAGGATGAGGGATAGAGAATCAAGGATGAAAAAAAAAGCAAAATATGCAGGAAATAAGAAATGGAAAATTATTTGTTGATAACATGTATGTTGATTTGCTTGATTGAGCCAATATACAGTGGGAAATCTGGATGGGAAATCTCATTTTGTATGTTGTAATGATGTATAGTGAATGAATGTAAATAAATAAATTTACATTTAAAAAAAGAATTGAAAATAAACAAACAAAGGATAGGCACTGGAAAATCACTTTTAAAAATTTCACAATCACCAATTTGAAGAAAATACTTATGCTTATGAGTATGTTAGATGAATTATCACCTTAGCACATAACTACAGATGAATACTCCTGGATTTCACTTAAGCCATTACTTAATGATGAATACTGCAAAATGAAAGGTGACACACACATGAACTCAAATGACAAGAAAAAAACTCTGTAAGATCAACTTTCGATGAGTTCCTTTTCCAATAATCTATCAAGAGCAGTAAAGTGCAATATTCACTTAACAAAACAAGAATTCAATGAAAAGAAATCAAATAACTATATTCCTCTAGAGATATTTGCTCCCCACTTAACAAAGACACTTGACATTACTGAAATGGGCAGTTAATTCAGTTAATCAAGTACTGCCCTGAGGAAATGTTGCCTTCCTAAAATTAGATGAGAATTGATCAAGTTCAATTTCATTCTTCTAAATAAGCCTGAAACATACATGAATATATTGTAAGTTCTCTATTTTTGGCTGATGATATAACCAAAAAAGAAAAGATAATGTTGATTTTCATGAAGAACTGGCTGAGTTGAGTAGTCAAGGACACTCT
>NW_006199305.1:3256-7287 GCF_000334495.1 Tupaia belangeri chinensis
AAGAGACAAAGAAGGGCATTATATAGTAGTAAAAGGGCTAATTCCCTAAGAAGATATAAAGGTTATAAATATCTATGCTCCCAACACAGGAGCACCGAAATTTGTAAAGGAAAGATTGTAAGATCTAAAAGGAGATATAGGTTGTAACACACTAATTGTTGGAGATCTCAAGGTCCCATTATCTCTTTTAGACAGATCAATGAAACAAAAAATAAGCAAAGAGATTCAGGACCTTAATGATACCATAAATCACACTTGATAGACATTTACAGAACTTTTCACACACACACACACACACACACACACACACAAAATGCAAAATATACACTTTTTTCAGCACCACGAGGTACTTTCTTGAAGACTGACCACATGATAGAGCACAGATTCAAAGGCATAAAAGCTTATCTGACCATGATGGAATTAAACTTGATATTATTCTCACAAGAAATCTTCAAAAATACACAAATACATGGGAACTAAATAACCTTCTTCTGAATGATGTCATGACTACTGAAGAAGTTAATACTAAAATCAAGACACTCCCATATTTCGACCCCTGGGCCAGGAACTTTGAGGAAGGAATGCCCCCAGTAGCTTCAGCGCTGACACCCCCAAGCCAGACACTCCTCTTTCAGCCAGGTACACTTTTTTTTTCCCCTTTCTTTTTCTGTCCCCTTTCCCACGTCTTTCATTTGTAAATTTCTCTCTTACCATTAACAAATAGGAACCCCCTCAGTTCTACCACACCACACTCCCATCTTTCAACACCTGGGCCAGGAACTTCACAGGAGGACTGCCCCCAGTAGCTTCAGCACCAGGACCCCTAAACCAGACACCCGTCTTTCAGCCAGTTACACTTTTTATTTCCTATCCATTTCTGTCCCCTTACCCATGTCTTTCATCTGTAAATTTCAATGTTCTGATTAACACATAGGAACGCCCTCAGGTCTACCACACCACACTCCCCTCTGTCGACCCCTGGGACAGGAACTTCAAGAGAGGACTAGTAGTTTCAGCCCCAGTAGCCCCAAGCCAGACACCCCTCTTTCAGAGAGGTACACATTTTTTTCCTTTCTTTTTTTGTCCTCTTACCCACGTCTTTCATTTGTAAATTTCTATTTTCTGATTAACACATAGAAATGCCCTCAGTTCTACCACACTACACTCCCATCTTTCGAACCCTGGGCCAGGAAATTTGAATTTGAGGGAGGACTGTCCACAGTAGCTTTAGCCCAAGGACCCCAAAGCCAGACACCCCTCTTTCAGCCAGGTACACTTTTTTATTTCCTTTCTTTTCTGTCCCCTTACGCACATCTTTCATTTGTAAATTTCTCTCTCTGATTAACACATAGGAACTCCCTCAGTTCTACCACACCACACTCCCATCTTTCGACCCCTGGGCCAGGAACTTAGAGGGAGGACTGCCCCTAGTAGGTTCAGCGTGGGGACCATTAAGCAGACACCCCTCTTTCAGCCAGGTACACTTCTTTCTTTCTTTCTTTTTCTGTCCCTTTACCTATGTCTTTCATCTGTAAATTTCAATGTTCTGATTAACACATAGGAACGCCCTCAGTTCTACCACACCGCACACCCATCTTTCGTCCCTTGGGCTAGTAACTTCGATGGAGGACTGTCGCCAGTAGCTTCAGCCCCAGGACCCCCAAGCCAGACACCCCTCTTTCAGTCTGGTACACTTTTTTTTTCCTTTCTTTTTCTGTCCCCTTATCCACATCTTTCATTGATAAATTTCTCTCTTCTGATTAACACATAGGAACGCCCTAAGTTCTACCACACCACACTCCCATCTTTTGACTCCTGGGCCAGGAACTTCGAGGGAGGACTGCCCCCAGTAGCTTCAGCCCCCGGACTTCCAAGCCAGATACCCCTCTTTCAGCCAGGTACACTTTTTTTTTTTTTTTTGCCTTTCTTTTTCTGTCCCCTTTCCCACATCTTTCATTTGTGAATTTCTCTCTTCTGATTAACACATAGGAACGCCCTAAGTTCTACCACACCACACTCCCATCTTTTGACTCCTGGGCCAGGAACTTCAAGGGAGGACTGCCCCCAGTAGCTTCAGCCCCAGAACCCCCAACCCAGACACCCCTCTTTCAGCCAGGTACAATTTTTTTTTCCTTTCATTTTCTGTCCCCTTACCCACATCTTTCATTTGTAAATTTCTCTCTTCTGATTAACACATAGGAACTCCCTCAGTTCTACCACACCACACTCCCATTTTTCGACCCCTGGGCCAGAAACTTCGTGGGAGAACTGCCCCTAGTAGCTTCAGCCCTCAAATCCCCAAGCCAGACAGCCTTTCAGCCAGGTACACTTTATTTTTTCCCTTTCTTTTTCTGTCCCCTTTCCCATGTCTTTCATTTGTGAATTTCTCTCTTCTGATTAACACATAGGAACTCCCTCAGTTCTACCACACCACACTCCCATTTTTCGACCCCTGGGCCAGAAACTTCGTGGGAGAACTGCCCCTAGTAGCTTCAGCCCTCAAATCCCCAAGCCAGACAGCCTTTCAGCCAGGTACACTTTATTTTTTCCCTTTCTTTTTCTGTCCCCTTTCCCATGTCTTTCATTTGTGAATTTCTCTCTTCTGATTAACACATAGGAATGCCCTCTGTTCTTCCCCACCACACTCCCATCCTTAGACACCTGGGCCAGGAACTTCGAGAGAGGACTGCCCCTAGTAGCTTCAGCCCTGGGACCCCCATGCCAGACACCCCTCTTTCAGCCAGGTACACCTTTATTTTTTCCTTTCTTTTTCTGTCCCCTTACACACGTCTTTCATTGGTAAATTTCTCTCTTCTGATTAAAACATAGGATCGCCTTCAGTTCTTCCAAAACACACTCCCATCTTTTGACCCCTGGGTCACAGACTTTGAGGGAGGACTGCCATCAGTAGCTTCAACCCCAGAACCCCCAAGCCAGACACCCCTCTTTCAGCCAGGTACACTTTTTTCCCCTTTTTTTGGCCCATTACCCACGTCTTTCATTTGTAAATTTCTCTTTTCTAATTAAAACATAAGAACACCCTCAGTTTTACCCCACCACACTCCCATCTTTCGAACCCTGGCCCAGGAAAGTTGAGAGAGGACTGCACCCAGTAACTTCAGCCCCCAGACCCCCAAGTCAGACACACCTCTTTCAGCCAGGTACATGTTTTTATTTCTTTTCTTTTTCTGTCCTCTTACCCACGTCTTTCATTTGTAAATTTCTCTCTTCTGATTAACACATAGGAACTCCCTCAGTTCTACCACACCACACTCCCATCATTCAACCCCTGGGCCAGGAACTTAGAGGGAGGACTGCCCCCAGTAGCTTCAGCCCCAGGATCCCCAAGCCAGACACCCTTCTTTCAGCCAGGTACACTTCTTTCTTTCTTTCTTTTTCTGTCCCCTTACCCATGTCTTACATATGTAAATTTCAATGTCCTGATTAACACATAGGAAAGCCCTCAGTTCTACCACACCGCACACCCATATTTTGTTCCCTGGGCCAGTAACTTCAAGCGAGGACTGCCCCCAGTAGCTTCAGCCCCAGGATCCCCAAGCCAGACACCCCCTTTCAGCCAGGTACACTTTTTTTTTTCCTTTCTTTTTCTGTCCCCTAAACCACGTCTTTCATTTGTAAATTTTTCTCTTCTGATTAACACATAGAAACGCGCTATGTTCTACCACACCACACTCCCATATTTCGAGCCCTGGGCCAGGAACTTCGAGGGAGGACTACCCCCAGTTGCTTCAGCCCCAGGACCCCCAAGCCAGACACCACTCTTTCAGCCAGGTACACTTTTTTTCCCTTTCTCTTTCTGTCCCATTACCCACATCTTTCATTGAAAATTTCTTTCTTCTGATTAACACATAGGAACTCCCACAGTTCTACCCCACCACACTCCCATCTTTCAACACCTGGGCCAGGAATTTTGAGGGAGGATTGCCCCTAGTAGATTCAGCCCAGGGACCTCCAAGCCGGATACCCCTCTTTCAGCCATGTACACTTTTTTTTTTCCTTTCTTTTTCTGT
>NW_006199306.1:0-949 GCF_000334495.1 Tupaia belangeri chinensis
TTCTGTTAATTCTTTGCCAGTGGAGACTTACTATAAAGCAACTGAAATTTTGAGTTTGATATCTAATATTTAGGGATGGGATAGACAGAATAAACATAGGAGAGAGGGAGCCAGACAGAAATCACAAACATAACACATTCTTGGTAGGAGCGTTCCTCATATTCTTTTTATGTTTTTTAATACTTTTTTTTTTTTTTTTGGTCTAGAAGCCAGTAACTACATGCAGTTCAAACCAGAGAGGAGGTCATTACACTAGGATCTGTGTACCAGCAAGCAGTAATCACTGGATGCAATTATGGGGTTCTAAGAAACCCATAATTTCATAGGCCAATATGAGGAACTAGGCTGTAATTATAAAGAATTATTTATTCAATTTTGGTTATTATTATTCTTCAATTTGACCAAAAAGAGAAGGGGAAAAGAATAGTGAGAAAATAAGCTGCCAGTTCTAGGACTTGAACTGCAATTGACGAAGTGTGAAACTAGCATTTTAAACATCATGCCACCTGTTGGCCCCTCTATGTCTAAATATAATGGGAAACACTGATAAGTTTTATGTCAGAGAGTCAGTATCTGAATTTCATTTAATTCCAACCTTCCTTTCATGCAGATTAGGAAATAAAGTCAAGAGGAACAATGGAAAAATGAGTTTTTGTATATTACAGATCAGAATTCAGGCTGTTTGAAGTTGTATTTAATGCTACCTCCCACCCCATTGTGTAATACTCCCATTTCTAAGTTTGTGCATTTGCTACATATAGTACCATCCCATGGATTATATAAGAATTAGAGGTGCATGTACCTGTTGACATTCCTAAGAGGCTGGAACAATCTCCATTGTGTAAGTGAGTATAAAGGGGAGACCCTGTGAGGCAAAATGGCTTGTCCAGACCACTGGCCTGAAAACAAGGAGGATCTAGCAGTGATTCCAGTTCTTTCTCCTCAGAGC
>NW_006199307.1:0-1055 GCF_000334495.1 Tupaia belangeri chinensis
TGGGGAGGGAAGAGGGTCCAAAATATGAAGAGAAAACAGGTCCATGAATGAGGTACCAATGCTTTGTAAAACAACCAAATATAGCTTCCAGAAAGAGAGCAATTCCCTCTAGAGAGAATCTGGAAAAAGGAAGGGTGGCATGGTAAACTGCAGTTTTTCTCATAAGAAATTTTAAAAAGTTATCAGTAAAACTTAATACAGGGATTGATTAAAGGAGAAAAGTCATCATCATCTCAACAAACACAGAAAATGTATTTTATAAAATGTAATACAGAGGGTCCCAAACTTGACATGGTTTGACTTAGGATTTTTTGACATTACTAGGGTCCAAGATCAATGCGAACTCAGTAGAATCCACAGCTCGAATATCCATACCACCAGTTCTTCTGTTTTTCACTTTCAGTATTCAACAGATTGCATGTAACACAAATGAGAAGAAAGGATTTGGTAAGATTATTCTTTCCCACTGTTGGCTAGCCCAGATGTTAGGAGCATGTGTAAGGTATGGTATGGTAGGTTAAGCTATGACATTAAACAGGTTGGGAGTATTAGATGCAATTCTGACTTCCGGAATTTTCATCTTATGATGGGTTTACTGTGATGTTCTCTCATGATAAGGATGAGCATTTCTACTCTGATTTTTAGTTTTACTTATTTTTTAAAGGTTTCTTTAAAAACTATTTATTTAATTCCTTTTGTTGTTATTTTTTTAAATTTGACCAGAGAGAGACAGAGAGAGGGGGAGGGGAGAGAAAGGGATAGCCAGAAAGCAAGCCGCCAGGTCTGGGACCTGAGCCGCAGTCAGCCATGTGGGAATCCAGCACCTTTAGTCACATTGCCACCTCCCAGTCCCAGTACTTTGATTTTTAAAACTATCAATGTTTCTTTGGCAAACTACAAAGAGAAGAATGCCTGTAATTCAACACAGGATACTACTTAAAAGCTCTCAGGTACATGAAGGCCACGATCCTCCTCCTGTTCAACATTGGAAGAGAAGATGTCCTAGCCAGGACATGAGGACAGAAACAGGAAGGGAAAATAAAACACCTTATGAC
>NW_006199308.1:0-58523 GCF_000334495.1 Tupaia belangeri chinensis
CAACTACCACCACCAAAATAAAAGCATGCAAATCAGTGTAACTGCTTTTTTTTTTGGTTTGGGCTTCATTTTGGTTTTTGTAACAGGGTATGTGCACTCACCAGTGGGATGTAGAGAAAGGAAAAATAAGAAATCACTCCCCAAGAAGATAGTGGCAGCACAATCCCTTCTCATTTCTCCTCTTGGGATTTGGGGCGCACGTGCACATGCTTGGTATGATTTGCAAGACAATGGATCTAGGACTCAAACCAGGGTCAGCCATGTGGGATCCGGTGCTCTTTCACTCTGTTCATGACTGGGGAACATCATGCCTAAATATAAGTAGTGTATTTCACTGCAGCCCAGCTAGATGTTTGCAAAAGAATGACGGTTTTTATTTTGGTTAGTGTTGTTGCTTAGTACTTTTGACTTCTTATTTAAGTATATATTTTCCATGAGTGAGAGAGACAAAGGGAGATGAGAGAGAAGGCATCCCACGAGCGCCTTAGTCTGATCTATCTCAGTTTCAGTGGCCCTAGGTATTGGGCATATGTGTGGCTAACTTACTCAGGGAAGTCTCAGGATACAAACCCAGAACCTTCCCATGTGAGTCAGCCTTCAAGAGTGTTGTTTTACTCTTATATCACAACAGCATTTGTGTCTTAAGATGCTTTTATATGTTTCATGTATTTTAAAGACTGTGGGCAAATATTATTATTCTCATATTACATTGAGTTGTCAAAAAATCATGACTTTTTTCTATGTTTTTCTATGCAGAAATGTGTCACGACTTTTTCAACAATCTAACAGATGTATCTCGTATGGTAGAGAAAAAAAAATTAAGAGAGATTTTTGCTATAGGGCACATACAGTCCCCAGAGAGACAGAGAGAGATAGAAAGCAAGAAATTATCCACTGGGGGATGGCCATGCCACAATCTTTTCTCCTCCATTCTCCTTCTGGGATTTTGGGCATGCATGCATATGTGCCCAGTGTGAGTTTTGGGCCTTGAACCACATCAACTATGTGGGAACCCAACAACATAAACATTATGCCATCCTGGTCCTGGTAGAGAAAAAATTTTAACTTCAAAACAGTTACTGCATATGAAATATGAATGCAGAGCCATATGGCCTGGGCCAGGCCCTGCTCCCTACGGCTTCAGCTGTTCTGAATAGCTATGGTGTCTAAAATTTATTTCAATCTTACTATGTTGACTCTTTTTTTTCTCTTTTTTAGAAAACAATCTGAATTGCTGAATGTTCTTTTTTAAAGACTAGAAAGAGGAAAGTTTCTTAATTTATTCAAATTATACTGTATAATATGTTAGGATATAAGCTTCATGAAAAAATGAGAATCTGTTGTTACAGCCTTGTAATGTAGCAGAAATATTAACATACTGCATAATAATTATAATTTTATAGGGCAAAAACTCAGCAAATTATAGGTATTATTATTACTTGCATATTATATTTTTTCATTTACTCCTCACAATAAACTATTAAGTTAGAAGACTTGATTTTTTTTTTTTTCTTTAGAGAGAGATTTTTGCTACAGGTTGTGTGCACTCCTGGAGAGACAGAGAGAGATAGAAAGACAGAAAGTAATAAATCACCCCCCACCCCCAGGGGAAGCGGTTGGCCACACCACAATCCCTTCTCTTCCATTCTCCTCTTGGAATTTTAGGCATGCATGAACAGGCACTCAGTGTGAGTTTTAAGCCTCTGGGTCTGGGACTCAAACTGTGATTGACTTGATGAGAGTCCAACAACACAACCATTTTGCCATCTGCTGGTCCTAGAAGACTTGATCTTAAACATGAAGGAACTTCTCTGATATTGTTTACATAATATATTTCAGCATTCTCAGGTTAAATGTTTTAAAATTCGGAGGTTTAAATTAGCTATCATTAATTTCAAGGTCCAACCTCGTTCTTATTGGAGTAGTGCTCCTGGGGTAATAGCCTCCAACCTCTTTGTGATTGAGAATCACCTGGGGAGCTTTTCAAATATTTTATTGAGAGGATTCTGGAAAGCATTACAAAGCACCAGAAATCTTCCTCACCACCTACACAACAGCTAACCATTTGAAAACTCTGGAGTCCATGAGGCCAGCAGATGGGAGACTGGTTACGTCGCTGGCCTACCACATGGATGACTGTGGTTCAAGTCTGGACCTGGTGGCTTGAAAATCACACTGGGCAAGTGTGCATGCATGCCCAAAATCCTAGGAGGAGTATGGAGGAGATGGGATTGCAATATCACGCCAGGAGGGTGATGTCTCATTTTCCCTCTCACTGTCTCTGTCTCTCTCTCCAGAGAGTGCACGCAGCTTATGACAAAAACCTCTAAAAAAGAAAAAAGAAAAATCTCTGGAGTCCATTGGAAGCTACCATCTCGCAGTAAAGGTTTGGTGATAAATTACGACACTCGGTGATTTTTAGTTCTTAGCACAACAGCAGCTGTCCATCCTTCACCTCAACCCTGCAGCAAGTCTTTCTGCACCAGAGCAGCTTGCAAAACTTGCAAGAACGAGGGGAGGAAAGTTGAATACTTCTTCTAAATTTCAGAAATCTGGGACCAGCAGTAAGCGTAATGGCTATGTCGCTGGACTCCCATGTAGTCGACGGCGCTTCGATTCCCGGATCCGGTGGCTTAAAACTCACGCCTGGTGCGTGTGCATGAGTGCTCAAGATCCCGAGAGGAGAATGGAGGAGAAGGGATTGTGGCGTGGCCATCCCTTCTGGGGGGTGATTTCTCGCTTTCTGTCTCTCTCTCTCTGTCTGGCGAGTGCACGCGCCTTGTAGTGAAAACCTCTCTAAAAAAAAGAAAAAACAAAGAAATCTGCTTTGTGCTCAGATTGCCACTTCTAATCGCACAGGTAAGGACAGAAAGGAGAGCGATCATTGTGAACACATCCCTCACTGTTGCAAGCCCCTCCTCTTCTGGCTGAAGTGACCTGTACAGTAAAGGGGCAGTGCCTTCCTCTATTATTGTCTTCTTTCATTTTTGGAAGCCAGATATTAAAGACTAGGACATTCAAAAACCAGTGCAGGGCTGGAAAGTGCCACAAGACTGACCCACATGAAAAACCTCTGAGTTCATGTTCACAGAGCTCGTTTAATATGCCAAGCCCTCATCAAGGTTTGCTGAAGCTTGGGATGGACTGCAGCAAGAAGAATCTATTGGTCTGCCTGCTGCAGAAATAAACTGGAAATCTCAATAAAAAGGCAAGAAGCCTAAAAAGAAATTCTGTCACTAAAAAGTACCATAACTGAAATAAAAAATTTACTGGCAGGATTCAAAAGTGAGTTTGAGCAGGAAGAAGAATGGATCAGCAAACTTGAAGATAGGATAAAGAAATTAATTAGTCTAAGGAACAGAAAAAGAAAAAAAAAAAGCAACAACTGAATAGAGTCTAAAGCATCTACAGGACATCATGAAACAGATCAACACATGCATTGTTGGAGTCCTAGAAGGAAAGAGAGAGGCAGAGGGAACATTTTGAAGGTATAATGGTTGAAAACTTCCTCAGTTTTGTGAAAGACATGAATATAAAGATCCTGAATAAGATTATCAGCGGATTTCTCATCTAAAACTTTGGAGACCAGTAGGCCATCGGCTAACATATTATTTTTCTAAATATGTTTTTAAGAGGTTTTTGCCTTACATGCACTCACATGAGAGAGACAGAGACAGTGAGAGGGAAAGTGAAAAATGACTCCCCCCGCCCAGGAGGGACAGTCATGCTACAAGCCTCTCTCCTCTATTTTCCTCCCACTACCTGGAGTATGCACTCAGTGTGAGTTTCAAGTTATGGGGTCCAGGACTTGAACTATGGTTAGCCATGTGGGAGTCCAGTGACATAACTGCCATGCCATCTACTGGCCCCAGGGGCTAATATATCCTTTTTTTTTTTTTTTTGGAGAGATTTTCACTGTAGGGCGCGTGCGCTCGCCAGACAGACAGAGAGAGACATAGAGACAGAAAGCGAGAAATCACCCTCCAGGGGGGATGGTCACGCCGCAATCCCTTCTCTTCCATTCTCCTCTCGGGATCTTGGGCACGCACGCACACGCGCCCGGCGTGAGTTTTAAGCCACCGGGTCCGGGACACGAACCACGGTCGACTACGTGGGAGTCCAGCGACATAGCCATTACGCTAACTGCTGGTTCCCGGGGCTAATATATTCTAAGTGCTAAAAGAAAACAAAAATGTCAGCCAAGAATTCAATATCCAGCAAAACTTTCTTTCAACATTAGATGGGGAAATTGAGATAAACGTAGATAAACAAAACGTGAAGTTTGTTACCACTAGATCTGCCCTACGAAAAATGCTTAGGGGAGACTCTTAAGAGCAAAATTAAAGGACATTAGACAGCAATTCAAAGCTGGAGGAAAAAATCCAGTTCTTAAAAAGATCTAAATACATGGAAATGCATTTCTCATTGTAGAAGTTCTGATTTACATATAATATTGTACATCTTTGTGGAGTTCAGTCTGGTTTTTTAAAGTCATCTATGGATTTTTCTTACAATAATACGAGCCTTTAGCTTTTCCACAATATATTCTTCCAAAAAGTACATATTCGTTTCTATGTGATGTAATAAATTAATACATTTTAAATAAGTCAACAAACTTTACGATGTCGGATTTGTTGACAATTTCTTGGATATGACACAAAAACACAGGCAACAACAACAACAGACAAATTAAACTTTATAAAAATTGTATAATTTTGTGCACTAACTGGCAATGTAAATAGAGGGAGAAAAAGGCAATTTAGCCCACCGAATGGAAGTAAATATTTGCAAATCATATGTTTGATTAGCAATTAATATCCAGAATATATAGAGGCGTCTTAAAACACAACAATGTTTTTAGCATCATTATTCTTGATAGCTACAACATGGAAGCAACTGTAGTGTTGATTGGTGGACATATAAATAAACAAAATTTAGTACATACATATAATGAATATTATTCAGTCTTTTAAAGGAAGAAAATTCTTATACGGGTTATAGTGTGAATGAAACTTGAAGATATTTTGCTAAGTAAAATAAGTCCATGATGAAAAGACAAATCTATGATTCCACTTACATGAAGTACTTATAATAGTCAAAATCACAGACAGACTGCTGGCCACCAGCATCTGAGGGGAGACAAGAGTGGAGAGCAATTGTTGAATGGGAATAGACTTCCAGTTTTACAAGATGAAAAGAGTTACAGAGATGGATGATGGTGATGATTGCACAACGTTATGGATGTATATTTAATACCACTTAACTCGGGGCCAGCATGTGGTGTGGTGGTTAAGGTGGCTGGACTCCCACATGGCCAACTGCAGTTTGAGTACTGGACCCAGCAGCTTGAAACTCATGCCATGTGTTTGACTACATGTGGCTATTCCCCCAGGGGGTAATTTCTTGCTTTCTGTCTCTCTGTCTCTTTCTGTCTTTCTGACAAATGACCTCTACCAAAACTCTCTCTCAAAAACAAAAAAAAGAAAGAAAGAAAGACAAAACAAACCGAAAACCCCACTTAATTCTACACTTAAAAATGGGTAAGACAATAAACATTTTTGTTATGTGTATTTTACACAATAAAAATATTTTGAAATAGTATTTTTAAAGAATTATTTATTTAATTTTATTTATTTAATCACTTATTTTTTTTTTTTTGTTAATTTGGCCAGAGAGACAGAGAGAGAGAATGAAAGTGAGAAAGCAAGCCATCAGGTTCAGAACTCAAACCATGGTTGACCATGTGGGAGTGTCCAGTGCCTTAACTACCATGCCACCTGCTGGTCCCATTGAAATTGTATTTTCAAGCTTTATCACAGACATAAAATCTGGTCAAAATATCTGTGTTTTTACCAAGTGGTGTAAATAACCTGAAGACATTCACCCAGTTAATGCCCCGTAGAATACCCTTGTATATCTACCATCATAGAATTCTGAAAATAGATAATAGACCTTTTTTATTTAAAAGTGTAAGAAAGTATATGTAAGGATGACAGGAATAAAACTATGATAAAAAGAAAATGGTATGGTTAATAAACGTTAAGAAAATAGTGTTCTGGGTCTCCTCATGAAGTCAGTGGTGGGATGAAGTCTGCATATCAGTTTGTACAGGGGATTAGATGCAGTATATGTACTAGATACATTCATGATCAAGGGAGTGAGGTAGATACGTCCCACACCCGTGGTCACATTTTGGAAGGTTTATATGGTAGCACCACTCTTTAAGGACCGGATCCTTTCATGATAGATGTTAAAGAACAAGTACAGAGAAGTGGTTAAAATCATAAATTTTGAGGTATCCTGATTAGCTACATTCAAAGCTTAACTCTTCCATTTATTTGCTGTGAAATTTTTAGCAAGTTATTTAAACTTTTTATGTTTTTATTTTCTCACTTTAAAATGAGGTAAATAGCAATACCCACCTGTAGTGGGTTGAACGATGTCCCTCCAAGACACACCTTCACATCCAAATCCCTGGGACTTGTAAGGGATGTTCGATTTGAAATAGAGGTCTTTGCAGATGTCATTGAATGATGAATCTTGGGAACCAGCAGTTAGCGTAATGGCTATGTCGCTGGATTCCCACGTAGTCGACCGCGGTCCGTGTCCCGGACCCGGTGGCTTAAAACTCACGCCGGGCGCGTGTGCGTGCGTGTCCAAGATCCCGAGAGGAGAATGGAGGAGAAGGGATTGCGGCGTGACCATCCCCCCTGGGGGGTGATTTCTCGCTTTCTGTCTCTATGTCTCTCTCTGTCTGTCTGGCGAGCACACGCGCCCTACAGTGAAAATCTCTCCAAAAAAAAAATAAATAAAATGATGAATCTTGAGATCTTGAGAATAGCCAGATGTTTTCTAAACTCAATGAATATCTTCCAAAAAGAAAGGCAGAGGCAGAGAGATTTGAGATAGAGGAGGGAAAGATCAAAGGAAATAGAGACAGAGACTGGAATGACGGAGTCAGAAGCCAAGGAACTCGTGCAATCACCAGAAGTTGGAAGAAACAAGGCAGGAGCATTTTGAGGGTCCATGGCCTTGCTGACACCTTGGTTTTGGACTTCTGGCCTTCAGAACTGTAAAATAATAAGTCTTTGTTGTTATAAGTCATCAAGCTGTTTAATAATTTTTATAGTAGCTACAGGAAACTAACACACCATCTCATGTATGGTCCTACACTTAAGCGATAAATGTTAGTTATTATCAATTATTTTAAGGACCCTAGGACATAAATCTTATATGAATAAAGGAGAAAATCTTTAAACTAAGTCTATGACACTGGAACATTTCAATCTGAGTTTCAATTTAAGTGTTTCAATTTAAGTTTCAATTTAAGTGGAATTATCATACGGCAAGCATTATGCACAATGCTAAGAACACAAAGATAAATATATTAGCCCCTGCCCTTATAGACTTCCGTAGAGAACAGACACAAGAACATACACATGTTTGTTGGAAATGTCATAGTTATTTTAATAGTAGAGACATACACAAGGTGATTTGAGGGAGACAAGGAAGGACATCTGAGCTGCCAGAATGGGAGAGAAGAACAGGAAGAGGGCTCCTAGGAGATATTGAAGGAGATTTTATTTGAGCTGAGAATAGTACCTCGTCTTAAAAGTTAGATCACAAGAATGAGGGTCAGAGGGCTCTGCTGAAGTTTTCATAAATAAGGATTTTTTATAACATTGACTTTTTCTTTTGTCTACACATTGCTATCTATTCTAAGCATATATTTAAAATATTTCATTCTAGAAAAAAATCATTGTAACTTTGGCTTTTGCTATGTGTTGTTGGCTCTATTTCTTCTTCTTTTTTATTTTCACAGACCAAGTGTCTACAATAGACCAAAAATATAAATATTTATGTACTAAGTTAATGGCTTTCTCAATGAGGATAACAAACAAATTTTTCATTATGTACTTAATCTATTCATTTGAAAACACTTTTTGGCCCCTACTATGGGTCAGACACCTTTCCCTCAAAATATAATGACTCCCAGTAACCAATATGAGGGTTAAATAATCAAAGATATTTTTTTCTAGTGAGACTAGTAAATAAATATTTAGTTATCTGATTAAGAATTTGGATCTAAAATATTGGATAAACTTATAAAGCTATTTATAGAATATTATATATACAAAAATTTGCAAACTAATGCTGCATTTCTTGCTTTTGACACTTAGGTTAGACAGAAAGTAGTACAAGACTAGAAATGAGAAGGATAAAAATGTGTTACCACGAAATAATAAAGCTATTTTTTAAGAGCTGCAGAGACAGCAGTTGTATGTCTGATATATAACAGGGAGGCATTAGAGAAGTTCATTTCCAGAACACCCTTCTCATCCAGTGATTCTCTGTGAAATATTAAGTGAGAAGTTGAATAAACCGAGATGTTAGATTAGCTTGTAAAGATTCACAACCCTTCAATGCTGAAAATAGGGCCCGTGCTTACATTAGTCAGGGTTCTCTAGAAAAACAGAACCAACAGGAGATATATAGATGATAGATAGATAGGTTGACTGATTGATCGATGTTCAGAAGAGATTTATTGGGAGGCATCGGCTCGCACAATTACAGAGACTGAGAAATCATCCTGTAATCTGTCACATGCAAGCTGGTGGTGTCCAAGAAAGCCGATGGTGCAGGAAAGCTGGTGGCTCAGAAAAGCTGGTGGCTCAGCACCAGCCCAGGCTTGAAGGCCTGAGAACTAGGGTAGGCAGTGGTGTAAGTCTTAGTTTGAGGCCAAAAGCCAGGAATGAAGAGCTCTAGCGCCAGAGGGCAGAAAAAGATGGCTGCCTCAGCTACAGAAGAGAGAATGAGTTGGCCCTTCCTCTGCCTTTCTGTTCTATCTGGGCCCTCAGTTAGTTGGGTAATACCTTCCTTGTTCAGTGTACTGATTTAAATGCTAATCTCTTCCTGACTGCCCTCACAGACCTACTGAGAAATGAAGTTTTCTCACTGTCTGAGCATTCCTTAGCCCAGTCAAGGTGACAAACAAAATAAACTATATAGCTCTTAGCAAGAAAAACCCCTCTAGGAGTAAAGGGATAGTTCCATATATGTATTTCATACACATTGCAACTTTCTGAAAATACTTCATAATATTATCACAGACAGAAGAATTAGTACCAGTGACAAGTCAAAAATTGTAGTTAATGGATGTGAAGACTGAGATTAGGTCAAGATTAGCTTACTCAATTAAATACACTTGGACTAATAAAAATCTGATTTCTACCTGCAACTTACATAAGAATTAATTATAGTGGGATTAAATATTTAAATATTAAATATTCAACCATAAAAATACTAGAGGATAATACAGATGGACTTTTAAAATATAATCTTTAGTTGGAATAATTTTCAAATTATGTTTTAATATCTAATAATCATAAAGAAATGCATTTAACAGCATAAAATTTTCAAATGTATTTATTTTTCAAATGATCAAATGTATGAAAACACATTCAAAAATATTATTACTCATAGAAAATTTAAAACAAAAGAGTGAGAGGGCCAATCTGTAGCCTAGTGATTAAGGGAGTCAGATTCCAAATTCCAAGTGGTTGAACTGGCCCTTTTTGCTTGAAAAATATGCTGGGTATATGGGTGTGCCCCAAATTCTGACAGGATCAAGAAATGGAGGAGAAGGAATTGTGGCATGATCACGCTGCACTAGGGAGTGATTTCTTGCTCTGCATCTCTGTCTATCTCTCTCTGGCAGACACATGCACCCTCAGGCAATAAAAAAAGAAAGAAAGAAAGAAAGAAAGAAAGAAAGAAAGAAAGAAAGAAAGAAAGAAAGAAAGAAAGAAAGAAAGAAAGAAACACTACTACACAGACAACAGAAGGGCCCAAGCAAAAAAGTCTGACAATTCTCATTGCAGATGTGGACTGAGTATAATTCTCACATCACACATTTCCTGTGAAGGTTTAAATTCAACAGTTTAAATTCATTCATTCATGTTGGAAAACTCTGATACTAACCTATATATTTTATCGTACAAACATTCTTTGACCCAACTATTCTATATGAAAAGGCATTTTGCGAGGCCCATAGGTGACATGTGGGTTAAGGCACTGGATCACACATGGCTGGCTGTGCAGTTGACATCCTGGACACAGCTGCTTGAAAATCATGCTGGGAATATTATGTGTCCCAAATCCAGAGAGAAGCATGGAGGAAAAGAGGTCGCAGCATGGCCATCACCCCTGGAGTGGGGAACAGGGTGATTTCTCACTTTCGCTCTCTGCCTCTCTATAGTGAGTACATATACTCTATAGCAAATAGCAAAAAAGAAAGAAAAGGTAATTTGTAGAATAGTGCATGCATGACATTATAATAAGATTATTTTTAAAAAACAAGAAATAGCTCAAACATTCTTTTATAACGATATGTATACATGAATTTTTTAGAATATCCAAACAGCATATTACCTAGAATAAATATTAATGAATTATAGTTTCATTCAATAACATGGATGAATTTTGAGCAAAAGAAGCCAGACACAAATGGCCGTATAGTACATGATTCATGATTCATTGATTTAAAGTTCAAAACAGAGAAAGAGGGAGACACTGTGTTTCACAACAGGAAAAAGGGCGAGGAATTTCTGTGGTGCTGCTTGTATTCTACTTGTCTACCTAGTAGTGGTTGCACAGGTGCATTCACTTTCTGATTATTTTTTAATAGTGCAATTATTTTTGTGAACTTTTATTTATATGCATTAAAGTTTCATTGAAAAGTTCAATAGAAACTTTTTTAAAGGCAAAAACATAGGGGAAACCATGGTTAGTCAAGACTTACAGATCAAATTGTATATCTACAAAATTCATCTGTTGAAGCTCTAACCTACCATGTGACTATATTTGGAGTCAGATTTTTTTGTTCATTTGTCCTTTTTTTTTTTTTTTTTTCTATAGGGAATGTACACCTACTGCCAGAGAGAAAGAGAGAGAGAGGGAGAGAAAGTGAATGTGAGAAATTGCCCCTCAGGGGGAATGGCCACCCCATAATCCGTTCTCCTCCATTCTCCTCTTGATATTTAGGGCACACATGCACATGCACTCTGTGTGATTTTCAAGCTACTGGGTCCAAGACTTGAACTGTGAAGTTGACCACATGGGATCCAGCTGCCTTAACCTAAATACCATCTGCTGGCCCTGGAGTCAGAGTTATTAAAGAAGTACCTGACTGCAAGCCAAGAAGATCAACCTTGGGAGAAACTGTATCTGCCCCATCTTCATCTTGAACTTCCACCTCCAAAACCATGAGATGATAAATTTCTGTAGTTTATGCCCCTCAGTTTGTAGTATTTTGTTATATAGCACTAGCAAACTAATACAATGAGTAAAGAAAAAAACAATATTAATATTACCTGGAAATCACATATTATCCTATTATGTTACATATACAATGGTATAAACTAATTATACTATATGTTACATATACAATTAGTATAAGCTAATTATATAACATAAACTAATTACTTCAAAAAGGAGAAGATATGCTTAATACATTTTGGTAATAATGAAATAAATATAACAAAACAACTTGAAATAGTCACAGTTATGTACCAAGCAGGCCCTGTTCTACACTGTTAACTAACACATACTCCTTCATTGCATCTCCTAAAGTCCCTGGTCCCTGTAGAGTATAAGTTATTACCATCTCTGTTTTATACATGGAAGAGCTGAGATCAGGAGTTAGCTAGGGAACCAGCAGTTAGCGTAATGGCTATGTCGCTGGACTCCCATGTGGTCAACCGCAGTTCGTGTCCCAGACCCGGTGGCTTAGAACTCACGCCAGGCGCGTGTGCGTGCGTGCCCAAGATCCCGAGAGGAGAATGGAGGAGAAGGGATTGCGGCGTGGCCATCGCCCCCGGGGGGTGATTTTTCGCTTTCTGTCTCTATGTCTCTCTCTGTCTGGCGAGCGCACGCACCCTATAGAAAAAAACTCTCCAAAAAAAAACACAAAAAGTTAGCTAACTTGTCCAAGTCTCGATAGCTCTTGAGCCATGAAGCAAAGATATAGCTTCAGCAGCCCGACTCTGAGTCCACGGTGTTAACATGGGCTGCTGTTACTCTATGCATGTGTAAATATAAACAAAGAAATGCCATTTTTCACCTACTGGCTATACAAAGATTAAAGCATGCTGATAATGCCCAATGTTGGTACTCTAATGCATTTTTAGCAGGAATATAAATTGATCTGAGCTTTCTAGAGGGCAATTTAACAATTTATATCAAATCCTTTTTTTAATCACACAGACAGGAAACTATGTAAAGACAAGGATATTTATCATAGAGTTATTAATAACAACAGCAATGTGATACAGTATAAATATTCATCAAAAGAGAATTGGTAAGATAAATTATGATGTACCTATTCAAAAGAACGCCTTGCATCTATTCAGTTTGATGTAATTGATCTCTAATTACTGATAGAAATGGTATCCATGACGTACTGTTCCGTATACTATTTTGCTCTTCATATTTCTCTTCCACAGTAAAAACTGTATTTTTTTTCCTTGAACAATATCACCAAAGAAGGTTCAAAGAAAATAGAAATTGGGTATGTCTCAGATAGTTAGTTTTACATTCGTTTATTTATTCAAGAAATATTTACTAAGTCCCCACTATGTGTAAATCTTCTAGGTTTTGAGGACAAAGGACAGAAAAACATTCCCTCCTGAAACTTTTGCATCACAGTTATTCAGGTAGGTTGATAATGACAGTTTGGGAGAGGTGGTTCTTTATGTAGAGTAAATTCCTTTTTACGGATGAGGCAAAAAGATCCTTGAGGTCCTTTCCATCCTGGAGGGTCTACAAATCCATTATCTAAAGAAAGACAATTTCAAGTGTTAAATGCTCTTTTTCTGGCCCTTGCACTTCCTAGGGCAATTTATTTCTCAGGAAAAGAAAGCGAGCTATGGTTTATCTATGGAGTTACAGCTTATAAACATAGTTTTAAGATGATCAAAGCTTGGTAACTAATTCATCATTAAGATGATAGACGTACAACTCTGAGTATGTAAATGCATATGTGAAAGGAGGTGCCTATTTTCCAAAATGATCCAGAAAGAGAAAATTGCTACATAATAAAAGAAATAGGTCCTGGGACTTAGTGTAGATAACTCTGCAGTCTTTCATCTTTTAGAAAGAGTTAAGTAAATTGTAGTTTAGAATTATAATAAATAATAGGGTAGTTAGAATGCCAGGAAATTAATCACTGTTCATAGGGTTCTTTGGCATTAATTTATCTCCTTAACCTTAGTCCTATTTTTTTCTTTTTTCTTTTTCCATTTTAAAGCTTTGATTTGTTAATGGAGGAGCATGTCTGGCTGCTTCTTTTTAGTTTCAACAATAGTGGTTAAGTACAAATCTTTTGAATTCCCTATAGTCTTGTAATATTACTTATAAGATGCATTTCAATTAAAATGTTGATTAGAGCAGTCTTTTGGACCATCATTCAGTGTTGCTCTGGCTAAGATGTAGCTGTAAAGATGGAAAGCTTTCTTTCTACCTAACTTATGATCATTTATTCACCTCTTCAAAAGCATTTCTTGGATGTCCCACCCCCCCTTGTCAAATGTTTGTGGGCATGCAGACATAAACAAAACAAAACAATGTCTGACCTTGTAGACATATGGGCTAATGAATGGGAGAAAACCTTCTGAAGAAAGAATTCTGCTTGATTTGTTTTTAAACAACCTAAATATAATTCTTATTGTTTCATCAGCTACTATGAGGTGAGTGCATTAAACTCATTATTTCACGAATTTTCAAAAGCTTGGAGACAAATATTATTGGGATAAGACAATTTTGCAATATTGGATTTCAGAGGCTAACTGATCTACAGTGCAATGAAAGAACAGGTAGAAACACCTGGTTTCTCAGGACCAGCAGTTAGCATAATGGCTATGTTGCTGGACTCCCATGTAGCCATCCAAGGTTCAAGTCCCGGACCTGGTGACTTAAACTCATGCCAGGTGCATGTGCAAGCATGCCCAAGATCCTGAGAGGAGAATGGAGGAGAAGGGATTGTGGTGTGGCCATCCTCCCTGGTGGGTAATTTCTTCCTTTCTGTTTCTCTGTACCTCTCTGTCTTTCTGGTAAGCACACGTGCCCTATGGCCAAAACCTCTCAAAAAAAAAAAGAAAAAAAAGAAACAACTGATTTCTCAAGTCTAATCTCATATACTTTATTCTATATCTTTTGTTTTAAAATTTCATTTAATGTTTTTACTTGAAATGTTCCTTTTTAAACATGATGACATGGCTGGACATGTATGTAATAAAAACACTACAAAGATTGTTTTTTCCACTTCAAAACACAATACTCATTTTAGAAAAACAGGTAGCAAAAATTAAAACAAAAAATTACATATAATTTCATAACTCTGAGTTAGCTATTAATAACTGGTCCTTCTGGCCATATAATCATATTATATGCAATAATCTCAAATGCTCATAAGGTGTTTTCTTTCTTTTTTTTTTTTTCTTCCTGTAGGGTACATGTCTTTGCCAAAGAGACTGAGAGAAAGTGAGAAGTCACTTCCCAGGGAGAATGACATGTCACAATCCTTTCTCCTCCATTCTCCTCTTAGGATTTCAGACATGCATGCTCATCACCTGGCATGTTTTCCAAGCTGCCCGTCTGGACTAGACTGTGAAGTCCGCCATGTGGGATCCAGCCACCTTAACCTTCATGCCACCTGCTGGGCTAGAACTGCTAATAATGTATTATAACCTGCTTTTTTTTCACTTAGAAATAATAGTCTTTATACCTCAATAAATACATGTTCACTCTACTATGTTTGGTAGCAACATCTTATTTCATTCTATTAGAGTTGTTAGTTTTCTATTAAAATATCTAAAACCAATAGTATTTATGTATTTAGAAAAAAAATCTGGAGGTAGAATTTATCAGTTGGAGAATATAAACTTTCTTTATTTATTAAAAACCACTGTTGCAGGACCAGCAGATGGCATGGTGGTTAAGGGCGCTGGACTCCCACATGGCTGACCATGGTTTGAGTCCTGGAACTGGCAGTTTACTTTCTGACTTTTCCTTTCTCTCTATCTCTTTCTCTCTGGTCAAATGAAAGAAAGAGGGAGAAAGAGAAAGAAAGAGAGAAAGAAAGAAAGAAAAAGAAAGGAAGGAAGAGAAGAGAGAATGGAAAGAAAGAAAAAGAAAAAAAGAGCAAAAGAAAGAAGAAAACGAAATAAAGAAAGAAAGAAAAAGAAAGAAGAAAGAGAAAGGAAAGGAAGGAAGAAAAAGCTAAATAAAATAAAATAATTCTTAAAAATGAGCAACTACTGTTGCTTTGAATGGAGCTCTTTACACATTTATCTGCAGGGTATAAAACTGCCTGCCATGGTTTAGTAATGAAAGTGGGCTTTTTTTTTGTTGTTCTATTTTCAGTTCGATGTGACTGCCATGATGTTTAACTTAAATGTTTGCATTTATTTATTTCATGCAGCAATCTTCACTTTGGAATGTCCTGAACTCCAGGCACTGTCGCCTGATCAGGATACAATGCAGGGCCAGCAGGCAGGAACAGCTGTGACTCTCCTCTAGAAAATAAAGCCAAGGTCAGTGTTCTGAGAGGGTGTTACAACGTGCTAGGAGATTCCAGAATGAATCCACTTCGTTCATACTTGGGTTTGAGGGTGGGAAGAATGATTCCTACAAACAGCAGAGGTCTTAAGGTTAAATTGAGGCCACTCAGGCACAGACAGTTTGGGAATTCTGACTGTAGGATTTTCCAGGAGGAAGAAAACACATGGGAAAAACGTAAAGGAACTGAAGGAATTGGTCAGGCTGGACGGTGAAGCTTTTTCTTTTTCTTTTTTTTTTTTTTTTTGGCGGTGAATCTTTTTTTTTTTTTTTTTTTTTTTTTTTTTTTTTTTTTTTTTGAGAGGTTTTTGCTATAGGGCGCATGCACTTGCCAGAAAGACAGAGAGAGACAGAAAACGAGAAATCACCCCCCCAGGGGGGATGGCCATGCTGCAGTCCCTTCTCCTCCATTCTCCTCTTGGGATCTTGGGCACGCACACACATGCGTCAGGCATGAGTTTTAAGCCACCGGGTCTAGGACACGAACCTAGGTCGACTACATAGGAATCCAGCGACATAGCCATTATGCTAACTGCTGGTCCCAGGACCAAGAAGCTTTGACCTTAGCATATAGAGCCCTTCCTGATGGATCTCAGAGCTCCAACCACGGTAGGTAGGCCCTGAAGGAAGGCGCTCCGACCGTATCGCTATCTCCCTGAGTACAAGAACTTTGCCCCCCTTCTTCTCCATTCACGACTCTGCACCGAGTTCACTTTATCTAGAGCCTTCCTGATCTCCCTAACTCCAGTCAGTCAAGCCACACATCCTGAGGTATTTTCCTTCATTGCCTTTATCACGCATGACCTACTGAATATTTATTTCCTTATTTATATTTGATTGTCCTTCTCTCCTTAAATACCAAATCCATCTTATCTGACACTTATTTCCCTTCATGGGCAAAAAAGCAGTGCCATATTATATGTTTTGTTCTACTCAGGGCCTCCATTGATTAAGGGCCATGTACAGTAGGACAATCTACTTTACCGATTCAAATTTTATTTTATTTAGACATACTCTCTCATACTCAGAATAAAATTTTACCAAATATCTGGGTGACCTCTGCTTAGTCAAGTTGGAACAAAAATTAATCATCACTGTAGATAGTCACAGATTAATACTTGAATAAAAAGTTGATGATCAAAATTACCCTTTTTTTTTTTGAGAGGCTTTTGCTATAGGGCGCGTGCGCTCGCCAGACAGAGAGAGAGAGACAGAGAGACAGAAAGCGAGAAATCACCCCCCAGGGGGGATGGCCACGCCGCAATCCCTTCTCCTCCATTCTCCTCTTGGGGTCTTGGGCACGCACGCACACGCGCCCGGAGTGAGTTTAAGCCACCGGGTCCGGGACTCGAACCTTGGTCGACTACATGGGAGTCCAGCGACATAGCCATTACGCTAACTGCTGGTTCCAAAATTACCCTTTTGTTTTTTGTTTTTTGTTTTTTGTCACAGAGCACATATGCTCACCAGAAAGGAGAGTGGTGACAGAGAAAGGGAAAGTGAGAAATCACCTCCCTTGGAGGATAGCTATGCCACAATCCCTTCCTCATTCTCCTCTCAGGATTTGGAGCATGCACACACATGTGCCTGGAGTGAGTTTCAGGTTACTGAGTTAGGGACTCAATCCATGGTTGGCCATGTGGGAACCCAGCCTTCTTAACTTCCACGCTGCTTGTTGGCCCCTGCTTTTGTTTTCATAAAACAATAAGTTGACGACTGTGACACTGTGAATATGAGTGAGGTTTCAGGGGTCTGAGGTTGATTAGAAGACCAAGGAAATGGAGGCAGGAAGTGTTGATGACTCAAGAGGATTGTCAGTGAGAGAAGAGAAGCCAGTGGTAACCAGAGAAAAATGAGGGGTCAAGAGGAGATGAGAAAGCCAGGTGGTGGCAAGCAGGTTAAGGTGCTGGCTCTCACATGACCAACTTCACAGTTCGAGTCCTAGACCTGGCACCTTGAAATCACAATGGGTGCACGTGTGTATGACCGTAGCAAAAAATGAAAAGCAAAACAAGAGGAGGTGAGGTTATTTGTGTTTACTTTTTCTTCCCTAGGCCCATTCTTAAATACAAAAAGAAAACATCAAGTAAAAATGAAATCAGGTTGGAGCCAACAGCATGCAGGTTAGGGAACTGGATCCAACATTGCCAACTCTGCAGAGTCCCAGATCTGACAGCTTGGGCACATGTGCGTGTGTGCTCAAAATCTGGAGAGGAAACAGAAGGGATTGTAGCCTGGTCATCCCCCTGGGGGATTTTTTTTAAGGGTTTTTGTTTATTTAATACATCTGGAAAGAATGCACATACAAAGAACTGAGACATGACAAAGCATTGGTTTAACACTAACGGAGCTACAAGAATTAGGACTGGAGGAAGGTGGAAAAGATTACCTAAACATTTTTAAAAATTGGAAACTGCAACCAAAGTAAGCTGGTAAAATCCCCATTAACACTTATGAAGAGTCTTCATAAGACTCCTTCCATGATTTTTAGTCAACTAGAGAGCCTCAACTGGCTGCTCTAGTGTTCTTCATTTGTAAAACAGAAAGGGGATTCCTCTGACTAGCACCCATGTTGTTAAATGTCCTCCCCGCCCCCACCCTACCCCCAGCTTCTTCATGAAGCAGGCTCCATCCTCATAAGTTGAAAGAGGATGTGACTCAGTCCGTAGACATCCGTCTTTTTGCACTTTCTCTTTCTGTCTTACTTCATCTCTCTCTGGTGAGTGTATGCATCCTGTAGTAAAAATAAAAAGGAAAAAAAAAAAGGAAATCAGGTTAAATATTTGGAATGGAGCAGATACTCTATGTAGTATTGTAGATGGAGATTTTGGTAAATGTAAAAGAGAAGCGGAGTCACTTTATGAAGGAGAGATTTATCTTAACCAGGAGAGAGAGTATCTATTTCATGCTGTCAGTATAAAAAGAGTAAAGATTATACCTAAGCAGATAAATTTGTGTACTTGGCCTTTGGAAAGTAAGTCCATTTTTATTCAGTAACTTTGGCTCCAAGAACTAAAATATAGGGTTATATGCTAAAAATAAATTCTCCATGGCTGTCTAGAATTATAGGCAGCAAAGAGTTAAAAACAAAAATGCCATGTGTGGATCATTTTGTACCAGAATGTTTATGCAATGTTATGATAACTGAAATACTGGGATCACAGTGAGTGCCTGTATTTTAAAACTTTAAATAAATTATATTACATTTATCTCAAAAAATGTGTAGCTAATGAAATGAATGAGGTAAAGATATAAAAATTGGTTTAGAGGACTTCTGTAATGTATTGTTGAGTGAAATGAGAAAGCTTTACATGCCCCTTTAATATTATCCGTATTTTTTATAGTTTTATTTTATAGTTTCTTATTTATATTTAATCATACATTCTTATGGAATACAATATGGTTTTTCAAAGCATGCACTGTGTGCTAATCAAATCAATTTTCTTTTTTTTTAAAGCAATTTTTGCTATAGGGTGTGTACATTTGTTGGAGAGACAGAGAGACAGAGAGACAGAAAGTGAGGAATCACTTCCCTGGGGGGATGGTCACAACACAATATCTTCCCCTCCATTCTCCTCTCAGGATCTTGGGCATGCATGCACACATGCCTGGCATTAGTTTTAAGTCACTGAGTCAAGATCTCAGAAAGCGGTAGACTATGTGGGCATCCAGTGACATAACCATTACGCCGTCTGCTGATCTCCAAATCAGTCTTCAACAAAGTCCCTTATTGAAATGGACTGGAGAAAGTGGGCATCCTTGTCTTGTACCAGTTTTTAGTGGAAAAGTTTTCAGCTTTTCTCCACTCAGGATGATTGCTATGGGTTTTTCATAGATAGTTTTTGTGTGTGTTTAGAAATGACCTTCTATGCCAATATTGCTGAGAGTCTTGATCATGAAGGGATGTTGTATCTTATCAAATGCTTTTTCTGCATCAATTGATATGATCATATGGTTTTTTATCATTATTTCTGTTAATATAGTGTATTACAATTGTGGTTTTGCTTATGTTGAACCAACCTTGCATTCCTGGAATAAAGCCTACCTGGTTGTGATGTATAATATTTTTTATATGCTGTTGGGTACGGTTTGCTAGTATGTTGTTGATAATTTTTGTGTCTATATCAGAGATATTGGTCTATAGATTGCTACACTCTTGAGTGTATGTCTCAATCACAGTCACATGTCAATGTCCATACTCGAAAACAAAACCTTTGTATTCCACAGCTTTAATAAAGTTTATGGTGCAATTTTCAATATGATATTTTGGTAAACATTATATTTATGTACTAAAAATATTTTAAATAATCTCTTTCTCCATAAAGAAAACTTCTGGAAAAAATTTACTTCAAACTTGTACTGATAACAGGATTATATACAAGTATGGCAAACTTTCAGAAATAAATCTTTTGATTAAATTGACCCAAAAAAAGTATGCTTTTTCCAAACTCTGTGCTTTACTACCTCCACTAACTTTTTTTGTTGTTGTTTTTTGAGAGGTTTTTGCTATAGGGCGAGTGCGCTCGCCAGAAAGACAGAGAGAGACAGAGAGACAGAAAGCGAGAAATCACCCCCCAGGGGGGATGGCCACACCACAATCCCTTCTCCTCCATTCTCCTCCTGAGATCTTGGGCATGCACGCACATGTGCCCGGCATAACAAGAAACAAAAAGTACTTAAAGAAAAAATGTGACTACTTCATTTATGCTAAATCATTCATATTTATACATAAGCTTACAACACAAAAGTACAACTGGTGATTGTTGCTGGGTCCTCCAATATTTGTTAACTTCTTCTTTATAATATATGCTCCAATGTTTTGTCTATTTTGTAATAGAAGCATTAGTCTTTATGTAATGAAAACATCACCAGTTAAAGCAATAAAATTCTCCTTTTTCTTTAAAAACAAGTTTCTAAGTCATTTAAATGTTTTTAACTTCTACCAGAATTCAGCAGAACAAAATTATTCTCTAAGTTTCTAACATGTAGAAATGTATAAAGCTACAGGTCAAATAAATGAATGACCAAACAGCCCTAGTCAAAAGGTAACGGAGGTCGGGACCAGCAGTTAGCATAATGGCTATGTCACTGGAGTTGACCGCGGTTTGAGTCCCGGACCCGGCGGCTTAAACTCACGCCGGGCGCGTGTGCGTGCATGCCCAAGATCTGTCTTTCTTGCAGCATGGCCATCTCCCTAGGGAGTGATTTCTCTCTTGTCTCTTCAGTGAGCACACATGCCCTATAGCAAAAATCTCTCTATGAATAAAAACAGTGTCACCTCCTCAAAGGGGCAACCCACAAGCACTTGATCAAAGCATATTGACTCCTTGTTACTTTCTGTTTTCTCTTATTATTCAATCAAGTTTATTTTATCCATTTTTAATCATCACAACTTGTTATTAGAGATTTATATATTGACTTATTTATCAATCTTGCATAATATTTGTTCAACTTAACCAGATCACAAAAACAAAACAAGCTATGTCAAGAAGAAAATAAAATAAAGATAGTGGAGCAGTTTTATCTTTGCATGTATGATCGTTTGTCAGTAGAGATAATTTTATTGGTGAATGCCTTAAAAATTAATACAATGACAAAAAATGAGAAGTAATGAATAATTGTTTATGCCTAAGTCATTGCCCTTTCAGGAAAATAAATGTTATTGTTTCCAGAATATACTATTACTGATTTTATAGAAGATTAAGCAAAAAATAAAATGAATCCTAATGTTGAAATGCATTTTAGTTGCTTAGGAGGAAGAAAGAAAAAATCTGTGTTAATAATATAAAATATAATCCTAAGTATTTCTCTTTCAGTGCAACTAAATTTTGTCTTATTTAATGTTAACCTGTTGGCACTTAGAATATTCCTTTTCTTCTATTTAGAAGAAATTAAAACCTTCCTCAATATTTTTTTTCTTTTGTCTCATCAGTTAAATAATATGGCTAAATAAGAAATTATATCCTGGGGCTGGTTCCATGATCTGCTGGTTGAGGCAGCTGGACCCCTCATAACGGAGCACGTGGTTCAAGTTCCACACCTGGCACCTTGATAACATGCCAGGTGTGTGTGCATGTCTGCTCAAAAACCCAAAAGGAGGGGCAGATAGAGATGGGATTGCAGTGTGATGTTCTCAATGGGGAAGGGTGCTTATGCTTTTCTGTCTCCCTCTCACTCTGTCTCTCCATCTGTCTCTGGAAAGGCATGGGCCCTCCTAACCCGCCCCCAAAAAAAGTCAAAGTAAAATTACAAATAAAATATAACACATTGCAGTCATATCTACAAGTGTCTCTGCACAATGAAAATTTAATATCAAAGTAATTTTTATTTAAAAAGTAACAATAAAAAGTGACCACATCTTAATGTACATCATGAATTTTTATAATACAAAATGTACAAAAAAAACCACAACAAGTATAAATGGCATACTCTCAGCACTAACTTCCTTCTAAAGGTACATACTAAATTTATATACATATCACCCTTTATTAGTTTCATGTTTTAAAATTTATATAATAGAGTCATACAGAATGAACTTTTGTGTGTCTAACTACATTCTTTTAGTACTATGTTTGTAGGAATTATCCAAGTTGTGTGTGTATTGTAATGTTTAAATTTTATTGTTACATCATATCTTATTGTGTACATACATCACAAATTATTTATGAACTCTACCCCAATGGACAAGTTGTATATTTCAATCTTTTGTCTTTTACAAAGAGTGATGAGTGGGATCAGCAGATGGATTAATGGTTATATTGCTAGACTCTCATGTAGTCAACCATGGTTTGGGTCCCAGACCCGGCAACTTAAACTCATGCTGGGTGCATGTCCATATATGCCCAAGAGACGGAGAAGAGAATGGAGTGGGGTTGCAGACTGGCCATTTCCCTGGGGGTTAATTTCTCACTTTCTGTCTCCTTGTCCCTGTTTATCTCTCTGATGAGTGTATGTGCTCATAGCAAAAATCCCTCTTAGAAAAAATAGTGATGCTAAATGCTGTCGTATTTTTGTCCATAATTTTCAATGTACAGATAATAGCATTTCTACAGGCTACACACCTAGAAAATGAAATTGCTAATTGTATACATTCACAAATGTGTAACTAAATGTAGATGATATTATAGCAAATGGTGTTGGAAGAACTGGGTTATCTACCTGCAGAAAGATTAATCAGAACCCCGGTCACCATTAACAAAAATCAGTTCAAAGTGGATCAAAGACTCAGTAATTCCTTACAATTGTTTTGACTTCTGACTATGAGGAATAGTGCGAAAAGTCATCCTTTAGCTAGGAATTTTTTCACACAAAATAAATAAATAGGCTTCAGTCTCTATAAAATTAAGAAAAGTCGAATAAAAATAGCACATTAAAGCAATCATTTCATGTAAGTCCTAATAATTTTTCTTATTTCTTTTATTAACTGCCAAAGAATGTGTGTGCTCATGAGAGAGAGAAAAACAGAGAAAGAAAGCATTCACCAATGTGGCATGGTCATTCCAAAATCCCTTTTCCTCCATTTCTCCACCTATTTGGGATTTGGGGCATTCAGGAACGTATGCCTATTGGGTTTTCAAACTGCCAGGGCTGGGATTCAAATTGTGGTCAGTCATGTGGGATCTGGTTCCCAATGCATGGTATACTATGTGGCCTTCCTAGTCCTAATAATTTTGACTGCTGTTTCTTTAGATTTATAAACTCCAGACCTATGGGAAAATATGAATATTTCCTCAGACAGTGAGATATGGAAGATACTGCATATTAAAGGAAATTCAATCCATTAAGTATTTTATTTAAACATGCGTTACCTAAATTACTGTTAATTTAGCATAATTTTAAAATTAGATGTGAATTATTTTAAACATTGGGTTGCTACTTCTTCTACAATCTTTTTTTTTTTTTTTTAAGAGTTTTTCACTGTAGGGTGCATGCGCTTGCCAGAAAGACAGAGAGAGACAGAGAGTGAGAAATCATCCCCCAGGGTGGATGGCCATGCTTCAATCCTGTCTTCTCCATTCTCCTCTTGGGATCTTGGACATGCACACACACACGCTCTGCATGAGTTTAAGCCACTCAGTTCAGGACTCAAACCGTGGTCAACTACATGAGAGTCCAGAAACATAGCCATTACGCCAACTGTTGGTCCCTTCTATAATCTTAAATGATTTAAAAGATACAAACTGGAAAAAAAAAAAGTACATTTGTCATCTGTAAAGAATTTTATTTATTATATCTATTGAGCATTGTATGTTTAAAACTGAGTTTTTTCTAATAACTATATAATTAAATTTATTCTAATTTTACCTTAACCTGATGAAATTCTGTGTAATGGTACTGGAAAGAAATTTGCACTCTAAATAATTTCTCTGTTCAGCAATTTTTAAAATCCGAAAGTCATTCTGTTTCAAAAGATTACTCTAATAGGCTCAGAAAAGTGCATACTTAGAGTAGTTTATTTGGCATCGTTGGGTACCAAGTAGTACATTTATTTAACTTCTCAGCAGTTCATTGGCATTTTGGTGAAAAGAGGTGATAGAGGCTATTTAATTAACCTCAAATATTTCACTGGCATAAGAAACTAAATCAGCTGCCAGAATCATTAGCAATTTATAAGCTGAGTTCAGCAGCAAATGGCCATAAATCCAATCCCATGTAACCTTTCCAGTAAATGACACCAGTCAATTGAAATTTATTATGGGAGAAATCACAGACTCTGACATTCACACTAAATATCTAGAGCATTAAGATTCTACTTGCCAGAACCCTCAGTACCACTTTGTAGATAATGTACAGAATTTTAAGATGCAGAAATGATGACTAAGAACTGAGTAGCTCCTCTGAGTGTTATCAAGAAATATAAGAGGTTCAATATTTGATAATACTTCATTTTCTTCAATAGGACAAATGCATACTGTGGGACCTAGAACGATAACTGTGATTACTGAACAGGAAGTGTCATAAAGCACTGGTGAGTACATTCTGGTATGGCATATAGTCTGGTGAGGGAGCATGCTTGGCAACTTTCCATCCGGTACTCAGTAACCTAAAAAAGCAATCAAATTTCATTAGCTGCAACTTCAGTGGTAATGTGAGGTTATACTTAAATAGAGTAGAGAGTAATTGATTTCAGAAACTTGATTAAATTATAAATAGACTGGTATAAATACAGTCTGAATGATTTTAAATTAAGGATACACTTGTTTCATGGTCTTGGAATTTTTGAAAAGGAAAAAAGGAGAGTAACCAGAGGATTGTCATCGGAAGACTTTAAAAGACTTCAATATTTGTTATTTGATACAAAAACTAATATGGTCATTTTGATCTGTGAAATTCAATAGATGGTCTGAGTGCTTCATTTCCCCTTCTGGTAAATGACTGGATCTAGTCATAAATTACTAAACAGGAACAAAATAACTTCGATAATCATGGTCAAAAGTGTTTTCCAAACTTGAGATTTCACTTAGTAGAGCTTACAATAGGTACAAGGGGACTTCAAAAGTTCATGAAAACATAGCACTAAAGTATGAATTTATTTTGGTGCAAATAATTGAAATTCATGCCCTCCATGAAGTTTTGAAAACCTCTCATATTTTTGGCACAAAGTTAGTGAAGAATTGTTGACAGGGTTTTAGAATGACTCTCACAAGTATCACATGGGAAATAGTTAAAGTTGCTTTGGAAGTCTTGCCTTTTTATATAACATCTGATACTGCACTGAAATAATTCAAGTTTAAATAAAAAATGTAAAGCCAGCCTGTGGCATGGTGGTTAAGGCAGCTGGATCCGACATGACCAACCCAGCAGCTGTAGAAACTCACCAGGCACGGGTGTGTGCATGCCCAAAGGAAGGAAAGATGTAGGGGAAACGATTGTGGTATGACCATTCCATCTTCTTCCTCCTTCTCTGGCTTTGTCTCTCTTGGGAAAGTATGTGTGTCCTAGGGAAAAATCTTATAAAAATGTTGTATATAAATATTAGCCATAATAGAATTTGGTTCAAGCTGATATTTTAGATGAACAGCTCACAGTAAATTTCCACTAGTAATGAAGTCATGAGCAGAAACATATTTACATGCATATAGTCAATTAAAATGTTATAGTTAATATTCAGAAAAATAATTTTAGTTATGAGTTGTACATCTGTACCCATTTTATTCTTCTTGCAGATGTTTCTAATAAATTGACATTTGGAAATTTAGTTTTCTTCCCCAAAATAAATTATGCCAGAGAATATTTTTATTTCAGTACATTTCATCTCTAAAATATGAAGTAATTCCATTATCCTAAAAAGTATGTGAATACAGATTTGGGGAGTTGAGATATTATGCTTTGTTTTATACAAAAATACAGTGATTCACTGGTTCAGGTTTCGGGATTGACCAAAAGCAATTCATAGACTATATCAGTTGGATTTTTTTTTTTTTTTTTTTTATAACACAAGCAACCCAAACTTTCTGGTATAAAACAATAATTCTTTACTGACTCCTAATTCCATTCCTCAGACAGCTTGTTCAGGTCTTGATCATCCAGTCTATATTGGACTCTGTTCTATGTGACAGTCAGCTGGCATATTGACCAGCAGATCAGCTAAGGGGTGAAGTACAGTAGAATGACCTCACTCACATCCCATGTAATTGACCACTGGCCATCAGCTGGGTACCTCACTTCTCCACATGGTACGTCATCTTTCAGAATACCTTGGGATTCTTTTTACTTTTTTGTTTTAATAGTCAATGGGCACATGGGCTTGCCAGAGAGAAATAGAGCTACTGAGAACAGGAGATAGAGAAAGCAATCCCTAATGGGGCATGGATATGATGCAATCCCTTCTCTGACTCTCCATCCTATTGGAACTTTGGGCATGCATGCATATATGCCTGGGGTGTTTTTCAATTTTTCTGGGGCAGGAACTTGATCACTGTTGGCCATGTGGGATCTGGCTCCCTTAAGCACTAGGCCACAGAACCAGCTCTTCGCTTGGACTCATTTCCATGGTAGCTACAGGGTTCCCAGCTTGCAAGTACTTTTCAATATTTTTTTTTTAATAAAATTCCATTGACCAAGCAAGTCACATTGCAAGGACATTCAAGCAGGTAAGAGAAGATGGTATTTTTTTTTTTTTATGTGCTTCATAGCTACCAATTTGTTTACTGTTTACTGTGTGTCTCCAAGATACATGGACATGAGGGGGAAATGATTGAGATCTTCTATGCTTTTTGAATATTCATATAAAAAAGAACAATAAATAATATCATACTAAAAACTCTTTTTGATTACTTCTTCACAGTCAAATATTTACCACTCACATAATTTATTAGCAACTTGTATCAAATAAAAATGGGATATTTTGTGTAAACGTGGTTTGATTTACAGTCTTTGATACAAGCTTACACAGTTTTCAACTAAAACATATATAGGTAAATATGGGGAAGTGGACTACATCCTGAATATCCTACAGAGCATGTTCAGTTAAACAGAAGAATGATTGAAAATTGATTGCATTATGGGAACCAGCAGTTAGCGTAATGGCTATGTCGCTGGACTCCCACGTAGTCGACCGCAGATCAAGTCCCAGACCCGGTGGCTTAAATCTCACGCCGGGCGCGTGTGCGTGCGTGCCCAAGATCCCGAGAGGAGAATGGAGGAGAAGGGATTGCGGCGTGACCATCCCCCCTGGGGGGTGATTTCTCGCTTTCTGTCTCTATGTTTCTGTCTGTCTGGCGAGCGCACGCGCCCTATAGCGAAAACCTCTCAAAAAAAAAAAAATTGATTGCATTAAACAAAAAATCAAATTCCACTAATGACACATATTATAGGTTTAGGATTAGAATAAAACTATCTGCATGAGAATTTAGGAGAACCTCTCTCTCCCAGAATCTATCTTTTGACCATAGCCCAAGATTTGTACAAGTCTAGAAATTAAACATCATACACTTCTTTGGATGTAAACTTTGAGCTATCAAAGTATACTTTTTTGGTTTCTTATAACATTTTAAATATTGGGACTAGCAGGTAGCATGGTGCTTAAGGGTGCTAGACTCTCACATGGCTGAGCTTGGTTCGAGTCCCAGATCTGGTGGCTTGTTTTCTCACCTTTTCTCTCTCTCTCTTACTCTGTACCATTATGGTCAAATTTTAAAAAGTAAATAAGTAAACAAGTAAAGTTAAATTTTAAAAAAAGTTTTAAAATATTTTAAATATTTTACACTTTATTGTTGTTCATCTTTGTGGCTGTGTGATTTTTCAAAGCATGCAAGCAGAATGATAATCAAATCAAGGAGAGCATCGTATTTATCATCTTCCTTTCTCGCCTATAATTGTTCCTCAACTTTTCCTTTTGTTTTGGCAATGTATAAACTACAAACCATTAGGGAATGCAAAGACAAAAGGATGTAGGAGGGGCCGGATGAAAGCCATTCCACACTTCCAGGGAGAGGTGAAAAGTCAGCCTAGATTTCTTTTTTGTTTCTTAAGAATAGTTTTACTAAGTTTTATTCATCATCATTATTATTTGTTTTTTAAAAAGAATTATTTACTTATTTAATTCCATTTGCTATTATAATATATATATATGTATATATACACACACATATATATATACACACATATACATATGTGTGTGTGTATTTATATATATTAAATTTAACCAGAGAGAGACAGAAAGAGAGAGAAGGAAAGTAACAAAGCAAACCACCAGGTGTTAGACTTGAACCACAGACAGCCTTGTGGGAGTCCAGAGCCTTAACCACCACACCACCTGCTGGCTCCCAGCCCAGATTTCTTACTGATGCAGAACTACCAGAGATGTTTATTCTGAAATTTAGACTTAAGAGATTTGATCTTCATAACCAGCAGGAAAAGTTGCTTGGCTATTACCCCAATAGGAATAAAGGAAACAGGCATTTTCTGATAGAAAAGATGGTTAGACTGCTGCCTCTTTAATTGAGACAGTTAATTGTCAAAACTGTGACTCGTGAGGAAGAAACCACTATCAATGAATCCATCAAGTACAGTCTGCACATGTCCCGCAGATAGATCTCTCTACCACACAACTGTGACCAGTTAGTGGCCTCCAGTGGTACTGAGTCACCAAGCTCCTAAAACTGAAACCAACATTCTCCACCATCAAGTTTCAACTATCTTTTTTAGTCTGAGACTTGTCTATTTCTTCCATCAAATGTTACTGTCCATGAGCATCACACTCACTGATTCTTAAATACATCTCTGTCTTCCTCAACTCAGTCCTTTTGTTCATATTCCTCTTCATTTCTTGTTGCTTTTTTTTTTCTTTCAGATTTTGGTCATAGGGCAAATGTATTAGTAGGAGAGATAGAGAGAGAGAAGGGAATATGAAAGTAAGAAATCATGCTTCAGGGGGGATGACCATGCCACAATACTTTCTCTTTCATTCTCCTCTCAGGATTTTGGGCACACATGCACAGGTGTTTGGTGTGCTTTGGAAGCCACTGGGTCTGGGGCTAGAACATGGAGTCAGCCATGTGGGATCCAGTCACCTTAACCCCCATGCTGCTGCTGGCCCTTCCTCTTCATTTTTAAAATACTTCGTAGAAGGGCCAGTAGATGGTATAGCAGTTATTGCACTGGACTCCCACATGGCCAATGATGGTTCAAGACCCAGATCCAGTGGCTTCATACTCATGCAGGGCAAATGTGTGTGTGTGTTCAAGATTCCAGGAGAAGAATAGAGGAGAAGGGATTGCAGAGTGGCCATGCCCCATGAGGGGTGATTTCTCATTTCCCTCTATCTCTGTCTCTCTTTGGTGAGCATACACATCCTAAAGGCAAAAATTTCTTTAAAAATACTTGTAGTCTCCTATATTCACACACACACACACACACACACACACACACACACACACATTTCATTCATTTGAAGTTAACATTTACAACTCGGTGTGTTACTGCAGTTACCACTTCTTTACCAGGGAGACCTTTCCTGAACTCTGTGGTCTAGGCTAACTGTGCTCATAACCTCTGTCTGTCTGTCTTTGATGTGTTTCTTACTAGGGCATTTTATCTTTGTCTGTGTGCAGTATCTCCACAGTGTCTCCCTTCTACCCCTCCCTAGAGTGGATACTCCCCAATGTAGACTGACTTAATGCATCTTTAAGACTCCAGGAATAGTACTATGATAGAAAACTAAATAAACCTTCAATAACTGGGTAGAGAAGAGCTGTGAGCAAGAGTGTAAGAAGACAGACCATGTTGGGGCCAGCATGTAGCACAGTGGTTAGGGCACTGAACTCCCACATGGCCCAAAACAGTTCAAGTCCTGGATTTGGTAGCTTGAAATCATGCTGGGCACATGTGCATGTATGCCCCAAATCCCTAGAGGAGAATGGAGGAGAAGGGATTGCCGTGTGGCCATCCCATCTGAGGGGTGATTCTTTACCTTCCCTCTCCCTCTCTGTCCAGTGAGAACACATAACTCTATGGTTATAAAGCTAAAAAAAAAAAAAGGCATGAAGAGGGGGTTTAAAAATAGCCAACAAAGGGGCTAATGGGGGCATAATGTTAAGGTGCTAAACTCCCACAACTGCAGTTCAAGTCCCAGAATCAGTGACTTGAGACTTATGTTGGGCATATGTGAGTGTATGCCCCAAATCCCAGGAGGAGAGTAGAAAAGAAGGGATTGTGGCATGACCATTCTCCCTGGGTAGTGATTTCTCACTTTCTCTCTCACTTTCTCTTTCTCAAATAAAAAAATGTTTTTAATTTAAAAGCCAAGCTATACACACAGACACACACATACACATATATACACACACAAGTACATATATATATAAAATTATGATTTCTGGTTTACATATATTCAATGTATGTTTTTCGGTTACAGCATGATAAGTTAAAGCATGCAATAGTGTAGTAAGCAAATCAAGGATATATGAATAGATATATGAAGATATATATATATATATATATTCATCTTCTTTATTATATTATGTTTGTACATTTGATAATATTTCTACTTGCTTTTTAATAATAAGTATTAAATTGTCCATAATTTTCTGTGCTGTGGTTCACCACACCATAGCCTTGTCTCTTTATTTACATGCATTCTTGTGCCTGTTGAGAATATATATTTTGAGTCTTTAAATATTGCTAATTATTATTTTAGGGAGATTTTTACTATAGGGTTCGCGCGCTGACCAGAGAGATGGAGAGAGACAGAGAAACAGAAAGCAAGAACTCACCCCCTGAGGGAAGGCCACGCCACACTCCCTTGTCCTCCATTTTTCTCTTGGGATCTTGAGCACGCACACACCCACAACCAACGTGAGTTGAAGCCGCCAAGTCCAGGACTCAAACTGCAGTGACTACGTGGGAGTCCAGCAACATAACCATTATGCTCTCTGCTGACCACGCAAATATTTGAGGCAGTAATCCTACTTCTAAGATGCTATTCTTTTTTTTGAGGAATTATTTTATTTAACTTTATTTACTTATTCTCAATTTGACCACAGAGGGACAGAGAAAGAGAGGGAGAGAAAGAGAGAGGGAAAGTGTGAAAGGAAGTCGTCAGTTCTGGGACTCGAATCGCAGTTGGCCATGTGGGAGTCCAGCACCCTTAACCACCACACCACCTACTGGTCACTTAGGATTCTATTCTAAGAAATATTCATAGATACTGTAAAACATGCATATAAGCCTATTTGAAAGTGAAAGCCATTTTGGATAACCTGAATACCCACTAATTAGAAAAGCCTAACTCAGTAATGGTATATACACAATGGTGGAACATGGAAGTATGTTTTAAAGCATGTTTGAGGACATGAGAAAATGCTCAGTTCCATTGTGCATTTGTAATCTTTGGCTGCACTTTCCGAAGCATTATCTACATAATGTTGAATTATTTTGTTATTCTGAATATTAATTGTACCAGCAGAAGCTTGAATGTTGTCTCCTTTTCATTGTATTTTTTTCCCATTACAGAGTGATCCACGTGAATCTATACTGCCAGGTATCATCAACTCAGGAAGGCTTATGTCAATTTTATCTTTGATTATTGTTTTTCTTACATTTATTCTAAAATTATTTTCAGGAACTATAACCTTGGGTTGAATATTGTTTCTTTTCTACAAATGTATACCATCTTATTTTTGACAATTTTCATTTCTTGGCTATTTTTCTCTGCCTTCTGAACTCAGTGCACACAGTGTAATTGGAATAAAGATTCAGAAATTGTTCCAAGGTCCCAATTTCATTAAATATTTTTTGTGCTTCATTCAGGTCTCTTGTCACTTTCCACTTATGGATACTTTCATTTATGGGTACTTTCCATCTCAGTGAACTATAATTTTGTTCACGTGTTTAACAGAGCCCATATTTTATTGAATTTTACTGAAAACAAAATATATTTTCCAAAATTTGTATTTTCCTGTATTTTATAAATTGGATTTTCTGATAAATTTGAGTACTTTTACTGTTTCTTCCTTTGATAAATATGTTATCAAGTTTTATTTTCCCTCAGTATATTTAACCTTTTTTTTTTCTTTTAGAGCTTTTGGCTATAGGGTACATGCACTCGCCAGAGAGACGAGAGAGATAGAGAGAGAGAGAGAGTGAGAAGTAACCCCGCCCTCCCAGGAGTGATGATGGCCAAGCTGCAGTCCTTCTCCTCTACTGTCCTGGTTTCTGGGCACACACACACATGCACCCAGCATAAGTTTCAAGTCAGTTGGGTCTGGGACTTTAAGTGTGGTTTGCCACATTGGAGTCTGGCACCTTAACCACTACAACACCTGTTGGCCCCACATTTAATCGTTTTTTTTGTTTGTTTGTTTTTAGAGATTTTTGCTATAGGGCGCATGCACTCGCCAGAAATACAGAGAGACAGAGAGACAGAAAGCGAGAAATCACCCCCCAGGAGGGATGGTCACACCTCAATCCTTTCTCCTCCACTCTCCTCTCGGGATCTTGGGCACGCACGCACACGCGCCCGGCGTGAGTTTAAGCCACCGGGTCTGGTACTTGAACCATGGTCAGCTACATGCAGTCCAGCGACATACCCATTACACTAATTGCTGGTCCCCCCACATTTAATCTTGAAGGGGAAGATAATATGCTACACACACATCATTAAAAGGTGGCTGCATCTTTCTTGGTGATAGCTCACTGTCAACCTGATTTAGCTAGATTCTAAGACAATATTCTCCCTCTTATGTTTTAAATTCTAGATCTCATGGGACTGTAAGTCCTAAGTCCAATAAACATTTAATATTGGTAGCTGTCATTTAGCTAGTATCGCCACTGTTGGAATAAGGAGAAATGCTTGTCATTTACTAGTTGGCCCACTGTCTATGCAGATAAATTAATCTTACATTATTATAAACAGTTATGATATTTCTTACACAGCAGCATTAACTTGCAGTAAGCATTCGCATACACCTACTTCTCTTCGGAGGACTCACTGGACTACGGCTATATTTGTGTTCCAAATACACTGTCATTCAATATTGTAGACTTTAGGGCCAAGTGGTAGCATGGTGTTAAGGCAGCTGTATCCCACTTGGCTGACCATGTGGTTAGAATCCAGAATCTAGCCATTTAAAAAACACACTGGGCACGAGTATGTGCATGCCCAGAATCCCAAGAAAAGAAGGGAAGAAAATGGATTGCAGTATGGCCGTCTGCCTGAGGGGTGCTTTCTTGCTTTCTCTCTTCTTTTTCTCTTTCTCCAGCAAGTGCACATGCCCCATAGAAAGTATTTAAAAATTATCAACTTTATGTATTTCTAGAATTTGTGCGAATACCATGTGACATGGAAGGAGCAATGACAGTGGCAGTTTATACACCGGGTGTTGTAGATCTAGAGAAGTGTTCTTGATGTCTGCCCCCATGTGGAACACTATGGTAGGGGTCGAGAGGCAACATGGATGAAGTTCCCCACTTCTTCCAATATCTTAGTGCCTGGGTCCATTGTTCGCCCGGAAGCTTTCATTAATGCTTCCGTTATAAATTTCCTTTAGGGATTCAAAATAGCTCCAACCAATAACTTAGTCTAGAATTATCATCATTACAACTACCTCTAATGTAGTTGTTGGCTTATTTTTTCTCTACTCATACCACTTTTTTGTGTTATGATACAAAATTATAGAAAAAGGAACAAGGTTAAGGGAAGGACCTTATAACTTCACAGTGCAGGACAAAAGAAGAAAAATCCTGTGAGTCTATTAAAGGGCCTGGAGAAGTGCTACAGGGTCGGGGGGGGGGCGGTGATGGATGATCAAGGGCAGCATTGAAAAAGCATCCCTAAAGACTCTGTGTGCCCCACCATGGTGGCTGAGGACTATGAGTAAATAACTTTGTTTTTACAGGAACACCTCCCCAATCCTGTCTCACATGATCACAACTTTTTTAGGTTTATATCTTAATTCTGCAACAATTCTGAACTTTTCTCATTCTAAAATGATTAGGGAGCTATTTAATTAGGTAGCCTACTTTTTCAAATATTTAAAATGAAAATCAGCATCTTTCTCATAATACTTATCCTAGCTAAATGTATCATTTTTTCAATAACAGAAACTTTTATCAATTAAAATTTAATTTGTTTTATATCGCTGAAAGAGAATGCCCTGTGGAGTCACCTCTAAAGCTTTCTACATATAATTAACTCTGCAACTTGGTGTCAGAACCTTAAGTATATTAGCCAGAATATCGAGCATTTCATGATTGAAATTCTGCACGATGGCTAAAGTAGAAAATAGCGACTATGAACCCAGTCCTTGCTCAGAATGCCCTTGCTTTAAAGATTTAAATCCCTAAAATGATACAGATTTCATTTTGGATATTTAATTTCTTTTTTTGTTAAGTAATAAAATATACATAAGTAATGTGGCAGAGGTGGTGACGAATGTCTTCAAGAGATAATTCTGTGAAGTAAGGATAGTTTACAATATTAATGCTTTGAGCAATGAATACCAAAGGAAGATGAGAAATATAGCTTATGTCTGTGACTTTCTGTGATATTTATTAATATAAATGCTGCAACTATTCTCACAGTTTGAGAATGATTTTGGTGATTGGTTGTCAGTCATATTCCTAAGCAGATATAAACCTCACAAACTTCTTTATTATTATCATTATTATTACTATTGCTATAGAGCACATGCACTTGCTGGAGAGAGATAGAGAAAGAGAGAAAGTGAGAAATCAGTCCCCAGGAGGGATAGCTATACTGCAATCTCTTCTCCATTCTGCTTTTGGGGTTTTATAGTTATGCATGAAAACATGCCCAGCATGTTTTTCAAGCCACCAGGTTCAGGACTTGAACTGTGGAGTCAGCCGTGTGGGATCCAGCACCTTAACTACCATGCCATCTTCTTGTCCCACAAGCTTTTTAGATTTGTTTGGTTCAACCAGTAGCAGAATATCCAAACTTATGGCACAGAAATATCTATCATTCCCCAGAAAGACAAGGTCTTTTGTACCTTTAACTAATATAATCTCAATTCCTAGAACGATCTTTGATATTATTAACTAATAACTGTATGACAGATAAACAACTCTCAGAAACCATATTTCTGTATATCTCATCTTTCACTGGAGTTGCTAAACATGGTAAACACCTCATTGTTTTATACGATTGTTGCACATTATATTGTTCCCATGACTCATCTCCAGAAATACACATTAAAACAATTAAAGATGAGATTTGTGATCAATATAACATGCAACAATCATATATAACAATTATTATTAGTTAATAATATCAAGGATTGTTCTAGGAACTGAGATGATTAGTTAAAGGTACAGAAAGACCTTGTCTTTCTCTTTTATTTTATCTTCAGAGATAGAGAAAAAAAGGAAGAGGGAGGGAGAGAGGAAGGGAGGAAGAGAGGCCCCCTCCCCAGGGACCTCATGCCCAGGCTGCTTCAGCCTCAGTCAGGACCACAGTATGCACATGTGGACCCAGCGTGTATCAGGAGACCTTGGGACAAGAACCTGCAACCTTCCCATATGGTTTCAATATGGCAGAACGTCACAATACTGCCCTGTGTCACCATGGTACGGCTGGGAATTCTATCTTTAAGTGTTACTTACAAAGTTCTTTACTGACTTCTTCTGTTCTCTTTCCGAAGCAAGATGATCTCCTACATTTCACGCGTCGTATGGAGAGAGCAGTAACCACTCACCAACTGGCTGATAATTCAGTCACTTGGGGGCTTTCTTCTCGTAAGCACTAGAAAAATTCATGGCTAGAGACTGTAAGTAACCAGTTTGTAGCCAGAAATCATGTTAAAGGCTGCTGTAAGTTACAGGAGTAAGAGGAAGCTGCTCTTCGTCCACGACACCCACGTGTCTGCTGTCATCAGCCGCAGCTGCTGGAGCCAAACAAACACAGCTGATAAATGGAGCTAGAAGAATGTGTTATTTGTAAAGTTTTCTTTCCAAAGCCATTGCAGAGTCCTAATGGACAGGGCCTCAGCATGTGGAGATTATGAAAATGCAGCCCCAAACTGATACTGACTAGCCTGTTTGTTGTTGTTATTGTTGTTAAGTATACATATTTATTTCATGAGTGAGACAGAGGCAGAGAGACAAAACCCCAGACAGTGTCTTCATACCGGATAGACACTGAGCTCCAGCCCTGGATCATGGGCAAGTGTGTGCTCAGGGTATTCACAGAGTTCGGTAAGATTGAACCAGGAAGTCTTCCTGGTGGGTCAGCCTCACAGAGCCTGACACCTTACCACTGTGCCCACCCTGCTTCCTGACTACCCTCACTGAGGGGAGTTCTCCACTCTCACTAAGACTGAGGAAAGGCCAGTCTAGTGAAAGGCAAAAGATGGACAAGGAAGACTGCTTCTTCCAGCCCGAACTCCAGGGGTGCTCAGCTGCCTATCTCAGGACGCCCTATACTGAGGTTATGGGAGGCGGGTTTTAGCGTTTCTTCATCCAACTCTCATGGGAAGAATATCCAGCATCCCTTGTTCTAACTCCGTAATCCATGCCAAGCTGATCTCTCCCAGAGATCACTGCAACAGCCTCTCAGGCTCACCCTGTTTTTTCCCTGACTCTTCAACGAATACAAGTTTAAGTCATCTCTTCAAAATACATGTACATCAGCAAATCTTGTCATTTCCCAGTCAGTACTTTTTAATTGTTTTCCTTCACAATCAAAATAAAATGTACAGTCTTTATTGCTCTTTAGTATTTTCATCCAGAGGCCCTGTTGAATGTCAGACACCCGTGTGTCCATGATCCTGGGCTGGCTTAGGCTGGGGTTGGATGGTGACATCAAAACTCTCATGGGGGTGCTGTCTCTCTCTCTCTTTCTCTGTTTCTCTTACTCATGAATAAATAGATGAATAGGCTACAGGCTATTTTTTTTTTTTTTGCATCTTTAAAGGCGAACAGCATTGTCCTGGTAAAGGACTTCCTCAGACCTAGCTTAATTTCTTTTTTCCTATTTTCTGGTTAGTCCTTATTGATGTATCCAGAAACTGTCTTGATTTGAGTACAATTTCCATCTAGTCTCATTAGCAAATTCCTTTTAGTTTGTAAGTAATGTGACTCAATTCTCATGAAATTTCAAGGTCAGCAATTCCATATAGTGGCAGTTTTGAGTCATCTCTTAGAAAATTCTCTCTCCTTTATCTTTCTCTTCCACATAGAACTGGCTAGGAACTCACATACAAAGTTGAGTAGTCAGGTGCTATAATCCCCAAAATTTTTGTGTGGAAACTCAATCCCCTTGTGGTAGGATTCAGAAATGGGACGTTATGGGAAGTGATTAAGTCAGATCTAACATGAGAGCAGAATCCTCATGAATGATCGGAGCCATGCGAAAGAACAAGAGGGAACCGGTGTAGGGCCACCTACCGTTTAGCCATGTTAAGAAAGTCTAAGTGTAGGATCAGCAGTTAGCATAATAGCTATGTTGCTGGACTCCCACATAGTTGACCTCAGTTCGCATCCCGGACCTGGTGGCTTAAAACTCATGCCTGGCGCATGTGCGTGCATGCCAGAAATCCCGAGAAGAGAATGAAGGAGAAGGGATTGCGGCATGGCCATCCCCCCTGGGGGGTGATTTCTCGCTTTCTGTCTCTCTGTCTCTCTCTCTGAGTCTGGCGAGCACACGTGCCCTATAGCAAAAACCTCTAAAAAAAAGAAAGTCTAAATGCTCTCTAGAGGACACTAAAAGCAGACATCACCTCAGAAGTGAACAGATTGGTCTTCACCAGGCACCAAATTTACCAGCTCATTCACCTTAGAGTTTCCATAGTCTAGGAGTATGGGAAATAAATGTTATTGTTCATGAATTACTCACTGTATAACATTTTGTTTTATCAACGCAAATGAGTGTGACCTCAAGGATGTCACTCCTGAATAACATGACAATGTCAAGTATGACATCTTTTTAGTTTTCTGATGACTTGCATATTTTTAATTTGCTAGAGATTATATGTGCCTGCCAGAGGGGAGAGAGAGAGAAAAGGTGAGAAAGCACCCCTATGGGGGACGGCCTTGCTGCAGTCCTTTCTATGCTTTTCTCCTTTGGGGATTTGGGGCACAAGCACACACCACATTCTGTGTGTTCAGAATGCAAGTCTAAGACCCAAAGTATGCCGTCAGCCATGTGGGATCCAGCTGCCCGAACTCCCACACCATCAGCCGGCCCCTGATAATCTTCATTTGTCGAAGGTGTGTTCATTCTTCTGTTTCCAGATTATTGAAGGTTTTAAACAGAATAAAGGTTAAATTTTGGCACCTGTTGCTGCATTTCTTGTTGTGAGCTGATGGCATATTTTCTTTATTCTCTTAATATAGATAAGTAAATTAATTTTAATGGTTTACTCAAGTAATTCATACCTGGTCAGGTTTAGTTACTCATCTAATACTAGTATACTCTATTTCGGACTTTGAGGTATATTTTGCAGGTTGGTTTACTGTTTACAGATGGAGAGTCTGTCAGTTAACATCCTCTCGGGATACAGAACTCGTACCTGTTATTTAAACAATCTGCAGAATTGCCAATACATAGAACATGGTTAGCTAATAATGGGAGGAGGGTACAGGAGGACTGAGAGGAGTCTGGAAGCAGCAAGTGCAGAAGAGCAGCTACTCCCTCCAGCTAGGCTGGAGAAGGGTGCATGATAAAGGAATGAAGAAGTCGGAGAGCTGCCCCCAAACAGGCACCCCCGGTGCTAACTCAGAGTGATCCACAAAGAGCAGGGCTCCCAGGGCAACGTGCTACCTGCCAAAGATGGAGAAACTCCCCTGAGGGCAGGCCACAGCTAATCCCTGGGAGAGTCCCCCTATTGCTGGCCACTGTGGCTGGTTAGAGACAACAGGGGAGGTGGCTGGAGAGAAGGGCATGGCCTGAGGGTGCAAATAACACCTGTTAGCCATGCCCACCAGGCTCCTAGATTGCATAACAGAAGGAAGGGACTCAGAAAGCAAGTGTCTTCCTGCTTCTGTTGCCGCTGACCAGCCAGCAAAGAAGAAATAGTTACAGGATCCAGGGCCAGTAACATAAAGCAGGGCAGAAATGGATGAGTCTGGAGCAGAGAGAAAACACTCTGATCATTGGCTAGGACTGTTTTCTCTTGTTCTTTTAATCTATTGCTGTATTCGTTTGCTTAGATTTCATAGAAATGAGAAAGATTTCTAACTCGTGATGTGATTTAAATGATTACATGTAGCATTTACTTATTAAGGACCTGATAATAACACAAAACTGGTCTGATGGCTCTGGACCCAACCGGATTTAAACCCTGATTGTATCACTAAGTGCTTGAGTGGACTTAAATAATCCTCTCTCTGTGTGTTGTTTCAGTACTCTGTAAACATGGAATGACGTGAGTAAGTCTCATTGCTGCAGACTGCTTTCCTTGAGAGGCAGATTCTGGGATAAAGGATATTTTAGAAAGTATAGAGGGTTACTGATGAGGTCGGTGCAGGTGAGAAAGGAAAGGAAGAACATTTGGGCAGAAAGAGAGGTTGTATTTCAATGTAGGGAGAGGGTGTGAGGTTGGCTTGGTGACTTTAGCTGTAAAGACTTACGTGAATATTCTCATAAAGTGAAATTGGAAGGGGGTGAATGATGGCACAGAAGGAAAACACAACACTGGCAAGGCCGACCCTCACAGGAAGGTCCAGAGATGCCCCTGAGTACACCCGGCATGTGTGCAAGGGCTGCCTGGAGCTGGTGTGGATTACAGTGTCAGGGTTAAGGTTCTGTTTCTTTCTATGTCTCTCTTTCATAGAAGAAATAAATGAATGCATTGGAAAATAAATAAATAAATAAATAAATAAAGGACCAGTTATGTGGTGCTGCAGTAATACACTGAGAAGTGTATACTCAAGAGAAGTCGGGTCCCACATAGTGACCACGGTTCAAATCCCTGACCCAGTCGATCTTACACAGCAGGCACGTCTGTGCTCACGATCTGATGGGATGGAGGGGTGTGCTATGACCTGACTCTGTCAAGGTTATTTCCTCTCTCTCTCTCTCTCTTTCTTTCTCTCTTTCTCTCTCTCTCTCTCTCTTTCTCTGTCTCTCTCATTGTCACATGCACACACCTGAACTTGCTTATGAATAAAAAAAAAATTAAACTAAAGAAAGGAGCATGATTTTATGAGGTTACATAACAAGAATTTTATTTTAATCTGAGCATCTGGAAAGTTCTAGATAACATCGAGCTAGCATCTGTCTGGTGAGTAGGGATTAAGTGGGCACAGATGGGGAAGCATTTCAAAGAGTTCAGGGCTCTGGGGTGGGAGGAGACCTGTCCTATCTGAGGAACGGAGGGAGCCCCCATGTGACTGAAGCTCAGAGAACACAGGTGCTGCAAGGAGCCAGAGGGGCAGGAAGGACCGCAGGGCAGCCAGGGCTTTTCGGAAAGTGGTTTGGTCTGTAACTTAAGAGGAATAAGGTAATCATTGAAAGCTTGAAATTGGGAAAGTTGGGACAAGGAGTTAGGGACATGATAGGTTTCTCATTTTGAAAAGATGAGTGCGGATGAGGGATAGAACTGCACTGGAAAAAAAAACTGCACTCCGACTGCAGGCTCGCCGGTTTCTGGGTTTCCTGAAGACAGACATTTGATGGCAGCAGATAGTAAGATGACCATAAGGAGAAGATCTGATGTTGGAAGAGTACAGGGCGCTGATGGAGAAGGAAGACATCAGCATGTGCTGCCAGAGTTCGGGGAGTTCGGTACATGGAACACTGGAAAACGGCCGGGTTTGGGGTAAGGAAAAAGAGGGGATGAATGTTACGAGACTAGTTTAGGACACGTTGATTGTAAAAGAAAACAAAAATGAGATATCCAAAAGGGAACAGTGATATGAGTCTAGGCTCAAAGAAAAAAACATTTTTTTTTGAGAGTTTTTCACTATAGGGCACGTGAGCTCACCAGCCAGACAGAGAGACTCTTTCTCTCTCTCTCTCTCTCTTTCTCTGTCTCTCTCATTGTCACATGCACACACCTGAACTTGCTTATGAATAAAAAGAAAAATTAAACTAAAGAAAGGAGCATGATTTTATGAGGTTACATAACAAGAATTTTATTTTAATCTGAGCATCTGGAAAGTTCTAGATAACATCGAGCTAGCATCTGTCTGGTGAGTAGGGATTAAGTGGGCACAGATGGGGAAGCATTTCAAAGAGTTCAGGGCTCTGGGGTGGGAGGAGACCTGTCCTATCTGAGGAACGGAGGGAGCCCCCATGTGACTGAAGCTCAGAGAACACAGGTGCTGCAAGGAGCCAGAGGGGCAGGAAGGACCGCAGGGCAGCCAGGGCTTTTCGGAAAGTGGTTTGGTCTGTAACTTAAGAGGAATAAGGTAATCATTGAAAGCTTGAAATTGGGAAAGTTGGGACAAGGAGTTAGGGACATGATAGGTTTCTCATTTTGAAAAGATGAGTGCGGATGAGGGATAGAACTGCACTGGAAAAAAAAACTGCACTCCGACTGCAGGCTCGCCGGTTTCTGGGTTTCCTGAAGACAGACATTTGATGGCAGCAGATAGTAAGATGACCATAAGGAGAAGATATGATGTTGGAAGAGTACAGGGCGCTGATGGAGAAGGAAGACATCAGCATGTGCTGCCAGAGTTCGGGGAGTTCGGTACATGGAACACTGGAAAACGGCCGGGTTTGGGGTAAGGAAAAAGAGGGGATGAATGTTACGAGACTAGTTTAGGACACGTTGATTGTAAAAGAAAACAAAAATGAGATATCCAAAAGGGAACAGTGATATGAGTCTAGGCTCAAAGAAAAAAACATTTTTTTTTGAGAGTTTTTCACTATAGGGCACGTGAGCTCACCAGCCAGACAGAGAGAGACAGACAGACAGTGAGAAATCACCCCCCAGAGGGGATGGCCACGCCGCAATCCCTTCTCCTCCATTCTCCTCTCGAGACCTTGGGCACACACACACATGCACCCGGCGTGAGTTTTAAGCCACTGGTCCGGGACGCAAACCACGGTCGACTACATGGCAGTCCAGCGACATAGCCATTACGCTAACTGCTGCTCCCTCAAAGAAACATTTTGACAAAAGACAGGAATGTGATGGCTATTGGAATACAAAGACGAGTGAAGAGCTGGCTGGAGAAGGAGGACCCACCGAGAGGCAGAGTGGGAAGAACACTTTAGCCTGAACCGAGCCTCACCGAACCCTGCCTTCTCACGGCTAATTACAGACTGGAGAAGGATGAGCACTCAGCCGTGCCTGCTGGGTGGTCAGAGAGCTTGAGGCGGAAGTGGAAGCCACTGAAGTGCCAGTTTCCATAAGGGAGGCAGGGGTATGCTTAAGCATGTCAGCCATGCTCAGGGCTCCTTTCCGGTGTCTGAGAAAACATTCCTTGACTTGGGCCCAACTTAAAACTTTGCCCCCTGCTGACAGTGAAAGCTGATTATTAGTCAAATGGAGCATGCCACCTGGAAACAGAGAATGCAAAACTAAACATATAGGAGGTTCCAGGTTTTCTTAGGAAACTCCAAAGGAATAATAATGGGCCTGAGGTCTTACCACTTCAGGAGTTCACTTAAGCAAGTTTAGTACCAGCAGGGGCACACAAATTCCCACGTCTAACGTTACATCTAGCGTTTACATTTTCCTTAAAATGCGAAATCATGAGGAGAGGCATTAACTTACCATTAATACAAACAGTTGGTTACTCATCAGAAGCATTTCCATGGAAATGACAACAGATGCAGATTAGTTTCCGAGACAGATGAAATATGCCAAAGCAAATCAGTTTGGGTGCATTGTTTCCTCATCAATAACTGTTTTTGTTTTTTTGTTTCTAAATGTCATCCATCTGTTTCTTCCATGAGAGAGGAAGAGAGGACGAGAGAGAGAGAGAGACTGGCACCTTCAAACGAGTCACATGCCACAATCCACTCCGAGTACCAGCCAGCCCTGACCAGGCATGCATGTGTGTGCCCACATGTGTAGAGAGGTCCCGAGACATGAACCTGGGACCATCCTATGAGGGTATAGTTGTATTACTGTTGTGCAACTCTCTGGTGCCAATGTTTGTTCTTTTTTTTCCTCTCTTATTTATTTATTTATATTTTTTAAAAAGAGGTTTTTGCTATAGGGTGTGTGTGCTTGCCAAAAAGAGAGAGAGAGACAGAAAGTGAGAACTCATCCTCCAGGGGGATGGCCATGCCACAATCCCCTCTCCTCTATTCTCCTCTTGGAATCTTGGGCACGCATACACACACGCCTGGCATGAGCTTAAGCTACCAGGTCTGGGACTTGAATCGCAGTCAACTACATGGGATGTAGCCATTACACCATCTGCTTTTAAAGCAGAATTTACATTTATCTTTCAAGAAAAAGACTAAAGCTGTAAATTTAAGGTGAATTGTCAGAAAAATAAGAAAATAAATAAGCAGATGATAGGTTCTTCTCAGTATTAGCCTCCATTTTTATAAGTCAAATGATAATACAAAATGGAATTGCTCAGGAAATAAGGAGAATTTCTCTGTATACTTAGCATCTCTGTATCAGTATCTTCAGATGGTAAAATATCATATTATAAAAGTGAATAGGAAACAATTCTTTCTGTAATATATCAATTTCACGGTTGTATGATTAATTCATTGCAAGAAAAATATACCACATTTACTTTAGTAAACATAGTAATTTTAATAGTATATTGCAATTTTGTGGAAAATAAAATGATACCCTATTTCAGAGATTCACTTACAAGTCTCTGATGGAAATTGGGATTATAACAAAAAATAACTATGCTGGAAATTTTGTCTTGTTTAGGAACCAAAGTTGTTTGGATGACTTAGTCAAAATGTTTTATTGAACTAGTACTGTCTTTATACAAGACATATAGATAGAATAAAACATATTGCAACACACAAGGAAGAAACTTAAAAATGCATGATAATATGGCTTTTCCCATAGCAAAAGAGAGAGCACATAAAATATTAAATTCTTCATAAATGGGTTCTCTGTAAGTTCACCCCTCTGACTTCTTTATCTTCAGCTCTTATCTTCTCTGCAATATAACTTTTAAAATTTTATTTATCCTTATTATTATTATTTAATTTGCTATAGGGCATGTACACTCACCAGAAAGAGAAAGTAAGAAATCAAGCTGCCAGGTCTGGGACTCAAACTGCAATCAGCCATGTGGGAGTCCAGTACCTCAACCACCATACCTCCTGCTGGCCCCACAATATAAATTTTTATTCTAATATTTAAGACTTCACTCTCATTTGGAAATAAGTCTCCCATGCCACATTGTGTTGTAGTGTTCCCTTCCTAGAATACACTTGCAATTCTCACTAACAGCTGGAAAATAAGTTTGTCTTAGCAGGACCACTCACAATCCCTCCTGGCAGTGCAAGTTGTGCAGCACATTCCAGGGCAGTCCTGCCAGAGTTTCCCCCCAGTGTGGTTTCAAGCATCTTGGTCCTCACGTTCAGTTTACCTGGATGGAATTTTCAAGCTTTTTACTGTCCGGTGTACTTGTGTGCATAATGTACACTCACCAGAAAGAGAAAGTAAGAAATCAAGCTGCCAGGTCTGGGACTCAAACTGCAATCAGCCATGTGGGAGTCCAGTACCTCAACCACCATACCTCCTGCTGGCCCCACAATATAAATTTTTATTCTAATATTTAAGACTTCACTCTCATTTGGAAATAAGTCTCCCATGCCACATTGTGTTGTAGTGTTCCCTTCCTAGAATACACTTGCAATTCTCACTAACAGCTGGAAAATAAGTTTGTCTTAGCAGGACCACTCACAATCCCTCCTGGCAGTGCAAGTTGTGCAGCACATTCCAGGGCAGTCCTGCCAGAGTTTCCCCCCAGTGTGGTTTCAAGCATCTTGGTCCTCACGTTCAGTTTACCTGGATGGAATTTTCAAGCTTTTTACTGTCCGGTGTACTTGTGTGCATATGCATGTGTGCACACACATATACACTCACACGCATATGCACCAATTAAACAGATTAGAACTACTGAGCTTTTATCCCTTTCTTGCACACACACCACCATACTCTTTCAAAGCAAAACATTAACTGTCAGAAGCAGGGCAATCCAAACCCACATGAAGAGATAAGAAATAGCTTTGAGACTATCGCATAAGTCAAAGACTCCAAACAATAGGAGCAGTGGTTCACCTTAGTGTGCATGTGATGTAAAGTTTATATCTGGTTTTCAAATGAAGCCTTTAGGGGTGCACATTGCTGAGACAGAGGTGGCCATTACTTGGGCTACATATGCAATTATTTCTAATAATACTAGATTCTATTTTTTTTTTAATTTACCAGAGACAGAGAGAGGAAGAGATGGAGGCAGGGAGAAGGCACCCAATAGGGCATTGTCATGCCTCAGTCTCTTCTCCTCCATTTCTTCACCTTGTTGGGTTTGGGGGCATGCCCGTACTTTGCTCAACATATTTCTTAAGCCACTAGGGATGGGATTCCAACTTTGAGGTTGGTCACATGGGATCTGGCTCTTTAACCATGAGAGCATATGGTCAACTCATGTTCTCATTCTTAGGGACCCGCTTTATGTTCATGTTCTGGAGAAGAGTGAGGTTTGTTGTACTTATATTGGATCACTGGAAAAGTCATGACACATTTTTGCATAGAAAGATACATCATGACTTTTCCAATGACCCAGTACATGGCTTCTCCATACACAGGTAAAATTGAGACTACATATTATACATCATATTCAGATATTTTTGTAGGCTCACAGCACAATATGATATTGGATAAAATTTCCTTTTGTCATCTATCATTTGTTGACATGTTATACATCTGTAGGATTAATTCTCTAATCATTAATTGATTCACTCAAATCATTCTTTTTTGCATTCAAAAAAGAAAAAAAAAACTTTGCTTATTATCCACCAATTGTTTGTTTATAAATGATTGACAAAAGAGAGCATCTTTGGGACCAGCAGTTGGCATAATGGCTATGTTGCTGGACTCCCGTGTAGTCAACCACAGTTCGAGTCCCAGACCCGGTGGCTTAAACTCACTCCAGGCACATGTGCGTGCATGCCCAAGATTCCAAGAGGAGAATGGAAGAGAAGGGATTGTGGTGTGGCCATCTCCCCTGAGGGGTGATTTCTCACTTTCTGTCTCTCTGTCTCTCTCTGTCTTTCTGGAGAGAGCATGCGTCCTATAGCAAAAACCTCTCCAAAAAAAGAAAAAGAGAGAGAGAGAGTGCATCTTTGAGCTTCTGTTCTTTGTTCTCTTCCCATAGGACTTGCCAATGCTGGCTCTTACTGCACAGGTTTAGACTGGACGTTTCTTTAATACCCTCGTTCATTTCCTAACAACCATGATGCCCCCATTCCATTCCAGCAACCCGAGTCCTATAAATCCCCAAAGCATTCTTTCTTTAATATTCTCTGCCAAACAATTCCATGGGCTGAAAGAGTTAACAAATACAGACTCCCAGTACTATCTGCTCATTTCCTACATCAAAAGATGTTAGAAACAGTTTATCATTCTGATAGTATTGAGTGATTCCCATAGAATTTTGCTTAGGCAGATGCCAGGCTGACTACATAAAAATCACCCAAGATAATTTTAAAAATATGAATTCTCTGTATCTCACTAGGTCTGGGGTGTAGTCCAAGAATCTGTATTTTTTAAAGCTCTTCCAAACGATTCTGTTGCTAAGCCAAATCTGAGAACCTCTGCAGTCCTCGGTTCTGTTTGTCATCTAGGAGATCACACTGTTCTAAATTGTTCCACATTGAACATATGTGCAAGCCCGTGAGCCCCGAGCTCTGTCACTCACTATTGATGACTTCTTGGCCAAGCAATTTGCATCTCATTGTTTTGGTTTCTTCCTTAGTAGTTATTTTTTCAAGGATAAAATGAGTTAAAGATGCTTGAAGTGCTTAAAATAGCGACTAAGACAGAAAGATATTTTTATTTTCATTTCTATTATGAATCATTTATTTATGTTTCATCCATTCAATGCCTATTAAAAATTTATAGGGCCAATAGGCAGTGTGGAGGCTAAAGCACCGGGTCCTGCAGAGCTACTGTACAGTTCAAGTCATGGAACGAGCAGCTTGAAGATCACGCAGAGTGTGTACATATGAGAAGGGACTGTGGCGTGACCGTCTTCCCCAGAGAGAATTTCTCACTTTCTCTCTCTGTCCCTGTCTCTCTCTGGCAAGTGAATGCACTCTACAGCAAAAACTAAGGGAAAAAAATCTATAAAGTATAAATCATAGCTTTTCAAACTTGGGAAATAAGTAAATAAACAGCATCTCAAGACTAGCAGGTGGCATAAAGATTGCATCACTGGACTCTGACATAGCTAACCATGGTTCAAGTCCCAGATCTGGTGACTTAAAACTTATACTGGGTCTGTGTGTGTGTGTGTGTGTGTGTGTGTGTGTGTGTGTGTGTGTGCATGCCTGAAATGTGGAGAGAAGAATAGAGGAGAAGGGATCACAACATGGCATCCCCACTGTGAGGGTATTTTCCACTTTCTGTCTCTCTGTCTCTCTCTGTCTCTCCAGTGAGTACACACACCCTGTAGGAAAAAAAAAAAAAACTCTAAAAGAAAATGAAAAAAATGAACAGAATCTCTCTGTTGCTATCCTTATGAGCATAATATGGGAAACAAATTTATAAATAAGTAATTAAAATTGATGTGTTCGAGTCAAAAACGTAAATGTAAGAGCTAAAACTATGAAATTCCTAGAAGAAAACATAGGGAAAAGCTCATGACACTGGGGTTAGCAATGGTTTTTCACATATGATACTACAGCACAACTAAATAAACTAGATGATTGGAGTACTTCAAAATTTAAAACAAATTCTTTGCATCGAAGGACACTATCAATAGAATGAAAAGGAAACTCATGGGGCAAAAATCAATATTTGCCAATCACGTATTTGACAAAAAACTAATTAGCAAATATTTGATTTGCAAATGATATCAGAACTTAAAGCGCGGAGAGGGAAGACTAGAAGAACAGAGGGACAGACTCATCTGTGTGCTGTTTATGAGTCTCTTGAACAATTGCAAGTATTTCATTAATCTAAAGCTTCTGGGCAAAGAATATTTAAAAGTGATTTGAAAGGAATGCAAGGCATATATCTTCTTTAAACCCGAATGAGCACCTGAGTTATTTCAGTAATTACTTTAAAAATACAGTAGAAACCTCCTTTCTCTTAGACTGTTTTCCTGAAAATAAAACTGTGGGTGATCCTGTGGTTTAGATTAATTTCAGAGTCAGTTTAGATCACGTGGTGCCTAGGAGCTCGGACTTAGTCCCGAAAAGAACAAGTCTTGAATATGCACTAACATGGAGAGTTCTGGAACCAGACCGACTTTTAGGAAGTACAACTTGTATGAGAAACAAATGTGGGGGAGTTATAAGCAGAGTTCAGCATGGGAGTAGGGAGGAAAGGACCAGATAGGACGTTTTGAATTGCCAAGCAGGACATTATAATAGATGGAGTATGATGAGTGGGATGAAAGAGAAGAAAGAACTAATCATTATCATTAGTTTCATGCACGGGGTGAATCATTGTATAATGATACAACTCACTGACATGATTACATTTTTTTAAATGTAACAATCATTTATACAATGACTACCATGTACTAAGAACCCCATGGAGCACATAAAATGCCAGCATCATTAGGAACTGTGATTTAGAATGTTAGAAACTTTCGAGACGTTTGTGTGGTGTGATAGCTATGTCGCTGGATTCCACGTAGTCGAACATGGTTCAAGTTCCAGATCCGGCGACTTGAAACTCATGCCTGGCACATGCGCATGTGTGCCCAAGATCACAAGAAGAGAATGGAGGAAAAGGGATGGCAGCGTGGCCATCCCTCGTGGTGGGTGATTTTTTTTGCTTTCTGTCTCTCTGTCTCCCCAGTGAGACTACATGTCCTATAGCAATAATCTGTCTCAAAAAAAAAACCAAAACAGAATGTTACAAACTTGCAAGTTATTAACATGGGGATTTAATAACAAAGAGTGGTAAATAAAAACAAGGAGCTGAATTTTTTTGAGTAAGGATTGGTAGTCAGGCCAGAGGTCTGACTACCTCGCTGGAGCAGGAGAGTTTCACTGGGGGTTTTCCATATGTTTGCCTAAAGTAATGGGAATAGAATACCTTGTGGGTAGGGATTCAGTCAATCAACTGTAAATTACTCCTACTAAGTTTTAAAGGCACTACAGAGGATTCAAAGAAAGTTGAGGAAAATGGCCATCATGAAGAAGATTTAAGAAATTCTGTGTTTTAAACTACAGGGTTTGGGGGCCAGAAGGTGGTGTAGTGGTTAAGGTGCTGGTCTTCCATGTTGTTGACCATGGTTTGAGTCCCAGACTCAGCAGTGTGAAACTCATGCTGGGTGCGCATGAGTGTGAGTCCATAATCCCGAGAGAAGAATGGAGAAGGGATTGCAGTGTGGCAATCCCCCAGGGGATGATTTCTAGCTTTCTCTCTCTGTATCTCTAGTGCATGCATGCATCCTATAGCAAAATGCTGTAAAAATAAAATATTTGGTTATTTTTTATTATTTAGGTATGGCCAGTTAGCAGATTATGGAACAAGATCACGGAAAAGACAGCTTGCAGGTCAGCCAGTGGCATTGTGGTTAAGGTAGCTGGATCCAATATGACTAACTGGGCGGTTAGAATCCTGGACCCAGTGACTTGGAAAAACACCAGGCGTATGTGTATGTGTGCTTACCCAAAACATGGCGAATGGAGGAGAAGAGATTGCGACCTGGCTCCTCTCACTCCACCTCCAGCAAGTGCACTATCCCGTAACAAATTAACAAACAAACAAGCAAAAGATAACTGTGATACTTACAGATCCCAGGAAGAGGAGGTATACTCTGTCCTTGGGTGAGGGGGGGGGCGGGGAAGCACACGGGGAAGCTTTGCAGTCATTCAGGAGCACAGGGTGAGGCAAGGGAGTCTTGGACAAAAGGTTTTACCACAGCTTTCAAGGGAAGGACAAGAAAGTAGGGCGAGCAAGTTTACAAATGGCTAGTTCAAATAATTCATGTGTTTTTTGGGGGTAGGGAGACTCTCCCAAGTTTGCTGGGACCTGGCTCTGGGTGAAGGGCCAGTGGATAGTGACCTAGAGTGTGAGAACATAGAGGAGGTAGTTGGTCTCTAATTTTATTTATCATTATTTTTTATAATAAAAGCACTTAACATAAAATTTACCCTTTTGGCAAAATTTACCGAAAGTATACAATACAGTAACTGCTAACTATAGGTGTTAGGCTTTACAGTAGATTTGTAGGGTTTCTTTGTCTCACGTCATTGAAAATGTGACCTTTGACTGACATCTCCCATTTTCCCTCCGGTCATCCTTTTGTGACCACCATTATCTGTGAGTTTAAAAAGGAAGCATTTTCAGGAGTAAACATTTTTTAGAATATTTGTCTATTCATTGAATATTCAATTCAATGAATTGTCTATTCATTGCTTGGTGTTTGTTTTGCCTTTTTTAAAAAAATATTATTTCTTTAATTTTACTTATTCATTCATTTGTCTTAATTTGACCAGAGAGAGAGGGAGAAAGAGAGAGGGAAAATGAGGAAGCAATGCACCAGGTCCGGGACTTGAGCCATGGTTGACCATGTGGGAGTGTCCAACACCTCAACAGCTATGCTACCTGCTGGTCCACATTGGTTTTTCTTTTTCAAGAATTATTTATTTAACTTTATTATTATTATTTTTAATTTGACCGTAGAGAGAAAAAATGATAGTGAGAAATCGAAGCACCAGGTTCAGGACTTAGACCAAAGTCGGCCATGTGGGAGTCCAGTCCCTTAACTACCGCACCTCCTGCCAACTCCACTAATTACTTCTTATCACTGTATTTTTCATTTCTCTCTCTTAAAAATTATGTTAGAGTACATTGTTTCAAATCATATTTAAAGTGGGAACCAGCAGTTAGTGTAATGGCTGGGTCGCTGGGCTCCCACGTACTCGACCGCAGTTCGAGTCCCGGACCCGGTGGCTTAAAACTCACGCCGGGCGCATGTGCGTGCGTGCCCAAGATCCCGAGAGGAGGATGGAGGAGAAGGGATAGCGGCGTGACCATCCCCCCCGGGGGGGGTGATTTCTCGCTTTCTGTCTCTCGGTCTCTCTCTGTCTGTCTGGCAAGCGCACACGCCCTATAGCAAAAACATCTCCAAAAAAAAAAAAATCACATTTAAAGTAAGTAAAGTAAAAATAATAATGGATGAATGAATGAATGAACCATCAGAAAAGAGGTGGTTGAGGATGTGAGGTCTGGATTTGTGGGTTTTGCGACTGAAAAGCCTGTGAGTTTTTTATAGCTCTTGGCATCAGCTAATCCTGGGGGAGTTTGTCCTCCAACAGGATCCGAGATATCAAAGTCTCAGAGTACAGAAAATAAAAGGCATGGCGAATACCCTCAGCTATCAAAGAAATAAATTTAAACAAGAGCATCGATAAGAGAGCAGGTCAGAAGTGGCACATTCCAGCATTTAGAAAGACATGCCGTTTTGGAAGGTTAAGGACGACTTTACTCAGCGCTTTCTGCCAAATGGTGGGGAACTGAAGTTGCAATGAATCTAATTGGGATGAAGTGTAGAAAGCAGAGGGAACAAACACTAAGTGTCCTAGCAATAAGGATGGTTTTGCAGGCTGAGAGAATACTAGAGTAGGATCCATAGGGTGAGGTTTACCCTTTCTTTTACATATATATACATATATATACACACACACACACACACACACACACACACACACACACACACACACACACACACACACACACACACACACACACACACACACACACACACACACACACACACACACACACACACACACACACACACACACACACACACACACACTTTTCAGAGGAAAGACTTGGACATGCTTAAATAGAGTAAAATGAAGTCACTGTACAGGGAGGACTGGGAGAGAGGAGGGTGTGAATCATCACAGACCAGTGTCAAGGTGGGAGGATGCAAAGTGCAGGGTGGAGGCTTGACATGAATAGGAGGAAGAGCAGCTCTCTCCGGTGCAGATGCGAATGTAGAAGAGGCGATTGGGAAGACCACTCAGAGTGAAATAGGGACATATACAGGGCTTTGAACAAGACGTGATGTAGCGTATTTTGTTTTGTTTTAGTTTGCTTTTGTGATTACTCTGGGCTACAGATTCAAAGAGGCAAGGGGTAGGAGAAAACCTGATTAATACAGAGCTTAGTTGTCTTCACCCTGGTTGGTGGTCCTCAGACCCCATGGCACACTCCCCACCTTTGAGCTAGCGTCTCCCTTTCCTGCCATGCACTGGCCACACTCCAGTAAACTCCCTCACTTCTTTCACGTCTGCCCAAACCCTACTCTGAAGCCACTCTTCATCTGCAAATGGTCTCATCCACTTTGCCTGATGAAACTATTCTGCTTTTCTCTTTTCCTTAATAGCACATAAGACCCCAAACGTCTATTACTTACTTAATCATTAAAGTATTACTCATTGTCTGCTGCCTCTTCATAGTGTGCCTCCAAGAGACAGGACCCTGTTCATAAATCTTTCTTCTGTGCTCAAAGAGTGTATGATACACAGTGTGTTGAATATTTTTTTTTTTTCTTTCAGTAAATGGTTTGCAAAGTCAAGGTAAAGAAGCAGAGATAACAAGCATCTGGTTGTTTTTCTGTGAGAAAAGAGGAGTTCGAGAGAGATGCGGGTGTATAGAAAGACTGAAGTAAATGCCAACAGCCTTCATTCTAGACCGAGAAGGGATTGGAGCCAAAGGAATGCCAGCCCCGGGTGAATGGCAGAGGATGATAAACCTATACCAGTTGAATCAAATGGCAGCCAAGCCATACCAGAGTGACAGAGAACATGCTCTGTCCTAGGAACCCCTGCCATGTTTGGATGCTTTGCACGTGCAACATGGATGTGCACTTACATGGATTTCATCTGATGAGATAGGATGTTTGTCTCATTTTGTTTTCTTTTCTTTTGTTTTCCTTTTAGTTTGCTATAGGCTGCAAGTGCTCAACAGAGAGACAGAGAGAAAGGGAGAAAGCACTCCTAAGGGGGATGGCTACACCACAATCCCTTCTCCTCCATTCTCTTCCTGGGATTCCGAGCACGTATGCACATGTGCTTTCCCTGATTTTCATCTTTGGCAGACATTTGAGTTAACTTTATCACTTCTAACACAAATTAACCCGAAGTTTTCAAAGAAAGAAACAAAAGTCAGTCAAGAAATCTTGGATGTAAAGTAACTTCCAGATTAACCACACCTCCTGTCATTCTTCCCCCGGATGACAAGCATACCGTTTGCATGAGAACAATGATAATTCCAGCTGGAGTAAAATTCAGAACAAACCAGACAAGAAAACAATTTTCTGATCGTGCTACAAAGAAATGAATTACACATTACAAAACAATTGCTTTCACATTATCCAGGGCAACATTATCCCATTGCAAGTCTGCGTTTTTCAATTCTTTTGTATTCTTTAATAATAAAGCCTGTACGTTTGTAAAGTTAAGTAAAGAATATATCACTTTCATTTCAGGCAATGTAGTATTACAAGTTACGAAAAATGCCCGGAAGCATCCCACTTGGGCCTCTTCAGAGACAGCTTATTTTCCATCTTAAAGACTATAAAATGAAAAATGAACATAACAAATGTTTCCGTTTTTTCCCTAGACATAGTTTAAAGCAAAGGTAATTCATAACCAAAAGATAAAACATGGCAATCTCTTTCTTAAAGTATTCCTATCTAGCAATATCTTCGAAGTTTCATTCATTAGGTAAATGGGAAAACCAGGACTATTATTTCTCGTATACATAATTTTTATTCAAGCATATTACAGAAGAATCTGCATTATCTTGTACCCGCATGTCCTCTTATGTAGAAGGCAAGGACAGGACAGAAGATTTCATTGCATTAATCCAGCAAACTAAAATCTTAAGTATCTACTCAGTCTCTTCATCAGAAAATAATATAAGCACACTTTCTCTCATAATTTTGGGTTGTTCCCCAAATCTTTGCTCTCTAGTATAGAATATTTTCATTTGCATTTTCTCTGATGGCAAATGATACTGGTAATTTTTTCATATTTGAGATATGTTTATCTTCATTGATGATGTATCTTTATAGATTTTTGACCCATTTTTAACCGGGAAATTTATTTTCCTATTATTTGACTTTAAGATTTCTTTGTATCTTTTGGATACAATTCTTTTGTCACGTATGTGTTTTCCAAATGTTTTCGACTTGTCTTTTCATTTTCTTAATAGTGCGTTTCACAAAGCTAGAGTCTTAATTTCAGTGAACTCCAAATTCTCAACTTCTTTCATTGATTACGTCTTTGTTGTCGTGTCTGAAAACTCATTACCAAATCAAGATTCTATAGGTTGTTTCCTATGTTTTCATCTAGAAATTTTTTAGTTTCTCCATTCACATTAGGATGTAAGATACATTTTGAGTTAATTTTTTAATCACATATCAGATCTGTGACGAGGTTCACTTTTCATTTTATTTATTTAAGTTTATCTTTTGCCTACAGAGGCCAAAGTGGTCTAGTACCATTTGTTGCAAAGGTAAGAGCTTCTCCATTGAATTGCCTTTGTGCCATTTTCAAATCGGTTGGCTGTTTTTGTGGGGTCTATTTCTGGTGTCTCCAATCTCTTCCATTGTTCAGCGTTGATATGGAACAAACCAAGTCTGACAGTTGCCTTATGATTGGAGACTTACATTTAATATAACATCTGTGGAAAATTTCATTGTAATATGCACATTTACAAGTATATTTACTATCTTTATGGCTTTTTTTTAATTGCCAGCAGATGTGTGAACTCCTGAGACAGAGACAGAGAGAGAAAGCACTTGCCCAGTGGCGTGTGGTCATGCTACATTCCCTTCTCCATTTCTCCATCTTAACAGGATTTGGGGCATGTACATACATGTCCCTGGCATGTTTTATAGGTCGGTAGGGCCAGAATTCAAACTGCATGGTTGGCCACGTGGGATATGACTCCCGTAACAAATTGTCTCTGGGGCCAGCACAACGGCTTACTTTTGAATGGTTATGCAAAAATAAACAAGTGTTCAAGATTTGCTCAGTTGTTGGACTCGATAAAGAGTACAAAGGGAATTTTCAGATTATTTTAATCTCAGTTGTACCATATTGGTAAACTACTGGAAAATGAATGTAATCACTAATAATGTATTTTCAGGGTACTGGCAGGTGACATGGTAGTTAAGGCTGCTGGACTCCCACATGGCCGACCATGGTTCAAGTCCCAGACTAGGCGGCTTGCTATCTCACTTTCTTTCTCTTCCTCTCCCTATCTCTTTCTGGTCAAATTAAAAAATAATAATAGTAAATATACTAGAATAAAATAATTATTTTTTTAAAAAAGAATGTGCTTTCATTAAGAGTTCTAGAATCTTGCTTGTTTTCCACATGCAATGTGAAATAGCTATTAGATTATTTTTTTAAATTCATATTAATAGAGACCAGCAGATGGTATAATGGTTATGTTGCTGGACTCCCACATGGTTGACCATTGTTCGAGTCCTGGACCTGGCAACTTGAAACTCACGCCGGGTACTTGTACATGCATGCCCAAATCCTGAGAGAAGAATGGAGGGGAAGGGATTATACCATGTCCCTACCTAAAGGGGGTGATTTCTTGCTTTCTGTCTCTCTGTCTCTCTGTGTCGCTTTGGTTAGCACACATACCCTACAGCAAAAAATCTTTCTCTAAAATAAAATTCATATTACTCAAGGAATGTACAAAGTGGGAGCCAGTGGTGACATGGTGGTTAATGGTGCCGGACTCCTACATGGCCAGCCGCAGTTGGAGTCCCAGACCCAGTAGCTTCCTTTCTCACTTTCCCTCTCTCTCTCTCATGTTCTGTCCTTCACTAGTCAAATTAAAATAAATACATCAAGTTAAACAAAATAATTCTTAAAAAAGAGAAACGTATAAAGTGAAAAATCAACAATTTTATACCTTTATTATTCAAAAAATATCACAGACCAACGCATATATTTTCAAAGTACTGACTTCTTTATTTAAAAACTTGATCTATAATCATAATTTAATGAAGAAAAGCAAAAAACTTCTGAAATAAAAATAAGCATATTCATCAAAAATCTACTACCTGGACATAAAAACTGTAACATCTTTTTGTGCAAAAAAGTAAATAGAAAGAATCTGTAGACAGAACCAATTTTACAATCATAGATTAATACTACTTAAGGTATGTTTTACATTAAAGTATTCGCTTCAGTTTTCTTGGATGTAGGAGGAAACTTTAAAAAAAAAAGTATTTAGTTTTAGGAAAAAAAAAAAAAAAACATTATTTTCACCATAAGTTCTCATTCTTCAAAGAGACCTCTATATTGAGGAAACCAGATCATGAAAATTGTTCCAAACTGCAATTATCTTTCAGTTTCTGTTTTACATATTTTTATCTTCCTATAAATGATAAATTGAATAGTTTGCTTATGCTTTTCCCTTCTTTCATTTCTTTTGTCTGTCAGTTTTTTGCATTATAACAATTTAACTTTTGCAGAGTTTACTTTTTTATAGATTTTGTCTGGCTGCTTAGTTTACTCTATGTAGCTGAATTGTATCCTTGGCCCAGTTGCTGGGGCAGGGTAACAGAAGTGCCCTGCCAGGCTAGAAGCCACGTGCAGGGCTTGATCCCTGCTGTGACTGGAAAACGCTCTGAGCATAGGGGTCCTAGGACCTTGAGGAGCTGGGTGGACAGGAAGGGAGATCATGGCATGATGATATTCTGTCGAAGGTCATCGTTTTTCTTTTGTCACATGTACATTTATATTCTATCATAAAAGCCGTGTCTTCGATCAATTCATATGCCAAAATATTTATCATGCTCAGTGATTTCTTTTGAGATATTTTTGCTATAGGTGCTTGTGATCACCAGAGAGACAAAGAGTGAGAGAGAGACAGAAAGAGAGAAATCACCCCCCAGGGGAGATGACCTTGCCACAGTTCCTTCTCCTCCATTCTCCTCTGAGGATTTTGGGCATGCACGCTGACATGCTCAGTGACAGTTTTAAGCCACCGGGTCCAGGACTTGAACTGTGGTGTACTACTTGGGAATCCAGCAACATAACCATTGTGCCATCTGCTGGTCCTTCAGTCATTTGTTTTGATTAATGGGTAGTATAGATTGAATCATCTAAGTTAATCATTTCAGAAACAGTTTAAAGACATTTTTATCTTCTCAGATTCATCTCATGTTTGTTAAAAAAGAAAGAAGAAAGAAAGAAGGAAAGAAAGAAAGAAAGAAAGAAAGAAAGAAAGAAAGAAAGAAAGAAAAAGAAAGAAAGAAGAAAGAAAACAAAAACTCAGGTTTCTTCAAATGAGAACCAAATTTGGGGCTGTATATAGAATACTCTAGCCATAATTTCTCCTCAAAACAGTGTGGGCATTGGTGCACTGTCTTCTGCTATTGACCGCTGCTCTGATGAAATCCGACATCAGTCTGACTTGCTTTTTCTGGCTGCTTGAGAATAATTCTCCTCGTTCTTTATTCTCAGAGTTTAATTACTTAATAATGTACCTTGAGAGGAGACTTGAGGCGAAAGAACTGCAGTGTGGCCACCCCACCTCCCCTCAGAGGGTTCTCTCTCTGTCTGTCTTTCTCTCTAACAAGGGCATGTGCCCTATAGTAATTTTTTTAAAGCGGGTGGTACATCTCAACAGCCATTATTCCATGTCAGTATCTCCAGGAATTCCACTTTATTTCTGATGTATCAATTACATCATGCTATTATTTTAGACATATCACTCTATATTACATTTCCAAATATTGCTTCCCCAAACCCCCGAATGATTAGATTAAGACTTAGGGGCACCAATTATTCTTAAGTTAGATATCTTTGTTTTTCTTATCTATTGTTTCTGTGCTAATTCCTTAATTTATCTTCCTTATAGCAAATGCCTGGATTATCTTACAATCAACCATTGACCTTTTAAGCACAACTTCCTCGATCCCATTGTGCATCTGAGTTTGTGAAGGTGCTGTTTTTGGTTAGGCTTTGCTTCTTTAGCTCTGTTGTTTCCGGGATCCTCTCATTTATTACTTTATTAATTATTGCTTAAAGTAATATATATTGAATTCAACTGACATGCTTTCTTTGAGCTTATACTTAGTGAGTTTGACCACCAGTGTCACGTAGTTCAATCAAGTAGTTTATCTCTTTCACTTGCTGCCCTTGTGTTGTGTATTGGCTTTTGAATTCCTCAATACATGCTGACTTTGAGATTTTTGTTTAAATTTGCCTCCTTTGATTGCTTTTCTCCAAAATGGGATATATATTTTTAAACTTACTTATTTCATTCTTGATAGTTCCTGTGTGTGCACATGAGAGAGGAGGGGAGAGAGATATAAGCACCCACAACACGGTC
>NW_006199308.1:58940-84328 GCF_000334495.1 Tupaia belangeri chinensis
ATGTGTGTTCACATGAGAGAGGAGGGTATAGAGATATAAGCACCTTCTACACGGTCTTGTCAATCTTTCCCCAGCCTTTGAGCTCATCAGAATCTAGGGCACTTTGCAAATGCTTCTAGCAAGTTTTCAGTTTGACCCAGGAACCCGAATCATGGTTGGCCATATGGCTTGCGTTCAGCACAGCCATTGAGTTTGCTACATACTACACCACCAGGCTAGGCCCAAATGAAAAAATGGTAATGAGACTTTTGTCCATTTTATTTTGCTTTCTTTCTTAGCATAATTTGCCTCTGGATAACCAGCACTGGGATTTCTACCTCTCTTATTTCTTACCTCTGCTACTGGTAAATTTCTCGACCTTTTAAAAAATGAATTTTGGTTCTTTTCCTTTGAGTGAGCTAAATATTTATTCTACTTTATTCATCATTTTTTCTTCTTGTAGGATGATTATGTGTTTTTATAAAACCACTTTCTAGAACATACATCTTCTAGTATTATAGGGACATGTTGGGAGAGAGGCCCTGAGGTGTGGGGACATGCTCTGAGCAAACACCACCTGTCCCTTTGGGTTATGGCAGAACCTTGCAGCTTGTCCTTTCCTTGACCCTAGCTGCAGGCAGAGCAAAGGGTGAATTTTCCAGGGGCTTTCCAACAGACACATCTAATGGAATTCAGGAAACATCCTGACCCCCATTAGCAAAGTCCAATCCCTGCTCTGCCTCTATAAGACTCTTTAGCCTTATCTGGGTGTGGTGGTGCCCTCCCTATGGTGAGATTCTTTAGAAACATAAATTTCATCCCCACATCTGCAGTTAGACATCTCTTCATTAGAAAAGAAGTGTAATGGGATTTCCCCTTGATGTGATTATCACCAAGGGATACACCCGGCCCAGTATGTCTAAGCCTTATAGATTTGTTACCTGCTTCTTATTGTCTGTAATACATCAACTTATCTATGGAATGTCATGAAATACACATATGTAGTGTTGCTTTGCCCTGTAAATAAAGACCAGTTTGTCTGGGCAGCCCCAAGTTGCTTGGGCTGCTTAAGCTCAGGCCACCATTGTCCATTGTTACTCTGTCTCTCGGTCTCTTTCTTTCCGTTTCCTCCTGGATGGAGCCAAGACTGGGGCCGTCACCAACATAACATCTCCGAGTGGTACTTTGTTCTTTAAATATGTGTTTGCTACATGTGTTGCAATTTTATACATTTCTTGTAGGGAGCATCCTTGAATGAATGAATTGATCCTAAAATATATATATGTATATTTTATTTCTTGCCCCAAATTTTTCAAGATTGGCTATATAATATAATTATATATTTTTAATAGTACTTAAATTTATTTTGTGGGGATTACCTACCTCTCTTAGTTTCACGTATATTTAGAACTATATAACTCTATCCATTGTGTTTTGCTGTGATAGCGCAAATAAAAGCTGTTGGTATGTTCCTTATTTAGATTTTCTATCTGCCCTGTATGTTTAATGGTAGTTACCTCAAACATTAAAATAAATTTCTGGTAACAACATAGCTGAAAGATTTCAACTTTCCAACCTAAAGAGTTATAATAAAGCTCCCTTTTTATTAGGTGAAAGTGAAAAAAAAACTAATTTAAATTTGAGAACTTCAAGAACACTGATGTGACTGTTCTCTCTCTGATAGTCACCATTCATTTGCCAAATGTTAAGCATAGTATTTAAATAAAATACAGTACATATTTATATGTATACAGAAGCTATAGATACAAATATAAGTGTAGATAGATGATAGATAGATAGATAGATAGATAGATAGATAGATAGATAGAGGTATAGAAGATGTGTTTTTGCCTGGAATCCCGACTCAACTTTATAATTGAGCCTAACATGACTATTAATTCAGGGCACACTAATCCACGTGCTCCTTATCTAATGATCCTACCTAATCATTCAATAAGGCAGGGGGCCAAAGAAAGTATCTTCAGGATTGGCTAAAAAGCAATCAGGGAAAGATGCATTATGGGATGGGGGATACACAATTGAGTTGACAAGACAATACCTGAAAATATGGCATCTGATAATAGTCAAATAAAAAAAAGTTAATGATGTTTCTTTCTAGCTGACAACTTTTTGAATTATTTTGATTCTTTTTCTACATGTAAAAAAATACAAATTTAAGTAAGCATAAATACTTTCCATCATTCGAAATTGATATTTAGTATTAGCATTGTGTTGTCAGTTCTGTGCTTTTTCATTCTTCCTTATAAGTGAAGGTGGAAGTATGTGACTATAATTTAACTGTTGGTTCTACTGAGTTTTCTTTTTTGGAGTCTTATAACTTCTAATTACAACTGTGATACATAAAGTCATATTAACCATTTTATCTTTAAAAAAATAAGTGCCAGGAAGGTTCAAGAAATGAAAAGAGATACTTTCATTTCTTTTCTTTGGAATACACCCTCTTTCAGATTTCCTTATAAAGGTGTAACTTTCATGTAAATTTCGGTGAACGTATTTCTTGATTTGTATCTTAAAACCATTGCTCCAAATAGAAAATGGCCTTTGAAAAATTTTCTTTGTTATGTTTTCTTCCCCAAGCTGCTTCAGTATAGAATTCTAAAGTTATATGCTGAACATTTATTTACTATCTTTTTTATTATATATATATTGCATTTTTGAATTGTACCTTAAACAAAAGTAATTTGATAAGCAAATGAATGATTAGAACTTGATCAAATAATAAATTAAATCTCTTTGTATCCAATAAAAAATATTTTTCAAAGACCTTCTATGATTGAGTCAGTGTGCAATACAATAATACCAACTATTTCAAGACACACATGCCTAACAATTAGAGGTCAGGGAAGTGAAATAGATTCAAAAGTGTTTGCTAGGCTTCATGCAAAAAATATGATACTGGGACCAGCAGATGGCATAATGGCTACATTGTTGGACTCTCACATAGTCAACCATGGCTCAAATTCTGGATCTGGCAGCTTAAAACTCATGGCGGTGCTTGTGCATATGTGCGTAAAATCTTGAGAGGAGAATGGAAGAGAAAGGATTGTGGCATGGTCCTCCACCCTGGGGGGGTGATCTCTCCCTTTCTGTCTCTGTCTGTCTTTCTAGAGAGTGTGAGCACTCCTATAGCAAAAATCTCTCTAAAAAAAAAAATGATACTAAGAGATAAAAATTCCATATCCAATTGGGCATTGCTTCATAAAGAAGCTATCATTTGATCTAAGCACTGATTATTGACACATTTTGACAGGAAAAAAAATAAAAAAAACACAAAGGGAGCAAGATTCCAAGCAGTTTAGAATGTGATTCCCTAGAGAGCTATAGGAGTCTGCAGATAGTTCTGCAGCCTTTGAAGCATCAAAGCAGGTGAAGACTAATTCCTCAAATAAATGGATACTCTGAAGAACATTTGGTCTTGACAGCTGCTAACATCAAATATTGCTGGAACTTTGATTAGAAATCAGTCCTTTGACTACCAGATTAAGAACTTTATTTTTCAAAAGTTTGTTTCTTTCTCTCTTTTACAAGCAGAACAGAGGGTGAGAGAGACGGGTACTCTGTATTCTCAGCAGGGTCCTCAGGCTGCCCTCTACCCCAGCTTCAGCTAAGCCCGCATCGCACACACTCGCTGTACCCGGCGTGCGCAGGGAAGCCTTGGGACGTTAACTCAAGACCTTCCCATGCAGCTGAACCACTGTCTGGCCTCCAATATTTTTAAAATATTTATTATATTGGATTGATACCTTTTGGTGTGCTGTTGCTTTCATAGCAAATAGAATATGAAGAGTTTAAGCTTTGCTATTTTTTAGTATGTGATGAGCAAAGTTTTCTTTTCCATTTATGTCTCATTTTAATTTTTATGTATTATGTTTTTTAGAGGGTTTTCCCTTAGGGCATATGTGCTCACTGGAGAGAGACAGAGACAGTGAGAGGGAAAGTGAGAAATCACCTTCTTAGGGGAGGAAGACTATGCCACAATCCCTTCTCCACTCTCCTCCCAGGATTTTGGGCATGCATGCACATGCACCCAGCATGATTTTCAAGCCACCAGGTCTGAGAGTGGAACCTCAATGGACCATGTGGCAGTCCAGTGACATAACTGCTATGACATCTGCTGGTCCCTATGTCCCATTTTAAAATAGCTCCCTATAAAAATGACATTCTTATACATGCTACATCTATATAATACTAGACAGGTTATAAATACTCCAGCCTGCATGATCTTATTTAGTTCTGTTGTTGTTTATTATTTATTTAATTTTATTTACCATTGTTATTATTTTGTTTGCTATAGTACATATGCATTCGCCAGGGAGAGGCTGACAGAGAGAGAAAGAGAACAAGAATGAAAGTGAGAAAGCAAGCCATCAGGCCTGGGACTCGAACCATGGTCTGCTATGTGGGAGTCCAGCGCCTTAACCACCTCACCACTTGCCGGCTCCTTATTTAGATTTTTCACAGTGCCCATAGACTGAAGGGGAAAAGAAAACATTTGCCTATCCATTGTGAGTCCAGTGGCAGAGCTGATGCACCCTGCAGTCCTAAACACTTGACACTTGACACTTTCCCATACCGACCATGTTCAAAAAAATTTAAAATGATTCTTAATATAGATACATAAGAAAATAATGCAGAGTCCCAATAAATCATATCTTCTAAATGAATTTTACATAATCATGGACCCCTAAACATTCATTTATTGATTTATTTCATTTTAAACATTTATTGTATCTCTTTTCAGCATTGCCCTTTGCTTAATAGAGTTGGGATGTATTATAGGGCCAATGTTTAACGTTTACTTTCTGAAGGAAAAGAAGCCCTCATCTGAGGAATCTGCCACTTTCTGCAGTGTGCGTACTTTCAATGGGATTCATTTCAAACTATGAACTTGATAGTCACAGAATGCCAGATTTAAGAGAGATGTTCCCAGTCAGCTCTGGGAAACCGGTATGAGACCTGGCTCCAACTCACCCAACTGACGATAAATAAAGAGAGACAAGATATTGACAAGGAGCGACCCTGCTCCAACCCCTGTGAAAAATGCCTTAAGTGTTTCAGAGAGGAAATGCTCAGATTCTTTGTCTGACTTTCTCACTCTGAAACAGGTGAAGAGTTTATTACTATTCTTTGCTTACATTACTTTTTCTCTCTTAATTTTTAGCATGTTGCTGACTCGCCACAATTTAGGGTTTTTTCTTTTCCCTTGGCCAATCTTTTCACTTTAAGATTGCTTTTTATCCCATGAAGTAGCTTTTCTTATTTTTATTTCCATTTAACCACGGAGCGTTATAAATTGGCACTTTACTGTTTGTCAATAAAAACTCTATAAACCAGTCCGCTGCCAGGAAAGCTATGGGACCAGGGCCCGAGATTGATTTTAGTCAGTATTTAAGTTAAGATGATCACAGAGAACATTTCTTGACAAAAAGTCCATTTTAAAACCTTAAAAAAAAAAAAAGAGCAAAAAGACTTCAAGTCTTTGCTACCTAAAGGTAACTGCTCGTTTTCAGGGAGTGACAGCAATGTGGTTCCATGGTTTTCTTATTTTCTAGGACAGAAGAGAAACCATAATATTTATCTTGTCTAACATGACCGGGTGTGATGCATCTGCTTTCCTGCCTCAATCTCTTGGAGAAATTCCCTGTAGAATTTCTTACTACCTTGGATTCACATTGAATTATACATAAGAACATTTTTTCTCTTTACATGTCTGCTCGATATGGTGAGCCACAAAAAAAAAAAAAAAAAAGTCTTCAGTAGTGTATATGTAAGTCGAATGTGTGGCCAATTTTATTTTAGCTGTTCTAAACATCTGTATCAGGTGTACTGAAATAGGGTGGATTTTGTGAGCCCTGTTTACCTAGAGTATTTTGATTTTATTTTAAATACATGTTTCTGTAATTTCTCTTCACAAAAGAAGGAAAGCAAACCCTTCTTTTTTTTTTTTTTCACTTTGTGGTCTGTTCTGGCTTGAAAAGCACACAATATATCTTTAAATTTGGTGTCTGCCACTGTACACGTTCACTGATGAATGTTCGTGCATGACCAGGTTTTCATATCTCATTTGGAATGCTGATAATTTAGGTTGTCTGCTTCATCATCACTTTCGCTTGTCTAGGCCACCGAAGATCAATGAGAACTTGAAATTAACTGTGGGTAGCTATTCAGAAAGAATATTGCTGCAAATGTAAAACTGCACGTGGTTATGAAAAAAAAAAGTCAATTTCACTGTATTATATCATGCATACGTCTCTTCAAATTGCTTTATCAATATATGATATGTGGCAAAAATAAGTAAAATAAACAAGGAGCATTCTCCTTTTCTCTACTTTCTGTCATCTCACATTAGCTTTAATGAAAATGCTTTGATTCAGTACATCCTGTGCAGAAGAGGCAAAATATTTCCCGGTAGGTTTTGTTGTTCAGTGGTTATTAAAGAGACACTGGGTAGATGCATTTTTTTTCCCTGAGACATTGATTTCACTATTATTACACTTCAGTAAGTGGGATTTATAGAGCAGTGGTTTCATTTGTATAGTTCCAGGAATGGGGGAAGCTTGATGAAAGATTAAAGTATTTATTGATGAAGACTAAAGGGATATTTTATAGCTTGTTAAGAAAAAAAAAACTATTAGTAAATAAAATCGTGTTTATTTCTGAAATGCTGGTGAACAAGGAAAATGTGGCATAGGATATTTTAATCGTTTCAGAAATATTCTGATATTTCATTGTTCTGATAAATAAGAACAAAGAGTTGTTAATTGATCATATTTTAACTAGTTGAAGATAAACTATAAAACCAACAGTCTAATTTAGACTACATAGTTGTAAAATTATAGCAAAAATAAGCAATACTAAGTGAATACAGTTAGATGATACAAGGAAATACACAATAGAGCAGAGAGAAAAAGGACATGCATTTGACATGAACATAAAAGAGGGTGCAAAAGTTCGTTTCTGGCACCTACACAGAATCACACTTTCTAAAGTCTACACTGCTGAACTGAGTGACTTGTATATTACTGACAATCTCAACAATTTAATGTGTGAAAAAAATACTAGGTTAGTTAGTAAATTAAAAATATGAAATTGGTTTTTGTCTCTTTTATCAAGTAAAGCCTTTGTAACTGCAAGTGAAAGTATACAATTTGAATACTCTTCAGAATGAACTAAAAAAGTGTTCAGAAATCTTAGCATAGGCATGTCAACTGACTTCAAAGTTTAAGTATATGTAAACTCTTTTAGAAGCAAGTAAATAAAATAGCAAAACCCATCTCAAATCTTTTGTGGAAATATGTGGGTTAAAGGAAGAATTAAAAGAAGAGTGGGATGCCCTTGCTTCACTTTCACACTGAAACAAATGTCCTTCAATCCTATTTAATCTTGCTCTTTTGTTTGTTTGTTTTTGCAATAGGGCGTGTGCGCTCACCAGACAGACAGAGACAGAGAGACAGAAAGCGAGAAATCACCCCCTGGGGGGGATGGCCATGTCGCAATCCCTTCTCCTCCATTCTCCTCCCGGAATCTTGGGCATGCACGCACATGCGCCCTGCGTGAGTTTAAACCACCGGGTCCGGGACACGAACCACGGTCAACTAAGTGGGAGTCCAGCGACATAGCCATTACGCTAACTGCTGGTCCCAATCTTGTTCTTTCAAAAGAATTTGGAGCACTTCATGTATGGAACCAGTGTTTAAATTCTAGGACATTACTTAGTACTGGGAGTAGTCTCTGTGTAATCAAAAGTCGTGTGGTGTGTGCGTGTGTGTGTTGCACATAGTTTGTCCATTTATGGGCAATAAATAATACGTTTCTCACAATTTTTGATGTCTGCCTACTCATTCAACCCAAAAAATGTTGTTTCCAAGCACGGGATTTGAGATCATGTATCGTCCCCACTTAGACCGTGAAGTCAAATGGTCTATGATTTGAAAATTTGCTAAGACTTGGAGAGGAAGAGAAGGGCAATAGCCAGATTGTACCAAAGCAGCATTGTATCTGTTATTTATTTGTTGCAACGCCTTTAACAAATGTAACTGATTAGGAAGATTGGCTCAGACACTTTTGGCATTCTCAAAGCAGCCAGTGCAAACCTTTATATTGTAGCAAAACTCTTCTCTTTCCTTCTGCAAGGATGAATTGATACCTGCATTAGCAAGAACAGCTCATTAGCACATACCTCACTCAAGATTCAGTTATGCCAAAGGACCATCAGGGACTAGGTTTCAGGACATTTTCCTAGTCAGAAGCTTATTTCTACACTTTATCATTTCTTAAACTTTTACACTGAAAGTAGATGCAGATTGCATGGCTGAAACCTGACACTTCATCACAATGACATTAAGGACAAGCCGGAAGAATGAGTGGTAGAATAATGACCTAGCTGTTGGAATTTGGTTGACAACTTATTAAAATCTCTTCTCAAAGCCCAAAGTCCTGGTGGTGGTTAAAATTTGGAATAGCCTGGAAATCACTTGTGGCGAGTCTCGCCTGTGGAACAGAACGACTGGGTAAAAATGCATCTCATGTACTGATTTTCAGGATAGAAACAGCAACAGAGAGAGCATCCCATATGGCAGAGTCGCATATGGTCGGTGGTTACTGCTTTGATCCTGCCTCCTGTGAAAACATATGCAACTGATCGACACGACAGAGTGTACACGAGGGGTGGCCAACAGGAACCGGGGATGTCTGTATGTAAATAGCATTGCGCATTAGCATCTACAGGGCTCAGGGATGGGCTCATGTGGCCAGACCACGGGGCATAGATTTCTGACTTTCCGTCTGCCAGGAGTCAAGGAAGACGCAAACCAAAGCAAACCAGTCAGCCCTGTGGTGGCAGGTGAGACCAGAGTTTGAATCGGGAAGTAATAGACAGACCTCTGAATGGAAAATGGTCTTTATCTTAAAAATGATGCGGAGTAACATGAATATTTTATCGGATTCTCATCTCTCAGTTGTCTACTAGTTATATACCCAATTATTTTACCCAGAGAAGAATAGAATATATAAATAGCTCATAGATGCTAAATACACATATGGAAAATGAGCTGGTGGAAAGTGTAATTTAGTATCATTAAAAACTAAAAATGAGTTTTTCCTTTATTTTTAATGTTTACAATTTTTCAGAATGTGCTAACACTTTCAACTTTCTCTTGAAAAGCTACTCAAGTAATGAACTCAGTGTATATCTTCTACTGGAAACAAGATTGACCTACCAGGTAAAACGCAATGATACAAAAGACAATTTATCATTTGGAAATTTATTTTAGTCTGGTCTATTTAAAAGAATTATTTATTTAATTTTGTTATTATTATTATTATTATTATTATTACCATGATTTAAATTGCTTTGGGCATATAAGCTCACCAGAGACAGTGAGAGACAGAGAGAGAGAAGCTGAGAAAGTAAGCCACCCAGTCTGGGACCCAACTGCAGTAGGCCATGTGGGCATCCAGTGTCTTAAGCACCACACCATCTTCTGGCCCCAGCCCGATCTACTTTAAATGCGAAGCCTTACATTTGTCTCTCTTTCTTTCTTCCCCTTTCCTTTCCTTTCCTTTCCTTTCCTTTCCCTTTTCTCTTCTTTTCTTTTTTTTCTTTTCTTCTTTTTTTCTTTTCTTCTTTTTTTCTTTTCTTTTCTTTTCTTTTTTCTTTCTTCTTTTCTTTTCTTTTCTTTTCCTTTCTGTTTTCTTTTCTTTTTTCTTTTTTTCTCCTAGAGAACACATGTGCTTGCTAGAGAGAGAGACAGACAGCAAGGGAGAAGAGAAAGCACCCCTCATTGGAAATGATCATGCTGCAATCCCTGTTTCTTTCATGATTTTGGGCACTCACACACACACACACCCAGTGTGTTGCTCAAGTCCTGGGTTGGGGACTCGAACTGCATGGTGGGCCATGTGGGATCCAACTGCCTTACCCACCAGACAGCAGACCTGGCCTATTTCCGTTTCTTATGTCTCAACCTCATCTGCATGAATGTGTTCTTTGTTATTTAACACAACTGGCAAGATCAGCAAGTCAGGACGTGAGTGAGCATACTCTATGTCACAGCATAGTGTGATGTCAACACCCTTGCATATTTTTGTAGCAGGATATTATTTATCAGCAGAATATGGGCTTATTCAAAGCCTAAATATATAAACTTTGTAAATATGAAGATTTGTACATTTTTTAAACTTTTACTTCTTTCTTAAAAGAAACAGGCACCCTCACTAGAGTCCCCATGATCTCTCTCCAGTTAATGCACATACTCCGGGATGGCACACGGAGGTCCTAGACCTGAACCCAAGATCTTTTCCATATGTTTCCAGCCACACAACCACTGCGCTACCACTCAGGCCCAAATGAAGCTTTTACATGAAGCCAGTCAAGAAATTCGTGCATGCATTCTATCCCTCTCCATGAAACGACAGGTTAGAACACTACTGCTACCTTAGAGAAACAGGAAGCCAGGGTGCTGGTCTACTTCCCATCACTGAGAACGGTGATAGTCTGTGTAACTCAGTCTCATCAGCAAGTGGATGTCAGAGGATGGAGGAGGCCAGGCCACCAAGGCAAACAAGTGAGATCATTTAATGCAAGCATGTTATAAAACTCTTTACATATTGGTTTTTAGTATTGTACTTAAAGTATGATGAACAATAATAATAAAAAAATATGCTTCCCTCCTCTGGTGAACAGAATGTAGCCTAGAAGGACAGGTTGTCTGGGTCGGTATAATTTCCTACATCTAATACAGATTTTTACAAGACTCATCCATGCAAGGTACAGAGGGTCATTGCCATATTAGTTACTCATGAATGTGTTTGGTTCAGGTGATGCTGAGAATGTTGAAGAAGAAGAAGAAGAATTAGAAATAAAAGCAATTATGCAGATACAATGATTTTTGGAGTGGAATGGCATTCTGATTAAAGCCAAATATAAGAAATCTAATTGTTTCCTAATACACCGTTCTTTCAATGAAGAGATGAGACATCTGTTAAATTGTATGTCATCGCATTGTTCCAACAATGAGAGGAAGAAGACAGTCAGTGGCTATTCCTATTGAGGTTGCCCCCGAATACATTTTCCTGTAGAAGAAAAAAGTTTCTTTTTAAAAACTTTTTCCACTGCCATTGTGCCATGTGTTAGAAACATCTGATTTACTGAAGGAGACAGTGCTAACACTTCCAACTTTTCTGAAAAAGCTAGTCGCTGCTCAAAATGAAACAATATATGCTGAGGTTTTTGTGGCTGAATAGAGTATGGTTTGTATGTTCAACTTTAGTGTAAGTGAGTCTTCCAGGAAAAAAAATCTGAGAGGCATGTATAATGATTATGAATAAAATGCTACAACAACGTCCTGTATTTGTAAAAACTACAGTGCTTAGGCCAGCAGAGGCTGTCAGATCTCATTTGCAAACGGTGCTGGCTGAATTTCTTTCTTCTACAGGGAGTTGGTAGGTAATGGTTACAAAGTAACTGCCTTGAAATAATTTGGTTTTTCAGTTCTGTATCAGTGAGGCACAGCAGTTTGCACTTTCTTTAATCTCATGCATTTTGGGTTGTCAGGGATGTCTATCAATCTTCCTCATTAACCTCACAAAAGCGTTCCCTCACACTTTATAAAACTGACTCTTTGGGAGCCCATTTTCCTGGTCTTACCTTCACTATTGTTCACAGCTCTTACTGGACATGCAATACCACACTGTCCTCTTTCCTTGGTTTTAGGAATGTACTGCATAATCATGTGAGTATTGCGGGATAAGTAGATGAGCAACATTAATAAGTTTGAACTTCCTTGTAATAAATATTGATTGATATTAATTTTCATGGCTATTAGCTCTGGGTCCTTAAATCTCGGAGGTAAATATTGCTATAGCTCCTTGGGTTCAAACCAGAGTTGATAGATTTGAACAGATAAGCAGATCTCCTGGAGAATGCAATATCTGATTTTGCTGACCCTGTTGGAAAGAACTTGCTTACTTCATACTATGGCAATGTATTAGATATTTCTTCTTTTATTTTTCTGTCAGAGAGGGCTGACACACTTTCACTGGATAGTATTGCTTCTTGGGCATCATTAATGTCATATTTTCTTTGGTCAAAAGCTACCCAGGATGAACTTTACATACAAAGTACTCTACAGTAGCATTTATTAAATCATCCAGCATCTTATGCTAACACCAGCTGTGTTACACACTATCACAATCCCCATTGTGCTGATTGTACATGAAACTAAGTTATCAGAAAAAGAGGCAGATGGGGTTAACCAGAAGCGTACTTCCGTAACTCTACATTTTATCAAGGGCCATGGTTTCCAGGATGTAAGTTTCTTCAAACAAAGTTGTTGCCTCTATGAACAATCATGAGCATAGCACAACTTTTGACTAGTCTTCTCTTTTTATTTTGCTTGAAGATAGAATAACAATATCTTCTTTTACAACTAGGAAACTGGACTGATTGATCAATGTCTTCAAGTATGCCAAAGCAATCATTTTATTTGGCCTGTATGTCTGCTTTTTTGCCCCTCCTGTTTTTTGTTTGTTTGTTTGTTTTTTTATTTTTATTTTTTTAAAATCTATTTTAAAATTCAGTAGTTTGATATGACAACAATTTATTTGCCTATTATTCTATGGACTCAGCTCAATCAAGTGGCTCACCTACGCAGTATTGACTGAGCTACTCTCATATTCTTGGGACTGTGAGCAAAAAAGCTAGAATCGGGTGTTTCTGTCGCTGCTATGTTTGGTAGTGAGTGGCTGGAAGAAATGATACTGAGTTACGAGGGTCTATCCCATCATCTAGCAGGCTAACCCAGGATTGCTCACATGATGAGGTCATGGTATCCTCGTGTACAGAAAGAGAGAGCAAGTCTCAATGTAGCACTGCTGAAGCTTCTTACTGTAACATCCTTGGCACTATCTCATCGATCAAAGGAAGTCACATGGTCAAATCCAGATTCATAGGGTGGAAAAATGGTCTCCACCTCTTAACAGGAGTATCTCCAAATTACATTGCAAAAAGGACTTCATACAGACAAGTGAAAAGTGAGTGGGGCCAGCAGATGGTATAGTGCTTAATGTGCTGGACTTCCACATGACCCATGGTGGTTCGAATCCCAGACCTGGAGGCTTATAGCAATGCACATGCATGCTCAAAATTCCAGGAGGAGAATGGAGGAGGAGGGGTTGCAATGTGGCCATCCTCCCTAGGAAGTGATTTCTCACTTTCCCTCTCACTGTTTCTCTCTATCTGTCTCTGGCAAATGTCAAAAAATAAATAAAAAATGAAAAAAAGAAAGAAAAATGAGTGGTCACTTTTGCAATTGACCAAACCTAAAGGTCTGGGTTAAAATTGCTTGGATTTGGGTCACAACATCCTCTGTACTGTCTGTTTGACCTTGGACAGTATCTAAACCCCTCTGGGCTAAAATTTCTTCCTAATATATATACACATATATATATTTTTATATATATGTGTATATATATATATACATGCATATATGTGCTTATATAAAATGTATATTATATATGCTTATATATTATATATAATGTATAATATATATATGATTATATATTATACACATACATGTATACATATATACATATGCATATATACGTGCATGTATATATAATATATATGTGTGTACATATATACATAATATATAATATACATGTATCTGTGTAACAGATATAATGCAAATGTAATATACATCTCATATATGCATATATATATATACACACACACACATTGTGTGTGTGTGTGTATACAATAGAAGAGATATGTGCTCACCGGAGAAAGAGGAGAAAGCATCCCTGCCATGCATGGGGCCACAATTTTTTCTTCTCTAGTTCTCTCTTGGGATTTTGGACATGTACACACATGCACCTGGCATGTTTCTCAAGCTAGTCATTCGGAGACTTAATCCACATGGTTGGCCATGTGGGCATGTGGGATCCTGCTACTTTAACCACTAGACTAGGGAATCAGCCCAAGACATAGTCTTACAAGATATTTCTATGAGAAACTTTGAAGGATTAAATGGTTTACTTCTTACAGTTCTTTGAAGAGTGCTCGGCATATAGTAAAAGTTAGCTATTATTGTCTTACAATAAAAATAACAAGTGTGTGTTATTTTTGAACTTTGGAATGTACACTCCCATCATGCACTCTCATTCTTTTCTAGATGTACTCAGTGATTGCTTTTATCTGAATCATTTGCTTACCTATTTTTCTCTTCCCTCCCCTCCTCTTTTTTTCTATAAGGCATTAGAGTGAGAGAAAGAGGGAAAGTGATAAATCACACTCCAGAAAGATGACCATGCCACTATCCCTTCTCCTCCTTTCTTCTCTCAGAATTTCAAGTATGTACGCACGCATGCCCAGCCTGTTTTTCAAACCACTCGGTCTGGAGCTTGAATCACCTAGTTGGCCTAAGGGAATCTAGCTGCCTTAACCACCATGCCACCATGCTGGCATTCCTCTTTAATTTTTCACGTTTGCATTTTTGTTATTATTTTTGTTAATAGCATGTTAAAGTCTTTTTTTTTAGAGGTTTTTGCTATAGAGTGCATGCACTCTCCAGACAGAAAGAGACAGAGAGACAGAAAGCAAGAAATCATCCCCCAGGGGGATGGTCACACCTCAATCCTTTCTCCTCCATTCTCCTCTCGGGATCTTGGGCACACACACACACGCACCCTGCGTGAGTTTTAAGTCACCGGGTCCGGGTCACGAACCGCCGTCAACTACGTAGGAGTCCAGTGACATAGCCATTATGCTAACTGCTGGTCTCACATAGTAAAGTCTTTACCAGCTGGCAAATATGAAGTTAAAAACAATAACTACAGCAATAAAACAAAACATGTTCCTATAGATTTAAGACCCTGGTTGACCAATTGACTGCTTCTTGTTCCCTGGGAATTTTTTCCTACTTCAGGGTCTTAGTATTTGCTTCTCCTTGTCTGAGGCACATTTCACGCTGGTGCCGTCTCATTATTCAGCCCTCATTTCAAATACTCCTTCTTCACAGAGGACTCCCCTGAACACCATACCTCAAAGACTCTCTCTTCGTGAATTACGTTAAAACCCACTATCACGTTATCAGTTCTGCATACTACATGGCACACTTCTTCCTCTACAGGGCATTGTGTCATCTTCCCCTCTTCAACGTACACTTCACTAGTGCGTGAGCCATCACTGTGGGCATGTATTCCTAACACCCAGAAGAGTGCCCTGTACATAGTAAGTGTTCAATACATGTTTGATAAGCTTGTTGGGAACACGCACTATGTCCGTGTACCCCACAGTTCTTGACACCCTGCTATGTGTCCTGACTTGGTTCTCAGTAAACGTCGGTTCAACGAAGGAGACAAAGTGTATCCAACTTGTCTGTGTTTTGACCCATTATGGAGGTCACTGGCTATATTCAGGGTTTTGAAATTCAAATCCAGGGAGCCAAAACACCAAGCTGAAAATAATGTTAAAGACCCAAGAAAATGTATATAGTGCAGAACAAAAGTAATGGATACGCTCGGAAGCAGTAATTCAGTTAGGTCTCTATTATCTGTGCTAATGAAGAGGAGCAATGAAGCAGATGATCCATAACAACAGATAATGAAAAACTATTTGCATTTCACTCTGGGATGCATTATCTGGAGTCCCTAACTTGTAAACAGGTTATGTTCTAAAGGTCATTTGTAAATAGGTTATTTTGGACTGAGAATTCATTTCCTAAGACATAATATAACTGATTTATCATCCTTACAATATATAGGAGCTAAAAAAGCAGTCAGAACAACGATTATACCATTTTGGTAGAAAAAACGGCTGTCTAGTTTGCAAACAGATGAGTTGGGAAGCTGCCTTCACTCGCCACAAATCTGCTTTCACTGATCCAACACAGAAGAAGCAAACATTCTCCTTGGCCTTCACTATTTTCAGCCTCAAAGTACAGTCCGGTGAGGGCTCCTCTCCAACGTTGGGTGTGGTAGAAGTGAGGGCAGATTCTGGGATGGTAGATGGGGGTCTGAAGTAAAACGTTCTGGGTTGTAGACAGCCATTTTCAGAGCACCTCCGGCAGTTCTGTGAGGACTTTCTGTAAGGGGAGCCCCTAGGAAGCAGGCATGCCCAGTACATCAAGTGCCCTGCTTGGGGGATGAGACACCTGTGACAACTACCTTGACTTAGCTCAATGTATCACATTTCAGGCCAGTTATTGAACTGATAGCCCCAAGAATCAGAGGAAACAAAGTTGGAATTTCATAAAGCTAGAGCATATACAAAGATGTTAACAACAAAAGCACGCCAAGGGCCAGAGTGTGGTGTGGCAGGAACGTGTGATGCTCTGTGAAGCAGACCCACGTGGGAAGGTTGTCAGTTCCAGTCCAGAGACATCCCCTGAGTACGCTGAGCACATGCGTGCCATGATCCAGGCTGGGGAGAGCTGGAAGTGGGTGAGAGCATCAGAAGCTTGTAGAGGATGCTGTATGTCTCTCTCACCTTTTCTCTGTCTCTCTCACTCATGTAAGAGATAAATAAATAAACATTAAATAACAGCATCACACATAACAGAAATAGTATAAAATAGCCCCAATTCTCATCTCCAGGAGAGTAGGTGTATAAACTGAAGTATATACACAAACATTATTGAGCAAATAAAGTACGACAGTGATATTTTAGTCACATCATTTGAAAAAATGAAATGTCCAAAATTACATGCATTATGATACCCCATGTATAAAGTGAAATACAACTAAAATATCTGTGTCTTTCAGGATGGGCAGATGCAATAAAATGATACAAGAGAACTCAAGGGATGGTGGCTCTGCAGATCAAGGTGACAAGTATCTAAGGTGAGAGGAGAGTGGAGAAGAAACTGCAGCCCGGCCATCCCCCCAGGAGGTGATTTCTCACTTCCTCGCTTTCTGTCTCTCTCTGTCTCTCTAGTGAGCTCATGTCCTAGAGCAAAAATTAAAAAGAAAAACGAAAAACAGAGAAGCCAGTGTGACTTGAGTGGAATGTGTGAACGAGTGAAAAGCAGATCGGGTCAAAGGGAGGAAAGACATCAGAGCATGTGGGACCTGGAGTCCACTGTGAAGCCTTCATCTTTTACTGTGCGCACGTGTGAGAAAGACAGAGCGAGGAGGAGACAGAGACAGGGGGAGACAGACTGAGCATTGTAAGTCTTGAGTTCTATTGTTAGGTGTTGGCTAGGACCAGAGCACCAGGGTTCAGAAAGGCTCATGGACCCACTTACTTTATAACGTACACCAAACTTTCAAAAAAAAAAAAAAAAAACAAGATTAAAAAGTAGCAAACTGAAGGAGACTTTGGGGCACATATTTTGATTATACAAAGGGCCTAACAAACCTAAACAAAGGGGTCTAACACACATGCACACACACACACGTGCACGTGCACACATGATGAAAAGGGCCCTTAAGAAGGAGACGACAGCTGATTGCTCCTTTGGCACTCTTAGTTCTGTCTATGGACTATATCTTTGTCTTTTTTTTTTTATGTTTTTGAATTTAATTCCTTTGCTAAATATTTTGTCAATATTCATTTTTTAATTTTTATTTTTACATTTTTACTAATTTATTTATTTAACACACTTTCACTGGACATCACCACAGCATACGAACTGTGATTTTCCACCCAGAATACACTGTAAAGTGGTTTATTCATACATGTTAACATCAACAGATAATTTTCCATTTCTTGTTTCTTGTTTCTTTGTCCTTCCTCTTAGAAAACCTTGCTGCCTTGTCCTTTGGTTACGGGGAAAGCATGAGCCACCAACCTAACAGATGAGCTGACTTATGCAGTGCTATGGTTTGAATATGTCCCCCAAAAGTCATTTGTTGAAATCTGGTGAGCCATTGTGATAATATTAAAAGTGTGGAAACTTGAATCTATGGTTGGACTTAAGAGGGAGCGTCTCTGGGAGGTGATAAGATTAGGTTCAGTCATGAGATCCTGGTGGTTTTACAAGGAGGGAGAATGAGATCCCTGAACACACATGCACTCTTCCCTTGTGCAATGTGTTCCCCTGTGCTGCCTTGAGACTTCGCAGAGGCTCCCTACCAGTAAGCAGGCCCAGGTCAGATGTGTGTGGTCCCTTGACTGTAGACCTCCAGGCTTGTGGGCTAAATAAACCTATTTTCTATATAAATACCCAGACTCAGCTGTTTCTGCTATTAGCAACAGCAAATGAAACAGACCATGAAGTGAAAGACTTACTCTGGATGTAAGAAGAGACTAAGTCGGGAGGTGGGAGGCCAAACTGGAAACAGATCAAGTACTGTTTGTCTGAAAAGTTCTGACATGTTTTTTCTATGCAAAAACGAGTCATGACTTTTCCAACAACCTAATGAAATCCAACTAAAAAGATGTTATCATCATCTATTTTTTTTTTTTTAAAGATAGATTGTTGCTGTAGGGCACATGCACTTTTCCCGGAAAGACAGAAACAGACAGACAGAAAGTGAGAAATCGCCTCCTCAGGGGAGATGGCCACACCACAATGCTTTCTCCTCCGTTCACCTTTTGGGATCTTGGGCAAGTATGCACACCCACCCAGCATGAGTTTAAGTCACTAGGTCCTGGACTTGAACCATGGTTGACTATGTGGGAATCCAGCCATGTAATCATTATGCCATTCACTAGTGGTAGTAATCTGATTGAAGAATAATTTGGAACTGGAACAGGATAGTAACAGAGGTACTGAAAGAGGTCAGCATTTGTAGAATGAGAGAAAGAGGGAAGAATAAAGCCAATGCCAAGGTTTTGGGCATCAGCCATGGGAAGAATGGAGTAGCCGTTTGCTCAGATGCAGAAGACTAAGAGGGAGAGAGCTTTGGAGTAGCAATAGGAGTTCTGTTTGGAGACATTAAATTAAGATTTTTATTAGATATCAAACTGACATTTTAAAAGTAGATAATATATGCTTGAGTCTGCAGGTCAAGAGAGAAAAAGATGGAGGCTGAAGAAATAAAATCGGGATCCTTTAGACTGTAAATATTTACCAGGCGTGGGTCTGGATGAGCTCACTACAATGTTATCATCCATTGTCTCCATGTATCATTGGAAACTGAAAGAACGAATTTGTTTTTATATTCATCGTTCAGACCGGAGAAATTGCTTCACAACAGATTCTAGTCTCAGTAACCCTTGTCCACCCTCCCCCATTCCAAATATTTTACTCCGTATTTTTTTTGTAGTGCTTATTTATTAGTTCCGAGAAGTTATATGACTTTTCCAATCTAAGTCTCACTGCCCTTGGCTCTTTGGATTCTCCTTTGGATTCTGTCAGTGATAAAATAAACTCTGTATTTAGAACATGGTCCTGTTATCTGTTATTTTATTGTTGAATTTAAATTCCTTTCTTGCTGGAAAGCGGATTGCTTCATCTCTGTTTAAAGTTGTAATGTGAACCCTAGAAAGGAACAAATCCTTCAAGGCCTTTGGAGTGTTGACACACACTCTTACAGTGAGGGGAAGTGCTCTCTCCTTCACCGTATCGGTCTGCCAGCAGATGCTGCATCTTTCTGCATTTATTTTTCTCTTCTCGCATGTTCAGATTACGCGATTCTATTGCATCTTGGTTTTGCACAAAATTAATTTGTATAACAGATTTACGTTATGTATAAAAGGGATATATGAAAAATGATGCTTCACTTTAAAGATGTCTTCTGCGCTTTTGTTTTCCTCTGCATCATCCTCCAGATAGTCTCATGACTGGCAATTTTATCAGGCAATTTCTCACAAGTCCCCTTCATCAAGGATTTGATTGACCACCCTATTTACAATCTCAAAGGCTACCCCACCTCACTTCCATTTGAGTGATTTATCTCCATTCTCTGACCTCTTTATCTCGGTGTCGCTTACTACCAAATATATATAGGTATTTGTTGTCCATCCAGTCCACTTAGATGAAAGCTCCTTGAAGATACTTTTTAAATAATTACTTAATTTAATTTGATTCATTGTCGTTATTTTATTTATTTATTTATTTATTTATTTATTTATTTATTGAAGTTGACCAGAGAGAGACAGAAAGAGAGAAGGAAAGTGAGAAAGCAAGCTGCCAGGTCCAGGATTCAAACCATGGTCAGCCACGTGGGAGTCCAGCCACCTTAATCACCACGCTACCAGCTGGCACCCCCATGAAGGTATGTTTATTTGTTTCTTTGACTATCGTATCCTCAGAACCTGCAGCCATCCTTAGGCAATATTCTTCTAATTCATAGTCTGCTAAGTGAACAAAATGACGTAAGTGTAGAAGTAACTAATTCAAGGCCTGTTACAGAAAAATGGAACCTGGTGACTTCAGATGGGGTCCGAGTGCCAGTAGTATTCATAATATTTGGAAACTCTATTTTATTTTATTTTTAAGTGGTTTTTGCTATAGGGTGTGTGTGCTCTCCAGACAGACAGAGAGAGACAGAGAGACAGAAAGCAAGAAATCACTCCCCCGGGAGGATAGCCACACTGCCATCCCTTCTCCTCCATTCTCCTCTCGGGATCTTGGGCACGCACGCACACGCGCCCGGCATGAGTTTTAAGCCACCGGGTCCGGGACGTGAACCGCGGTGGACTATGTGGGAGTCCAGCGACATAGCCATTATGCTAACTGCTGGTCCCTGAAAACTCTATTTTTCTAATAACAGCTTTATTGAAATTTTTCATACCTGACAATTCATTGATTTACAGTGTGCAATTGGATGATTTTTAATATAGTCACAGAGTTGTGCAGTCGTTACAGTCAATTTTAGAATATTTTCTTCTCCCCCAAAACATTAAAGCCCACGTCCATTAACTCACTCTCCACTTCCCCTCAATCTTCTGAGCTCTAGGTGGCCCCCAATCTATCTTTCGCTCCGTCGTGCCATGGAGAACACTGTCTGTTCCAGTCATTTCACGTAACAGAGTCCTATATGTGACAGGATCCCTTTGTGGCCAGCTCCTTTCACATGGGATAAGGTGGCCATGGCTTGCCCACCTTGCAACATGGATGTTTTGTTTCTTTTTTCCTTCTCATTGCTGGATGGAGGTCCATTGCGGGGCTATACCACATTTTATTTACGCATTCACCAGTTGATGAAAATTTCTGTTGTTTCCACTTTAGGGTTATTGGGAATAATGCCGTATGCATGTACATATTCTTGTGTGTAAGTGGTTTTAAAAAGTATATCCAATATTTTGAAAACACTTAAATCAGATTTTTTTCTGTTTCTCAAGTATCATTGCAACTGATATTATTATTTTTCCAGCTTTATTGAAGCATGATCAGCAAAAATTGTATATATTTTAGGTGTAAGAGTGACATTTTGAAATGTATTACATTATGCATTGGTTATGATTAAGCTCGCTAAGGTATTTAGCAGCTGAACTAGTTATCATTTGTCTAAGTGTGTGTGCGTCAGTGTGTGTAGGGAGAATATTTGAAATTGACTCTTAGCAAACCTCAAGCCCACATTAACTGCAGTCACCATGCAGTAAGTACTCATTTATCTTATCACTGGAAATTCATACCCTGTGTCCAAAATGCTTCCCTTTTCGCCACTCTCCTGTCTCTGGCAAACACCATTCAACTCTTACTTTGAATTCAACTTCTTAAAAACTAATTATATACTAATAAGTTGTGCAGTATTTGTCTTTCTGTTGGCTTATTTCTCTTGGCATACCATGTTTAAACATGTTGTAACAAATGCCACAATTTTTTTTAAGAGAGATTTTTGCTATAGGGTGTATGTGATCACTGGAGAGACAGAAAGAGCAGAGAGAGAGTGAGAAGTCATCTCTCCCAGGAGCCAGGAGGGATGGCCACTCTGCAGTCCCTTCTACATTCTCCTCCCGGGGTCGTAGGCATGCATCCTATGTGCCCAGTGTGAGTTTTAAGCCTCTGGGTCTAGGACTTAAAATGTGGTAAGCCATGTGGGAGTCCAGTGCCTTAATCACTACATCACCTGCTGGGCCCAGAATATTGTTCAAGGCTGAATAATATTCCAGTGTGTGTGTGTGTGTGTGTGTGTGTGTGTGTGCACACATGTGTGTGACATTTTCTTTATTCACCTGTCTGTGGACACTGAGGTTGGTTCTGTATCTTGGCTGTTGTGAATAACACTGTGATGGCACATGGAAATGCACATAGTCCTTCTAGATGCTGATTCCCATTGGTTATTTACCCAGAGGTGGGACTGATGAATCCTATGGTAGCTGTAGTTTCAATTTTTTTTATTATCTTCCCTACTATTTTCCCAATGGCGGCATTGATACAACCCATCAGGAGTAATGCAGATGTAACAGCTCAATCTCAGATTCTGAGTCAGACTCTTCAACAAACGCCCAGGGTGAGTAGCTCACTGAAGTTTGGGCAGCAGGTGTGGAATAAGCACTCAACGAATATTTTCTCAGCCTAAAGGCAATAGAGTAGCAGCTGGGGACTGGCAAAATGTAGACACGTACTGTCCTATATAATTAATACAGCTTAGATAGTGAGCAAGGAAGATAACAGAAGAGAAGGTGTTAACTGTGTAGTATTCCAGTATAGATACCATTTTGATTCACCAGGTATTTCACATGCTTGTAGGTCATACTCTTGTGATGGAGACCAAAACATCAAAACAAAAGAAAGCCAACAAAAATGGGAAAAGGATATAACACATGCATAAAAAGAACAAATAGGCAAGCCAGCATGTGCCTTCACGTGGTGGTGAAGGTGCTGGATTCCCATGTGGCTAACTGTGGTTCGAGTGCCTGAGCCGGCGTCTAGAAACACGCTAAGCACATGTGTATGTGTGTGCCCAAAACCCCCAGAGGAGAATGGAGAAGAAGCGACTGCGGTGTGGCCATCCCCGCTGCAGGGGAGGGTTATTCCTAGCTTTCTGTTTCTCCAGTGCATGCACATGCCCTATAGCCAAAAAAAAACTTTTAAAAATGAATGAAAAGAACAAATAAGTTTTCCAAAAATAGCCACCTATCAGTCAGTCAATAAGCCCAACAACAAATGTTTTGAGGAAGATTTAAGGTGGCACAGCAGTAATGCAACGCTCCTCCATGCTGAGGCCCAATGGAATGCTCAGGGGATGGGGTCTCAAGTTCTCCCCGTACACGCCATGCACATGCACATGTGTCCGTGGCCCTGAGTGGCAGAAGCAGGGGGTAGATCATGGTGTGAGAACCCAGCTGGGAGTGCCCGTCTCTCTCTTTTAAGAAACAAATTTAAAAAAAAAAAGAATTACGGTGTTTATATAGAAATTAAAAAGTCATATGGGTGCATGCCTAACCACGGTCGCGTACCTGAGCTGGCGTCTAGAAACACACTAAGCACATGTGTATGTGTGTGCCCAAAACCCCCAGAGGAGAATGGAGAAGAAGCGACTGCGGTGTGGCCATCCCCGCTGCAGGGGAGGGTTATTCCTAGCTTTCTGTTTCTCCAGTGCATGCACATGCCCTATAGCCAAAAAAAAACTTTTAAAAATGAATGAAAAGAACAAATAAGTTTTCCAAAAATAGCCACCTATCAGTCAGTCAATAAGCCCAACAACAAATGTTTTGAGGAAGATTTAAGGTGGCACAGCAGTAATGCAACGCTCCTCCATGCTGAGGCCCAATGGAATGCTCAGGGGATGGGGTCTCAAGTTCTCGTACACGCCAGGCTCATGCACATGTGTCCGTGGCCCTGAATGGCAGAAGCAGGGGGTGGATCATGGTGTGAGAACCCAGCTGGGAGTGCCCGTCTCTCTCTTTTAAGAAACAAATTAAAAAAAAAAAAAGAATTACGGTGATTAAACAGAAATTAAAAAGTCATATGGGTGCATGACTAACCATTTTTTTTTTAACCTTTGTGACCTTGGGTTACGTTAAAATCCTGTTCATGTAGAAGTGCAACAACAGGGGCACTTTTAAAAAAATAATCATTTCTCTCTCCTACTTGAGCTACTCCCTATTACGTATCTATCTGTCTTGGAATCATTTTGTGGAACACTGGGGGCAGAGAAAAATGGGAATAATTATAGGGCCCAAAAATGGTTTGAATGAATAAACTAGAAAACATGTCAATCACTCAACTGTGGTAACACCTTAGAGAATAGGGGAGGACGCTGGATATTATGATTAGCTTCAGGTTTTTGTTGCTGCTGTTTTTAACCATCATGGTGGATTGACTGGTCCTAGGAAGCAGGAAGAAATGTCTACCCTGTGGTTCTGAGAGACAAATTGCAAATAAGAAACTGGAAATACAATAGAAAAAAATCTCTGAAATTGAAAACAATAGGAAAAAAATCTCTTTCCAAATTCCTATATGGCTGACCGCGCTGTACATCCAATAACCCTCTGGATATTGCTCAAACCAAAGGACCATAAGAACTTTGAAAACTGAGTCATATGTAATGCTTATTCTTAAGTATGTTAGTATTTTTTTTTTCTGGAGAGGTTTTTGCTATAGGGCACGTGCACTTGCCAGACAGAGAGAGACAGAGAGACAGAAAGCGAGAAATCACCCCCTAGAGGGGATGGCCACGCCGCAATCCCTTCTCCTCCATTCTCCTCTTGGGATCTTGGGCACGCACACACACGTGCCCACCATGTGTTTTAAGCCACCAGGTCCAGGACACAAACCGCGGTCGACTACATGGGAGTCCAGTGACATAGCCATTATGCTAACTGCTGGTCCCAGTATGTTAGTATTTTTTAAAAATTAATTTCAAATTTATAAATTTTCATTTCCTTTTTCCTCAAAGTACAATATATTAAGCATATTTCATGAACCTGAACAAGTACAAAAGTAATATTGTAAATGAAAATTATAATAACATATGTTAAATTTTAATGTGAATCTAATTTCAATAATAAAGTGGGATAAAAAGAAAAAGAATAAATGAAATAGTGAAGTCTTAATTCTCTTTTTAGTTATGTCATTGGGCTTAGTATTTATGTTCTATGTTTATATTATTCCTTTTAGTTTTTAAAAAACTTGCCTGAGGGCATGTGCACTTACCAGAGAGAGAGGAGGGGCAGAGAGATAGCGAGAGGGAGATTAATTGCGTCACTCATGGTGGTCACTCCACAATCCCTTCTCCATCTCTCCATCCTGTCAGGATTGGGGCATGCACGCACACATTCCTGGTGTGTGTCTCTAGTCTCCAGATCTGGGAGTCCAGTCACACAGTTGGCTATCACACATCCAACTCCTTTATACACTAGACCATGAGTCCATAGGCATTATTGTTAATTAAGTCTTCTACTAATGCCTCTTCTCCTTTTTCTTCTTCTTCTTCTTTTTCTTCTGTTCTTCTTCTTCTTCCTCCTTCTCCTCCTCCTTCTTCTTTTGTTTTTTTTTAGAGGTTTTTGCTAGAGGGCACATGCACTCACCAGAAAGACAGAGAGAGACCGCGAT
>NW_006199308.1:84402-108773 GCF_000334495.1 Tupaia belangeri chinensis
TCTCCATTCTCCTCTCAGGATCTTGGGCATGCATGCACATGTGCCTGGCGTGAGTTTAAACCACTGGGTCCAGGACTCGAACCGTGGGCAGCTACATGGGAGTCCAACAACATAGCCATTATGCTAACTGCTGGTCCTCTTCTTCATTTTTTTTACACACCAGAGGGTGTATGTGCTCACTTGAGAGAAACGCACACACGGAGACAGAGAGAGAGAGGGAGAGAGAGAAAGTGATAAAACACCCCTCCCACCACCATTAGGGGATGGTCATGCCATAATCTCTTCTCCTCCATTTCTCCCTCCTTTCAGGTTTCTGGGCCTGCAAACGTATGTGTCTAGCATACTTCTCAAGCTTCTGGGTCTTGTACTTGAACCACACAAGATGCTATGTAGGACCAAGTCACCTTAATCACCACACCACCAGTTAACCTGCCTAGTTAATCTTAATGACACAGCGATTCATGCATTTACTATACAAGGATAGAAATGTGCAATAAATTAATTTATGCAATGTATATTCAAACCTAGAATTTTCTGAACTTACCATGAGAAAATTGGCAATTAAATTACCCTTTACAAATTAATAATAGAAATAATTTCAAAATAAGAAAATATAAATAATATTTTGCTGAGATAGAAGTGATTAATGACACAGCGATTCATGCATTTACTATACAAGGATAGAAATGTGCAATAAATTAATTTATGCAATGTATATTCAAACCTAGAATTTTCTGAACTTACCATGAGAAAATTGGCAATTAAATTACCCTTTACAAATTAATAATAGAAATAATTTCAAAATAAGAAAATATAAATAATATTTTGCTGAGATAGAAGTGAAATCACCTATAAGAATAAGGAATCACTTGATTTATAAATACCTTGTTCACTTTTTAATTATAAAAAATATTTTGTCAGAGGATTTGTGCACTTACCAGAGAAAAAGTGAGAAGAAAAATGAGAAAGCATCCGCTCATAGGGGATGGTCACACCACAATCCCTTCACCTCGGTGTCTCCCTCCTTTTGTGATTTTGTGCACATACACACACAAGCCCAGAGTATGTTTTCAGCTGCTGGGTCCAGAATCTGAACTGTGCAGTATGCCATGTGGGGTCCAGCTCCCTTAACCAACATGCCAGTAGCTGGCCCTATTTACTTCTAATTGTTACTTTTTCATTAAACAATTAATAGCATTTTTTTTTCTGTTACTGTGAACATTCTATCACTACAGCACTATCTGGCCCATAGAATTTGTAATCATTGAGAGGACCAGCAGTTGGCGTAATGGCTATGTCGCTGGACTCCCACATAGTCAACTGCGGTTTGAGTCCTGGACCCAGTGGCTTAAACTCATGCCAGGAATATGTGTATGCATGCCCAAGATCCTGAGAGGAGAATGGAGGAGAAGGTATTGGGGCTGGCCATCCCTCCTGGGGGGTGATTTCTTGCTTTCTGTCTCTCTGTCTGTCTCTGTCTGTCTGGCAAGTGCACGTGCCCTATAGCAAAAACAAACAAACAAACAAACAAACAAAAACCTCTCAAAAAAAAAAAATGCTTCACCTTAGCTCAGCCTTGGGTAGTGAACTGATCTGCAGTGCTGGAATCCACATAATAGGCTGTGATTCAAATCTTGAGTCAACCTGAAACTTGCCAGACATACTTGACTGGGCCCTATTGAGGGTTCCTTTCTCTATCTCTCTGTCTCTTTTTTTTTTTTCCTCTCTCTCCCCCTTATGCACAAGCATACACGCTCACTCACACATTCTGTTTCATGAAGGAAATCAACTAAACTAAAAAAATTTAAAAAGACCTTTGACTTTATGCATATAAATTTTCTGAACCTCAGTGACGTATGATACTTAACATCCACGTTTGTCCTGCAGATGAAGAGATACTTTACAAAGTGGCTAGCACCTCAGTTGGCAAATGGCAAACAGCTAATAAATATGTTATTATAATGTGTTAAGTTTTCTGCTATGTCTCTAAAATCTCCTATATGGAGAGAGATTTCTATACTGTTATTGTCAACGAAATTTTTACTTAAAGAATTATTTCATTTTATTTATTGTTATTATTATTTTTACTTTTAATTTCACCAGAGTGAGAGAAAAAGTGAGAAAGTAAGTCACCAGGTTCAGGATTCAAACAGCAGTCAGTCATATGGGAGTCCAGTGCCTTCAACACCATGCCAACTGCAGGCCCCACAATCAAGTTTGTTTGTTTGTTTGTTTTTTCCCCCTGCGAGAGAGATTTTTGCCATCGTGTGCATGTACTCACTGGAGAAACAGAAAGTGAGAAATCACCCACACACACACACATTCTCCTCTCAGGATCTTGAGCATGTACACACACGTACGTGGTGTGTTTTAAGGCACCAGGTCCAGGACTCGAACCATGATTGAGTGGGAGTGCAGCAATGTAACCACGAACTTTCAATGGTTTCTTCCAAGCACTGGGTCTGCAGAAATTCTTCCATGAGGATGGTACTGTCTGGGTTTGTTGCCAATGCAGACTTTTCTCTATTTGCAAGATATTTGGATCACTTCCATTGGCATCCACAAGTTAGAGAGGACACTCTGGAACCTTCTGCCTGGACAGCCTTCCTACTGGTTTGCCAATTATCTCGCTCATGCTTCAGATCTCAGTCCCAGTGTCACTTTCTCAAGAAAACCTTCCTCAACCCCAGATTAGATTAGGTTCCATACCAGATGCTTCTGTAGCATTCTGAACCTCCTATCATTTATCTCACTGTTTTACTTTACGTGTGAGTGATTCTCTATTTAATATCTATATTCCCTGATTGAGAGAAAGACAGGGCGACTAAGATCTTGTATTTCACTGCAACTAGGGAGACAGGTACTGGGTCTCCTATAGAGTAAATACTGAATCAACGCTTAAAATAATGAACTGAAGAGGTAATATTAAATGAATAACTGCACAATGAGTAAATAAATACACACCATACTTCACAGACTAGTCAAACTCAGGATCCTCCCTTCATGCTAGCACAAAGTTCAAAAGCCTATTAGATTACATTCAGGTCTCACGATTTACCAGTAAAGTGGCAAGAGTCAAAGTACTCAACATTTTGGTGTCTCCTTTTCCTTTTCTAAAGAAGGAAAGTGAAATTTTGACCGTCCAGGTGAATGTGAAGATTACACATATGTAACAAACACTGAACAAATACACACCATAGCATCTCTTTTGTTTTTTTTTTTTTGGAGAGATTTTCACTGTAGGGCGCATGCGCTCGCCAGACAGACAGAGAGAGACATAGAGACAGAAAGCGAGAAATCACCCCCCAGGGGGGATGGTCACGCCGCATTCCCTTCTCCTCCATTCTCCTCTCGGGATCTTGGGCACCCACGCACACGCGCCCGGCGTGAGTTTTAAGCCACTGGGTCCGGGACACGAACCGCGGTCGACTACATGGGAGTCCAGCGACATAGCCATTACGCTAACTGCTGGTTCCCACCATAGCATCTCTTTTTCTTTCTCTAATGTGGAATTCTCACAGCCACCATATTCAATTATTGGTATGCAAAAGCCTTTATTCTTGGCTTTCTTTAATATGCATACCTCATCTAATCTGTCATACACGATGCAAAACCTTAGAACCCTTGCAAACATGAGAAATGGCTTGAGCCAACAGACCAAAAAACTCTAATCAATAGGATGAAAAGAATCTAGAAATTGTAGCTTGAAATTGGGTCACTGAATTAACCAACACCGGATTCATTATCTTTCTCAAATTCTTGACACATGATAAGCTACTTTAAATGAGATCTTCTGTAACATTAGATCCGAAACTTTCTATCTGATACAGTTGGATAAGTTTAGTCATCTACCTGGTGATAATATTCAAGCAACTGAAATCGGATGGAGATAATTATACCATCCAACAGGGCCTTCAACTGTACATTTTGTTGTTTTCGATCTATGTCGGACTCTGCTATTTTGCCATCTTTTTAGATTTTCATTGTCCTCCTTCTGCCTCCTATGTGGTTGTTAGAATTATCTGCAGAGATTCATATGTGTGGCCCCCACCAGAACATAAAGTATGAAGGCAAAAGCCTGTTGCATCCCCTAAGTGCACACACACTGTGTACACTAACACATACTGTACAACTAAGTGAGTTCAACACACAATAATTATACCATCCAACAGGGCCGTCAACTGTACATTTTGTTGTTTTCAATCTATGTCAGACTCTGCTATTTTGTCATCTTTTTAGATTTTCATTGTCCTTCTTCTGCCTCCTATGTGGTTGTTGGAATTATCTGCAGAGATTCATAAGTGTGGCCCCCACCAGAACATCAGGTATGAAGGCAGAAGCCTGGTGCATCCCTTAAGTGCACACACACTGTGTACACTATCGCATACTGTACAACTAAGTGAGTTCAACACACGCTTCTAAAAACAAGAGAACAGAATGAATTTTCAGTGCCTATCATATAACACAATGCTAAATGTTAAAGATGGCAAATATGCTTATACTTATGATTATTACACATTATCTGTATGCTTTAAAAAACATACTGTGTTCCATAAAAATGTACTGTGATTATATATAAATTGTAATAAAATGAGGCATTCCTGCTTTATTCCTGCTTTATTTATATATACGTTTATATGTAATATGTATTTTTGAATAATGAAACTGACTCAGTTAGGATGAACTCATGAACGATGTGCTCGTCAGGCCCTATGTGGTTTTTATAACATCATTTACAGACATGAACACAGAACGTTTTGAAGGATAGTCTGTAAATACAGTGAAGTATGAAGGATATACGTTATAATTTTGAGAGAAATAAGGTATCTAAGGTCCCTAAATATGTCACTTTTTCACCAGAGAACGAGAGCTTCCACCTCATGTGATTTTTATGAATATTAAGGGAAACTGTATAAAGAAATACATTTTGTCACTAATAATGATGATTACCACGTGCAGTTAAACCTATGCTTTTTTTTTTTTTTTTTTTTTTTTAACTCAACCATGCCATAAGGGAGTTAGCTTTCTTTCTTTGATAGTGGTGAGGGAATATAGGCTCAGAAAAATCAGTAGCTGGTTCCAGGACACACAGTTAGGAGCTGGTGCGGTGGGTGTCCATATCCACGTCCACACAGCTCTGAGGAGGACTCTGTGTCTGTCACGCCACTGCAGTAGACAAGCTAGAGCCAACATGACACACACAGCAGAAGCGCTACTTCATTCCAGATGGAGGGACTCTCTGCTGTAGATCGGTAATTGAATGAGGGACACTGTATGCCATACAGACAAACGACACGTAACACATTTGCAAGGAATTAAAACAACTCTGGAGAGCCAAGAAAAAAAAAAAAGTTTCATTACGCCTCCTTTCTGACTTGAATATCCAGACTTAAAGTGTAAAGCTATTTCTTGGAGACCCACCGCCAACTTAATAATTTACTGGGAACCGTTGTAACGTGTATGTTTGCCTCCCCAATTTAAACAGCAATGATACGTACCTTTTTATGCACCAAGATAAACTGCTCGTTCTTAGCTGGGTGTTTGTGTCAGCAATCACTTAGATCACTCAAATATAAGATTTGCTGATGTGAGAAAAGTCAAAGCTGGTTAATTGCATCAAATTTTTAATTGAAAAGCATCTTCTTTACAACCCTCAAATACCGTCAAGGAGGGGCTAAGTACAATTTGAACGCGCTTTTGGAGTTCTGTGGCGACAAAACTGCTGACCTGGTTGTTCTTTCATCAGCTCGTGCCGAACCCAAAATGAAGACAATAAAATACAAATTTTGAATCTTTATGTAAACATCCAGATGACATATTCTGCCAGGAAGGCAGTTTTGAATAATAGAAACTTTTGTACAGACTTTCACATTGTGTCATGTACAAAAGCTTACTTCAAACATTATGCAAAAGGAGATTGGATGTTCTTTCCCAGATGGAGCAAATTGTTTTGAATGACCCAGCCCGAAAATCCGCTATGATCAGTAAATGGAAAAATAGCTTTTTATTACTTTTCTAGGTTTTTCGTCACAAAAACCCCAGGTCTAAAACTGTATTTTTTAAATATTATGCTAAGTCTGTATTTCTCTGACCACCCTAAAATAATTACTATGCTCAGTCTATATTTCTCTGACCACCCTAAAATAAGAGAGAAAAAAATATTTTTTCATAAGTAAAGAAAGTAAATTAATGACTCCATTTAAATTAAGAGTCACAGGCTTTTTAAAAATTAGAATTTATACATTATGTGACATTCAATTATCTGTATTTCAAAGAGAGGATAAAAGCACCATTAAGTTTAAATTTCTTCAAGAGCTCTTCTCTATAACTCAAAACTTAATATTTTTTTCCTTCTCTTCCCAAAAGTTAAACATCTTTTTCTTTCCTTAAGGTGTCACTTGCAACTTTCTTGAAACAATCCTCTTCCAAATTACTCCAATTCATATCTCCTCCTTCATTTCTCAGCCATTACATTCCAGTTCCCAGATGCATCTCTTTGCTGGAGTTGATCTCAGTGCAGTTAGTAAAGGTTCTCTCACTTTTTCACCCAAGGTTCCGTTTTTGGTTTTCAGCCCAACCTTTGTAAAAATCACCACCACCTAGCCAGAATTCTTTTCCTAAAGTTTTTGAAAATCTTTGGCTATTCCTTATCTTTCCATTCATGCAAAGAAGATGTATTAAACGGATACTAAGTCAATCACTGTCCTAGCTACCAAAGACATATAGAGTGAAGAATCTCCCCAACTACTTCAAAGTGCAAGTGAAAATTTTAAAATTAAATGATTTAACTGTTATGAAGGCAGCATTATAGAGACCAGTAAGAGCAAGGAAGAGGGAACTTTTGTTCTCCTTTTGAGAATAATTTTATTCACTTGCACACCTTCGATACACTGATATTATAAAAGTTTCAATCTTTTACTGTTCTGTTCAGAACATCCCATTCCCTTGTAAATATATATTTATGACTAGTATAACATTACTACTTTGATATGTATAATCATCTTAAAATGAATATGTCAGGTGAATGAGTATTTTTTTTTAAAGCACAACTCTTATCAAACTTAAAGTGTGAGGAGTCTTCAAAATAAGGAAAGTGCATATTATGAAGAAACTATGCAGAGATTTTTTTCCCTACAAAAAATAAACCCATACTAATGTGCAATATGTCTGTACAGAAGCTACTTTGAGCCACTAAAACCAAGATACCAATTTAAAAACAGCTTCTTATCATGGGAACCAGCAGTTAGCGTAATGGCTATCGCTGGACTCCCACGTAGTCAACCGCGGTGCGTGTCCCGGACCCGGTGGCTTAAAACTCACGCCGGGCGCGTGTGCGTGTGTGCCCAAGATCCCGAGAGGAGAATGGAGGAGAAGGGATTGCGGCGTGACCATCCCCCCTGGGGGTGATTTCTCGCTTTCTGTCTCTCTGTCTCTGTCTGTCTGGCGAGCGCATGCGCCCTACAGTGAAAATCTCTCCAAAAAAAAAAAAAAACAGCTTCTATCAAAGCAACATAAATTCTGCTTAAATTGAAACAAGAATGAATATCAAATGTATGATGAAGGTTGGGTAGAACAATAGGGAAATCATTGACACTTTATGAATAATCTACAGATACAATGCCCCAAAGAAATCATTAGTTTAAAATAGTTCATTTGTTTAAGAAGGAGTGAAATGTTGAAGATGACTCACACAATGACAGACCATTTATGTCAATTTGTGAGGACAAAAATCCATCCTGTTCATGCCCTAATTGAAGAGAACTAATGAGTAACAACAGTAACCATAGCTAATGTAACAGACATCTCAATTTTAACTAACTAAACAATTAGTTAAACATCAACTAAAAAAATTAGAGTTGAGCAAACTTTCTGCTCAATGGATGCTAAACTATTGCATCCAGATCAGCTGCAGACAAAAGCAAAACATTTTGATGGAAATATTAAACAAGTGGGACCAAACTCCTGGGACTTTGTTTATTATTTTTTTTTAAGAATTATAACAGGATATGACATGACACTTGGTTTTACCAGTATGAGCCTAAAGACAAAAAACAAAGTAATGGCTACCAAGAGATGGAGGTTCCGTCCACGTAAACGTGGATCAGACAAGAGGAAAAGTCACGGTTACCATGTTTGGAGTGACCATGGCATTTTACTTGCTTATTTTCTGGAGTGCAAAAGAGTGGTAACATCTGCACATCGTGAGAGTGTTCTGAGAAAATTCGTTGACGCTTTAGCTGTCAAACGCCCTGGAAAGTTTACCACAGAGTCTGTATCCAATGCAACAACACTCTTGCTCATTTGATGGAGAATCATTTGACACTCACCTTACTGATTTGGTTACTTCTAACTTCTTTCCTTCCAAACTGTAAAAAAACAAATTAAATTCCACTCATTTTTCTTCGGTTTGTTAAACAGAAAAGACGGCATTGTTAAGGTTATATTCCCAGCATCCTCATCTTTTTTTAAAATTTTTTTGAGAGGTTTTTGCTATAGGGCACATGCGCTCACCAGACAGACAGAGAGAGACAGAGAGACAGAAAGCGAGAAATCACCCCCCAGGAGGGGATGGCCACACCACACTCCCTTCTCCTCCATTCTCCTCTTGGGATCTTGGGCACGCACGTACACACACCCGGCGTGAGTCCTAAGCCACCAGGTCCGTGATGCGAACCACAGTTGACTACATGGCAGTCCAGCATCATAGCCATTACGCTAACTGCTGGTCCTCTCATTTCTTTAAGGATACAGTAAATGGCTGGTATTCTCATTTATGAATGTGTCTAGGATTTGCTGGAGCTCATATTGAGATATATAGTTTAAATTTATATTTTTATATTTTAATTCTACCCATGAACTTTTTAAAAATAATTATTTATTTAATTGTATTTATTGTTATTCTTCAATTTGACCAGAGATAGACAGAGACAGAGAGAGGGGGAGTGAGAAAGCAAGTCACTAGCTCCAGTACGTGAATCACAGTCAGTCATGTGGGAGTCTGCCACACCGCCTGCTGGCTGCTTCATGAACTTTTTAAAGAACCGAACATGAAACAAAAGAACCAAACAAAGATACATAGAATTACTGTTCATTTTAAATACCTTTAATCCATTGTAGCAATTCTAAAAGAAAAAGAAAAATTTAACACATTGAGTAGAAAGAAATAAAATTTAAAACAGTAAATTAAAAGCTATAAACAGGAGCAGTGGATAAATTACCAAATTAAGATTAACATCAGCATTATAAACTCTCATATCCCAAAAGTGTACTGAAAACTTCCACTCTCAAAATAATTAAACCATACAACACAAATGAACAATTCTAAAGTAAAAAAGAATACTTATGCTAATATTATTTTTCAATTTTATTTAGCACATAAAATAATATTCAAATAGCTTTGCACAAATACACTAGATTCATGGTCTCTAATACTCAATAGAGAGAGATGTCAGTGCTCTCCAAATTAAAATACAAATTAAGTAAAACTACAATAAAAATTTAATTGAATTTCTAAATTTTTTTTATACAAATGAGGGAGACAGAGAGAGATAGAAAGACAGTACCCAAAATAGGATCTTGAGGCCACAGCCCATGCCCAGAGTCATTCTGCCCCAGATAACGGGCACATGTGTGCCTGGCATACTCAGGGGGCTCTCCAAAACTGAGCCTGGAAATTTCCCAAGTGAGTCAGCCTTGCAGAGTGAGACAGTTCACCATTGTTCCACTGTCTGGCCCCCAAAGTTGAAAAAAAATTATCAGCAAGTTGAACTTTGAAATTTTATATGGGGAGATCAATACAATTGAGTGGCCAACATTTATAAACTGATAGGTGGGGGGCGGGGTGCTGTGGCTGGACCAACAAGGGAAGTGTTCTGGGTTCAGACGCAGGGCATCCTGGAGCCAGCCAGGCCTGTGTGTATGTGTGTGTGTGTGTGTGCGTGCATGTGCGCGCATGTTTGTGCCTGTGGTCCAGGCTGGCTGAGACCAGTAATGAATCTTGTCTGGGGAGCCTACTGGGGATACCTGTCTCTCTGTTTCTCTCTCTCATGGAGAAATAAATAACATTTTTTGAAGAGGTTTTTCTTTCTTTTTTTTTTTTTTTGCTATAGGGCACATGCGAGATTGTTTTTTGCTATAGGGTGCGTGTGCTCACTAAAGAGTCAGAGAGACAGAAAGCAAGAAATCACCCCGCAGGGGGGATGGCCACTCCTTAATCCTTTCTCCTCAATTCTTTTCCCAGTATCTTGGACGTGTGTGTACGCTCACATGTCCGGCGTGAGTTTAAGCCACTGGGTCTGGGACTCAAATCATGGTCTACTACATGTGAGTCCAGCAACATAGCCATTACACCAACTGCTGGTCCCCAAATAAGTAACTTTTAAAGATTAAAAATAAATAAAAAGTAAAAATTGGTTGTTTATTCCTATCTATAAAAACACACAGTGAGTTTGTTCTAATATAGATACTGTGATATTGAAATGTTTATATAGCTACAAGTGAATATGAACTGGAAGATCTAGAAAAGACAGAGAAAAAGGGAGAAAGTTGGGGATAGGGATGGGGAAAAGATGTTTAGGGTAAATGTTGAATTCATGATCAATAATAAAATAGTAGAGTATTTAATAAATGATGTTTTAGCAATTACATATTAATTTAAAAGGGAAAATGCTGCATTAATTCTTTTTTTTTCCCTATTGGATGCATGTACTCTCCAGTGAGAGACATAGACAAAAAGTGAAAAATCATCCCCTCCCCCTAGGGAGGATGGCCACACCACAATCCCTTCTCTAGTCTCCTTCTCTAGTCTCCTGTCAGGATTTTGAGCATGCGTGCACACACACTTGATGTGATTCTCAAGCCACTGGTTTAGGACTTGAGTCACACAGCTGGTCTTGTGTGAGCCAGTACCTTAACCTTCATGCCACCTGCTGACCCCAATGCTAAATTAACTTACTTCATGTCACCTAATGCATCTAAACACTTGAAAGATGGAACAGAGTGTCAAATATAACAGGAAGTCACACATTTAATTAGTAGAAAATGTTTCTTTCTTTCTCTTTTTTTTTTTAAGAGAGATTTTTGCAATAAGACTCATGAATTTACCAGAGAGACAGAAAGCAAATCTCTCCCCAGAGGGTATAGCCACACCACAATCTCGTCTCTTCCAGTCTCCTCTTGGGATTTTAGGCACACACACACACACACACACACACACACACACACACACAAGCACGCACCCAGAGTGAGCTTTAAGCCACTGGGTCTGGGACTTGAACTACAGCTGACTATGTGGAAGTCCCCTATGCCATCTGCTGGTACCCTGAAAATGTTTCTGTTTAATGAGACATGAGTTTGAAAAGGCTTTGAACAAAGAAATAAAATTCAAAGAATAAAGCAAAATGTTTGTGTAAGCAAATTTAGAATTTGGATAAATGAAGACATCACAAAGTTGAAACATAGGTGACAAAATATGCACAAGGTACACCTAAAATGTGATTCACAATATGAGCATATCTTCTACAAACTACCATAAAAAAATAGAATCAAGTATAAAAACAGAATAAAGTAGGTAGTTCAGCTAAAAAGAAACAACAAATACAATAGAAATGGTCAATAAATACTCAAAAAGATACACCTCCTCACTTGTAATCAGGGATATAAAAATAAAACAGCAACAATTAGGCAAAAAAAAGAAATAAAATGCACCCATATCAAAAAGGTAGACGTTAATATGTGTCTGCTTACAGCTGACATCATCCTATATGTAGAAAATTCTATAAAGATGCCACCAAAAAACAGAACTAATAATCAAATCCAGTAATCCTGCAGGATGTGAAATAAATTCAAAAAGCAGCTATTTTCTATGTACTAACAATAAGTTATCTGAAAAAGTAATTAAAAAAACAAACCCATTTTTAGCTGCATCAAAAAAGGCAAAAAGCTTTCAGATGGATTTAGCCAAAGAGATGAAAGATCTGTATACTGAACACTATAAACCACTGGTGAAAGAAATTGAAGAAGACACAATAAATGGAAAGATATCCCATGTTTATGGATTGGAAGAATTACTGTTGTTATTGACAATTCAATATATACTTCTCTTCCCCCTACAAAAGTCTAGAAAAAGGAATATCATTTTAAAGATAATTAATTAATATATTAATTGCCTCAATTTGATTATTACACATAATTTAAAAAAATACTGTACCCCACAAAAATGTACAATGGTTATATGTAACTCAGAAATTACAATAAAAAATATTTAAAAGATGATCTACAAATGATACAATCAAGTAGTCAATGTGATTTACAAATTTAATGCAGTCCTCATCAAAATTTTAATGGTGTTTTTTAAAGAAATAGAAAAAGTAATCCTAAACTTAGTAGAAAACATACAAAATACTCCCCAAAAGCCAAAAGGATTTTGAGAAAATAGAACAAAATACTTTCTTAATTCAAACTACATTAATAAAAACTGTGTGGCACTAAAATACAAACAGAAATACAGACTAATGAAACAGACTAGAGAACCCAGAAATAAGTTCATGATCAAGCTATTAGTCTTTCATATGAGCATTAATAATACACAATGGAAAAAGGATGGTCTCTTCAACAAATAGTGTTGGAAAATTAGATATCCATATGTAAAGGAATTCAATTGGACCTTTATCTTATAGCATATACAAAAAAAATTAAGAAATTGCAAGAAGATGTACACTTAAATGTAAGTCTTGAAACTACAGAACTACTATAAGACGACATAGGAAAAAAAATCTCCTTGACATCGTATTGACAATGATTTTTTGGGGGATATGACACCAAAAACTCAGATAAGAAAACCAAAAATAAACATGTGGGTCTATATTAAACTAAAAAGCTTCTAGAACAAAGGAATAAAGCTGCAAGATACAAAGACAATCTAGAGAATGGGATCAAATACTTGTACATCATGAATCTGATACAATGTCAATATCCTAAATATATAAGGAACTATAATTCAATGATAAAGAGCAAATAACCTCATTTTTTAAAATGGGCAAAAGTCCACATAGACAAAAGTTCCTGAACAAGACATACAAATGGCAAAAAGATATTAATAAAAGGTGTGCAATATCTTTAATCATCAAGAAAACACAAACAGGAAGTATAATGAGATATCACTTCATACCTGTTAGGATGGTTATAATCAAAAAGAAGTGATGATGAGCGTTGGGAAGGGTGTGGAGAAAAGGAAACCTTTACACTATTGGCATAAATGTCCTGAAAGACACTTTCGCCAGATATATTCCAATGACAACAGCAATGATTCTGATTACATGATAACAGCTTTCTTGCCACACTCCAGATACTATTTCTAATTACTTTACACACGTGTGCACACTCTTTTTTTTATTTTCTTGCTATAGGGCAATTGTGTTCACTGGAGAGAGAAGGAAGGTAAAAATTCCCCCCTCCCCCAGTGGATAGCTATGCTATAATCCCTTCTCTTGGGATTTTGGCACACTAATACATGTGCTCAGCGTATTTTCCAGTCTTCCAGGTTCAGGACTCAAACCATGCACTTAGCCATGTGGCGTTCAGCTGCCTTAATCACCACACCACTTGGCTGACTCCACATATACTCTTAACAAACAAGAATCCAGTGTTAGTAAGGGTTTTATTTTACGGATGAGGAAACTGAGGCCCTGAGATAGCAGGTATTCTGGTCAAAGACAAACAGCTACTGAATGGGAGAGCCAATAACCAACCTTGTTGTGTCTGACTTCAAAAGCTACTGTCGGGTCAGCCTTGTAGCACAGCAGTTAAGCACTACACAGGGGAAGCCAGAGCCCACATGACTAATAAGGGTTTGAGTTCTAGACCATGTATGTCCACATGCCCAAGATCCAGATGGGATAAAGAATTGAAGGAAACAGGATCATGGCATGATTAGGTCCCATGGGGAAGGGGGGTGCTTTTTCTTTCTCTGTCTTCTCTCTTCTTTCTCTCTCACATACATGTCCTCTCCTTAAAAAAACAACAAAAACAAAAACAAGAACAAAAAACTTGCTTTTAAAGACACATGGTTGACCCAAACTAGTTATTATAACTGGTCAATATTAGTAAAACTCTATGCCACATGAACTTGTTATGGAAATACGATGTTCAATTTCCAGGTCTAGAATATTAAGAATCAGATCCTGGAACCTGTCAGTGTTGCAAAGATGCAGACAACACATGAGGGCTGGGGGGCGGGGGGGGGTCTCAGCAGCTACTCCATACACACACAGTTCTGTGCTAATTACTAAATAAATGATCATTTTAGCTATACCGAAATAGAGACTAACCTTGGGATGTCCTTTCACTTCTTGTACCTCAGTGCCCTCATTTTTAATAGGACCCAATAGTAATGTCTACCCAAAATGCTGCTGTGAGGCTTAAATGAGTTTATCACTGAACTCTAACCATTACTGACCCCTGGTACACACTGAGCCCAGTAATTAGCTGTGCCTTGAGTTGATTCCCAACTTCTTTGTATAGTTTTCACTTTCTGTCAGAACAGACTATACCTCTGTCAAGATTTTTATACTACATTAATTATTTCTGTGTGTGTGTGTGTGTGTGTGTGTGTGTATGTATGTATCCTCTTCAACATTTAGCTCCTTGGAAGCAGGGAGGTAATGCTTATTGTACTGCTTTGTATTCCCAGAATTCAACACAGTTGCTAGAAAACAGTAGGTCCATCATAATCACCAATTGGATACTCACTGAATAAAATGAGATCGGCTGTCCCTTTATTTCATCTACCCAAATCCTACTTATCCTTTAGAATCAGTTCAAACTCTCCTCTTGATTGTTCCAATTCTCATCACCAGATTGCTTTGCTATCTGGTCTTTATTTATATGTAGTCGTGCCATTTTACATGTTTCAGATGATCAGAGGTAGCTAACTTATAAAGCTTTCTTTAAAAATATGCATAATCAATACTATAAAACTCATTCAAATCATTTTACAGAATTACTTAATTTTATTATTATTATTACTATTACAATTACTATTACTTTTAATTTGCTTTAGGGCACATGCACTCATGAGAAAGAGAGAGAGAGAGAAAGTGAGGTAGCAAGCCATTAGGTCTGGGACTCGAACCATGGTCCACCATATGGGAATCCAGCACCTTAACCACCATGCCACATGCTGGCCCCAAAAAACTCACTCAATTTTATGTTAGTAAATTTGGTCAACACTTTACCTGGTCAGGTCCTTGCTTTTCAGTTCCAACTCAGGTTAAATATCCATTCTTTACGAAAGACATCGATACCCTGAGACCAGAGTAGAGTCCATGTGCAACCTTCCCACAACCCGCTGTGCTTGCTACAACTGCTGTTAAGTAACAGTCTGCATAAGTATTCAAGATTCAGCTCGGCTGTTCCTTTGTGAGCTTCATGAGAGAGGGAATTATGTGGCTTACTATTGTACTTTCCGTGCACCCAGAGCCAAGGGTAGAGCTTGCATCGTCATTGAATGTATGTCCCAGCTGAGTCTTCTCTCACCTTAGAACACACTCAGCAAAATATACACTTAAATCATTGTTAAATGGTTTACTGAAATAATGCCTTGGTGAATTTCAACGTTCAAGTTCTGTGTTTTTCGTTTTTGTTTTCTCAGAATCCTGTGTGTAGGAAAAGCCTGGATTGGTTATAGCCTTTGAAACCTCTGCCTTACCATGACCATGATTTTAAAGCAAAATGTTCAACGTACAAAGGCACATTGTGAAAAATATGTCTTCTCCCTTGAGTAAGTTCATGTAAACATTTAGGTCAGCAATAAAATGATACACATTGTACTCTAAAATGTTGATATACTTCCTAGGAAACTCAATATATTTTCTAGATTGCTAAATAGAGCTTTAGTAATTAAGACATAAAGTACATTAAGTCATAATTTCTTTCATTAACACAAGAATAATGTTGTCCTCTTCATACACGTTTTATTTTTAAATTGAGCCTTTCATCAGTTGCACAGGGCAGTTTATGATGGAATAATGCGTGGGGGACTGAGTTTGTCTCTCTGTCTACCCATCTATCTGTGGGGCTGGTGAGCAATGTATCTAAATTCCACCCCAAGAAATAGAAAGAAGAGTTTGTGGAAGGATTCATGAATAGACATACGATTATTTATTGTGATCCCTTCATCAATTTACAAATGATATCTTATTACATGGACAGAAATTCGATTATATCAGCAGTGTGGCATAGCATTTAGAAACTTAATAGGCCAGTCTAAGTGTATGTACAGTTTGCGAAATCAAGTATAGATGATTTTAGAAATTTATAATCAATATAATGAATAAATAAAACTTAACTAGAGGAAAAGTTTTCTAGATATGCATAAATCTCAGGAAAATATCGGAAATGACCAGTTAAATGTATATGAAACGTCTACTAAGAAAAGTTAGTAGAAGTTTAAAACATGTATCTATGAAAGACCTTTAGATAAATATTGTAAGCTTAAATAACATGTCATTATTCTGAGATCTAATTACTTTGATTTACAAATAATTCATCTTTATCCAATCGCAATAAGTTAGAAATACTGAACTTCCTCACCCTGTTTGTCCTATTTTACATGTAGTTATGAGAAATAAACATCAATAAGATAAAAACATGCAGGATGGGACCAGCAGATGTTTATATTGTTTCTACTGTTTATGTCACTGGACTTCCATGTAGTTAACCATGGTTTAAGCCCTGGACCTGGAGGCTTAAAATTCATGCCAGGTATGTGTGCATGTGTGCTCAAGATCCTGACAGGAGAATGGAGGAGAAGGTATTGTGGAATGGCCATCCCCTTGGTGAGTGATTTCCCACTTTCACTCTCACTGTCTCTCTCTCTTTCTCTGGCTAACCCACATGCCCTAAGGCAAAAATCTCTCAAAAAAGAACACAGACCTTCATTTTAGAAGGTGCCCTGCCCTATATGTGAGAAGAAGGAATGCTATACAGAGGGCTAAGCATACTATTAATATTAGATCGTCTGAAAAGTCATGGCATGTTTTTGCAAAGAGAAACAAAAAAATATGTCATGACTTTTCCAATGACCCAATAGCATTAGAGTTACCCTTTTTGGTCAAATCACATTTCTACATCATTGTCCATGATTCCTTGATGTCCACAAAAGCCTGAAGGGACAGGGTTTGTTTTCAGCTGAACACATGGAGGATCCTAGAGGGGGCACACCCAGAGAGAGCATGGAAGCTCTGCACTTCGCATGTGTCTTGTCCTGTACATCTCTTCATCTGCATCCATCACAGTATCTTTTTTTCTAATTAACTTATTTTTTGTCTGCTGTAGGGGGGTATGGCCATGTTGTAACCCCTTTTCCTCCACTGTCTTCTCTGGGTTCGGTGCACACACACACACACACATGTGCCTGGAAAGTTTTTCAAGCTGCTGAGTCTGGAACTTGAACCGCTTACTCAGCCATATGAGATCCAGCCGCCTTAACTGCCACCTCACCTGGTGGCCTCTTCACAATATCTTTTCATAATAAACTGATAATATAAGCGTTTTCCTGACTTCTGTGAGCTGCTTTAGCAAATAATCAAACCCAGAGGTGCAGGAGTGGAAATCCCAGCTCCTAGCCAGTTGGTCAGAAGTTCTGCAGGCTAGGATTTATGACTGATGTTTGAAGTGGGAGCAGTCTTGAAGGAGTGAGCCCTCAACATGTGGGATCTGACTCTATCTCTAGGTAGACAGTGTCAGAATTCAACTGAATTAGAGGAAGCCACTACAGAATGGATTTCTTGCTTGACGTATGGTTCAAAATACCCACACAGTTGGTCACAGAAGTATTCCATCTTGAGCTGGCCCTGTGGCCTAGTGGTTAAGGGAGCTGGATCCTACATGGCCAACTGCAGTTCCAGTCTCAACCCTTGCACCTTGAAACACATGCCTAGTACATGTGTGTACATGCTCCAGATCCCAACAGGACAGAGAAATGGAGAAAGGATTGTAGGGTGACCACTCCCCATGAGGAGTGGGTATGATTTCTTCCTTTCTCTCTTTCTCTGTCTCTCTTTTTCTGGCAAACACATGTGCTCTCTGGTAATTAAAACAAAAATATTCTGTCTTGATTGTTGGCTTGGTTTTTGAGTGAGACTAGAGGAGAATAAAAATAGAATTTTTTTTTCTTTTTTTATTTTCCTCCAAACTTCCTTTCTTTAATGAGACAGAAAGAGAGAGACTCAAAGAACAGAGACAGGAATACTTCTGTTATGGACCCTCAGTCTCAGCCAGCACAGATCACAGGCATTTGCACAAATAATGGATGTGTGCAAGGAGGCCCCAGGACTCAAACCTGGGACCCTCCCAACAAGAGGAGTCCAAATATGCCACCCTAAAATAACCTTTGGAATTTTTTTTTTGAGAGGTTTTTGCTATAGGGCGTGCACACTCACCAGAAAGAAAGAGAGAGACAGAGAGACAGAAAGAGAGAGACAGAGAGACAGAAAGTAAGAAATCACCCTCCAGGGAAGATGGCCACACCACAATCCCTTCTCATCCATTCTTCTTTCGGGATCTTGGACACGCACACACATGCACCAGTTGTGAGTTTAAGTCACCAGGTCCGGGACTCGAACCACAGTTGACTAAATGGGAATCGACTGGCATAGCCATTATGCCAACTGCTGGTGCCAAAATATTTTGAAATAACTGTTCAGAGGGTCTATAGGCACAATTAACTTCAAAATAAAAATAAATAACTAAATAAATTTTAAAAACAAACCTTTTGGGGCCAGCCAGTGGTGTGGTGCTTAATGCTCCTGGGTCCCAGGTGCCCAATAGTGTGGTATGAGTCCTGGACCTGGCAGCTTGAAAAAAATATAAATAAACATGCCTAGCTTCTGCGAATGAAATTTGCATATCTGCTTACATCGCCAAGGTAAGCAGCTGATGTGAGCAGGTGTTCCTGATGTTCACCCAGTGTTGCTATCTTGGAACAGGAAGGGACTAAGGGTGTGAGACCCTGTTCAGAAAGACAAGATTCTTTGCATTTCTTCCTCCTCCCTCTTTCTTACCTTAACTCTCACTTCTCTGTCTGGTACAGCATGAAATCTTCAGTCATTTGCCCTTGCCTTGGGCCACCCTTCTGTGGCTCTCTTACGCATGTACCTACATTAAATTAAGTCTGTACGCCTTTTCTCCCATTAATCTGCCCATTGTGGGTGATTCTTAGCCAAACCTCGGTACGAATTCCTTCACCCTGCACTGTGTGAGTCCAGTATCTCAGAGCGTTGCTCTCTCCCTGTGCTACCAGCTGGCCCGAGGTTTTTAATTTTTATTTTAGTTTATACATTCAAATTTTAGAGACAGAATTTCACCATATTGTCCAAGCTGGTCTCGAACTCATGATTCTCCTGCCTCAGCCTCTTGAGCAGCTGGGGTTACAGGGGTATGCCACCACATCTGGCTCATGCCAGTTTTTCTTTTCTGAAGAGCGAAGTTGAGCCATGGAGCAGACGTCAGACCTGTGCTTTCCTGCCTAGAAGCCTGGATATCTCGCCATCACTTTAAATTGATGTTTTTGAAATGTTTGCTTTTTTGGAAGGAAGGGATAGGGCATAATAATGCTACATGTGGAAAGACAAATCTCACATGACCTACTCTGGTTCAAATCCTGGCACCAGAGGCTTGAAAAGCATATTGGCTGTGTGTGTGTGTGTGTGTGTGTGTGTGTGTGTGCCCTAAACCCCGATGGGATGGAGAAATGGAGAAGGGATTGCTGCGGGATCATGCCCTGTTGGGGGGTGCTTTCTCTCTCTCAGGCAAGCACATGCCCAATGTGCAAATGCGCAAACAAAATAGTTTAAAAAAGCTTGCTTTTTGCTTTAAAGTCCAGGCAACTGACAAGAGAACATCAAGATATGACAACTGCAGAATTACTAGTCTAAAATTTATCAGTGCTTCTTCACACTGTCCGGACTAGCAATCTGGAAATGGACATAGAAAATATGACCCCTTGGCCTTTGTCTCCTACTAGAACAAGAGCTGTTATTGTCGACCACAACTATAACACACCGTGAGTTTTTGTTGTCAAAATATGACTCAAGGAAGAATTTAATATGGAAATCGATTTTTTTCAAGAAGGCAAAAAACATAGTCTTTCCAATTTTGTTCTCTATTATTCTGTCCTTTAATTACAATACTGCACAAGAAGAATGGAGTATGGAAAACCTCTGGTCTGCTGATGGCAGGCTTGTTTCTTGCCTTCTGGTTTGTCTAAAGGAATCTAAAGGATCACTGATCTGGGTTTATTTATTTATTTAAATAATTATTGAATATGGACCAGCTAGTTCTTAAGTGATCGTAGCCAAGAAAAGAACATCAGACTGGTTCACCAGGCGCTCCGTTCCCATGATGCCCAGCAGACCTCACTTATAGTTCTCGTTACCCCAAACAGCTCCATTGAATGGTAATTGAATATAATCCATGGGAAATTGCTGGAAGAGGGGGATAATTGGTGGATCTGGAGAGAGTTTAGTAGAAGAGACTCACGCCAGCCCTGGCCACTTAATCATTGGTTACCCAAACACAAAAGCAGATAGATCCTCCTTCCCTCACTAGCAAATGAGATGAATGATGAACTAGCAGGGTAATTTAGGGTCACCCACTGCCCATAACCCTCCTTGCTGTCACAGGCTTCCTGAGGAGTAGTAACACCCTAATCCCAGCACCAGAGTGGTTGGGGGTAGGGTGGAGAGTGGTCGTGCAGCACTGCTCCTAATCTTGTGCTGACAGAACCTCCATTTGTTCTGCTAAAGGCTCAGGACATGGTAGGTATGCCATTTCACAAACCCAAAAGGCGAACATTACACAAACTGAATATGCATTGTGCACATTTTAGATGATTATGCCCTCTTGTACTCACAAGTTTACTATTTTCATTTTTTCCTGTGTTACCTATTTTTTTCTTATAGTGAACATTCAGTTTGATATTTACCTCTATCTTACAATGAACTAACTATTTACATTTTTTTTTAATTTCACTATTGACTTCAATTTTTACACAATTTTGTTTTGTTTTGTTTTGTTTTTGTGAACCAGCCTTTACTTTATTTCTTTTTTTTCTTTTCTTTTTTTTGGAGAGGTTTTTTTTTATTTATTTATTTTTTATTCTCTCTATAGGGTGCGTGCGCTCACCAGACAGAGAGACAGAGAGACAGAAAGCGAGAAATCACACCCCAGGAGGGATGGCCACGTCGCAATCCCTCCTCCTCCATTCTCCTCTTGGGATCTTGGGCACGCGCACACACGCGCTCGGTGTGAGTTTTAAGCTACCAGGTCCAGGACACTAACTGTGGTCGACTACGTGGGAGTCCAGCGATATAGCCATTAGGCTAACTGCTGGTCCCAACCCTTACTTTATTACCTTACCTACAAATCATGCAAGAATGCTTTGAAATAGGCTCTCTTAGAATAAACCCATTTTTGGAACCAGCAGTTGGCATAATGGCTATGTCACTGGACTCCCATGTAGTCGACCGCTGTTCGAGTCCCGGACCCAGTGGCTTAAACTCACAATGGGCGCATGTGCATGCATGCCCATGATCTCAAGAGGAGAATGGAGGAGAGGGGATTGTGGTGTGGCCATACTCCCTGGGGGGTGATTTCTCACTTCCTGTCTCTCCGCCTCTCTCTTTCTGGTGAGCACATGTACCCTATAGCAAAAACCTCTCTCCAAAAAAAGAATAAAGCCATTTTTACTTTTTTGGTGTGAGAAAAACCTTTCTTAGGTCCCTAAGTGATTTTCACAAAACATAAAATAGACTCTAATCTTGCAGAAGTTTTGGCTTAGTTTTACCAAGCCTGAAGATGTACCACAATAGTTAAGGAAAGGCAGAGGAGAGCTAACCAAAAAATTACTAATAGGACCATATATTGCAGTCTGAAAACAGCCACTATTTATTAACTGACCAGGTTACAAAAGTAATCATGGCAGATACCCTAGTTCATCCTTCTAGTAAGTCTGTTGATGTGGTCTTCCCTGTTGCCAACATCTCCACCTCCTACAAAATGGGTGGGCTTTTTCTTCATTCCACCTTGTGGAGAAGATAATTTGAAGGGCCACAGGAAGTGTTTCGCTTCTTTGAAGCATTTTCCGTCATTATTGATTTCATGGATCAGATCCTCCATGCAGATGATGCCAAATTTACCAAGAGATCAAACAAAGAACTATCTGTCAAAGCAATTTGCTCCTTATTCATTTTACCATAACCACACTTGTAGATTAGTTCATTTACCGATTTCAGATTGGGGTAACCCCATGTAATAAATGGTTCCACAATTCTCAGCATGCTGACTGAGGCCTCGAGCTTAACAAAGGTGCCCTTGAAGATCAGGTGAAGATGAAGAAGCTGCAACACCTTTCGAACCTTTGGCCTCACTCCATTGATACCTCTGATCCTGATGACAAATGCCAATTTGGGTTCTGCAGGTACATAGAAGTTGCCAGCTTTCTTGCCATCCTGGCCATGCGAATCTCAGTTCTGTACATCTGCCTATATTCCTTATGATAGTGCTGAGCTTGCACATAGATAAGCTTCCTCCTTGCTTTTTGAAGCATCTTTTGAGCAAACTTCCTCAGGTGCTTGATCTTTAGATATTTATTTTTATTAAAGGTTTCTGCCATAGCAGGAACCTTTTTCTTGGTGGCTTCCACTGCCCCAGGAATAATTTTTCTTGGTTTCTGCCACAGCAAGAGCCTTCTCTTTCTTCTCTCGAATGCCCTCCATGGGGTAATATAATTTGTTTTATCTCAACTAATCTTTTAATCATTGCCTTTATGGATTAACCTAGTATATTAATAAATAGTAATATTCTGAGTCAATATGTGGCATGGTGGTTAAGGTGCTGGACTGCCACATAGCCAACCGTGGTTTGAGTCCTGGACCTAGCAGCTTGAAAATCATGCCAGCTTGAGTGTGTGCATGCCCAAAATGCCAGGAGGAGGATGGAGAAGGAAGGTGATTTCTCACTTTTCTTCTTACTGTTTCTCCCTGGTGAACACTTGCCTTATGACAACCAAAAGAAAAAAAGAAACATTCTAAGTTGACTAATTATTTTTTTTTAATGTAACAAAGGCTTATTTGACCACTTTCTGTGAGTTCATTCTTGCAAGGGACACAAAAATACTTAAATCCTATGATTTTCAAGAAATATTACATTCTGATATTAAAGCATGCCATAAAACAATAAACAGATGTGCAAATGAGATAAACACCTACTGAAATCCAGAACTGTAATTTAACTTCTTTTTCTAAGTTCAGATCAATATCGAGAACATGGTTCGTTTACTTGACCCTAGTTTTTCTTTGGCTCTTTTCTCTTAAAGCGTGTTACAGTTTTTTCTCCATTAACACTAATGGTCCATAATAGTTAAAATTATTTCATGGCAACAAATCTCCTCCTACACCGTCTTAATTGACACAGGAGAAATTGAGAAGGTGATGCAGGATTTTTGGGGGTGTTTTTGTTTTGTTCTGTTTTGCGTGTTCAACAGAACATTTCCGTAGAATTTGCAATTTAGACTGAAGGTGATTTTTTTGATTTTGAACTTTTTGTTTGATTATCAAGACAACAAATGTCCGGGACCAGCAGTTAGCGTAATGGCTATGTCGCTGGACTCCCACGTAGTCGACCGTGGTTTGCGTCCCGGACCTGGTGGCTTAAAACTCACACTGGGTGCATGTGCGTGCATGCCCAAGATCCCGAGAGGAGAATGGAGGAGAAGGGATTGCAGCGTGACCATCCCCCCAGGGGGGTGATTTCTCGCTTTCTGTCTCTCTGTCTTTCTGGTGAGTGCACATGCCCTATAGCAAAAACCTCTTTTAAAAAAAAAAATAAAAAGAAAGAAAGACAACAAATGTTCTACAAAAAGATGCACATCAGGTCAAAAGCAGTGAAGAGAAGAATTGTGGAGCATTAATGTTTGGTTTCGAGACTTGCCATGTCACAAACCCAGCCTCAGCAGTACGATATGGGCAGCAGTACTGGGATGTGTTCGTCACGGGATCCGGCCAACTCAGATACCTCCCCCTAAAAAAGCCACCTGTGTGGACTTTAAGGCTCTAGGAGTGAGCCTGCTGAACCAGGTCTTACAAATGGAATACACTGACAAGCAAAAACAAGATAACTAGATAGATAGAAAACTAAAGTGGAAGCCTGTAAAGACAGGAGGTGGATGATGAGTGTGGGGATCATGTCACTTGAACTGAAGAAATACTTAAGGAGGTCAAGGAAGAGGGGCAGCTTGCAAAAAGCTCTGAGGGAGCAATGACATGACCTGGGCTCAGCAGTATTACCCGGATTTCCATAGGTAAAGGGAAAGA
>NW_006199308.1:108799-167602 GCF_000334495.1 Tupaia belangeri chinensis
GAAACGATTTCTGACTGACACAGAAGAAGGGCTCATGTGTGCATAACCTGTTCCCAAAATGTAAAAAAGTCGAGTTACCATAGAATAAAGTCATAGTGAGAAGAGCCCTGAAATCCATACCGAGAGCTGATTTCTGGATGTAGAAGACCAAGGACTTCTGAAAGAATCCAGTGGACATTTAATTACATTTATTTATTTATCTATTTATTTTAGAAAATAAGCCTTAGACATTGTGAGTAGAAAGGAAAGGGGTGAGCCTGCTTGCAGAATCATAGGGATATTATACTGTGGAAGACAAGGGGCAGAAGCCAAGCTCTAGTGTAACAGAAATAGAAGCTTAGCAGTAATATGCCCATGATAATAATAAGTAGTTATTACTATTTAGTTACTTAAAAGTAACTAAACTTAAAGAACACTTATAATACGCCAGACTCTACTACATGGACTTCATATGTATTAACTGATTGACTCCCCATGATCTTTCTGTGCTTTATGCACTTAGTGCATTCCCATTGACACATAAGAGAATGATGGGGCAAGGAAGTTAAGTAACTTGCCCAAGTTCACACAGCTGAGAAGGTATGAGGGATAGAAGCTAGAATAGGCAACGTATGGATCAGGAGACTTTCTTTAAAGGTTTCTCATATTTCCTATAGGAGCTGATATTTACTCCTTTTGTTTCTAACATTTTTGTTCTTTATCTTTTTTCTCTCTCTTTCTCTCTTTTTCTTTTCTTTCTTTTTACAATTTTTAATAGGTTGTGCGGCAATTCCTTCCCCTCTACTTTCTACTTGGAATTTGGTGCACACAGATGTGCCTGGCATGCTTTTCAAGCCAATCAACAGTTGGTCGTGTGGTATTCAGCTGTCCTAACCACCATACCATTGGCTGGCCCCAGTCTCTGACCAATTAATAACGTTTGTGTTATCTACTTCTTTGGATGACAGACATTGTGTTTCCCTTCAGCGTAACATTTTATAGTTTTGCTTACATGTGCTTTACAAAAGATTCAGATTTCGAGACCAGCAGATGGTATAAAGGTTATGTCTGTGGACTCTCATGTAGTCCATCATGGTTCAAGTTCTGGACCTGGAGAATTAAACTCATGCCAGGAGTGTGTGTGTGTGTGTGTGTGTGTGTGTGTGTGTGTGCACGTGCACGCGTGTGTGTGTGTGCCCTATATCCCAAGAGAAGAATGGAGAAGAAGGGATTGCAGGTGGTAATCCCCCCGGGGGTGATTTCTTGCTTTCTATCTCTATCTCTTTCTGGCAAGTAGATGCATCCTATAACAAAAATCCCTCTTAAAAAAATAAAATTCAGGTTTCATGGGCTCAGAGTTTCTCATCTGGGATATGAACAAATTATGTAGACAGTGTCAACCTGGGTTTGCTCCATGCCATACCCATGGGTCCTAAAAGTCAAAGGGAACTGATGTGAACATGAAACTCATGCTGTCTGCTGCACTGTGAGTAATGATGTCTCTCAACTCTGAACCCAGTGTCTTTTGTCTTCTGTTGGCAGCTGTGAAATTGTAGCTGACTAACTTGTTAGTTTGTAAGTATAATAAAACCTCAGACTCTTCACAGTTCTTCACAATATGGTAAACTATTTGTTGGTTACAGGAATGAAAAATATAAGAATTATAAACAACAATGATTTTTTTCCTGGCTTATTAGGAGTATAGTATCTCCAGTGATGATGTCAGAAAAGGCACAAATAGGAACATATTTGTGGAGAAAACAAATCTTGTATGTGTTTAGTTCAAGTGCTTTTAAGGTAGCTTTGAAAATAATGCCAACTAAATAGATTATTCTGGAAAATATGAGAAATATCACATCTAGATATATGTATTTGGTAGGAAAAAAGCATATAAATAAAAGATAAAACCACATAAGTGGCTAAGATTATTAAGTGATGATTAGAGAGAACTAAGAGATAAAGAAAGGATTTTGAAGAAAGGGCATCAATTAAAGAGAGAGCAGATGAGGACAATGTAAAGTAGGAACTATCAGGAAAACAGGGGCAGAACCAAGAAAGTACAGTGACATAGATATATGGTCAAGAGAGAAGAGGCCAAACCATAGCAGTACTAACTGGTTGACACTGCTGCTCAGAAGGTAAGGCCACTTGATAGGCAGGTTCAATTCCAGCCAGTCCTAAAAGTTGGGCATAATGGAGCACACCTGTAGTTCCCCCATCCCTCACACCACACACACATATTCAGGAGGCTGAGGCAGGAGGATCATGATGTAGCAAGACCTTATAAAAGAGAGAGAGAGCAAGAGAGAGGTAGAGAAAAGAAGAAAGAAGCAGCAGCAGAAGCAGCATTTACGGAATTATAAAATATTAAGGTCAAATAAGGTGTAAAGGTTGAGGAGGGTAGATAGAAGAGGCTAACAACTTGCACTGGTATGCTCTTTCACTGAGTCTGAGTATGTGGGGACTATGAATATGGTAGGTAGATTATCTTCAAGACGTATCTTGGTTGAAATAGCACTGAAGATCCAGGCAACTGCATGAACTTCCTCCATATAAGTACAGAAAGTACTTATAGGCAATCCAGCAGGGTAATATCCTGAATTCCAGAGAGACAGTAGACACCTATATAACATGTCTGCAAAGTGAAGCTCAAAATATGTACTGCCTTCCTACATGATATTCCTGCTTCCATGGGGTCATGTAGAAAATAAGATTTGAGGAGAATATTTGTTGGTTCTTTCTACATCTACTTACCAAGTACCAATTATCTGTAAGCTACAGTACCCTTCCTAAATATACAAAGCTGAACGAAATATTATGCCTCTCAAGGTGGTATAAACCACCACGCATCATGCAGTGAAAAGACGACATTTCTTTTTTTTTTTTTTTTAATTTTTTTTTTGAAGAGATTTTCGCTATAGGGCGCGTGCGCTCGCCAGACAGACAGAGAGAGACATAGAGACAGAAAGCGAGAAATCACCCCCCAGGGGGGATGGTCACGCCGCAATCCCTTCTCCTCCATTCTCCTCTCGGGATCATGGGCACGCACGCACACGCGCCCGGCGTGAGTTTTACGCCACCGGGTCCGGTACGCGAACCACGGTCGACTACGTGGGAATCCAGCGACATAGCCATTACGCTAACTGCTGGTTCCCAAAAGACGACATTTCTGACTGAAAGAAGAAACAGTGCAGTCATAAAGGAAAATGATCTAAACTTTGGAGATCTGAGTAGGCTTCTCCAAAAAGTCAATGTTTACCTTGACTCTTGACTCTTGACTTTTGAGGATGAATCAGAAAAAGCATTGTAAGCCACAGTTATAACACATGAAAATGTCATAGGACATGAGACAGAACATTAAACTGGTTGAACAAAGTTGGAGTTATCACTGTAAATGTAGGAGAGCGAAGCTGAGTAGAAGGTTCGGTATCAGAACAAAGAGGTTTAGGACGTTGTGTTTGGAAACTGGAAACTTTTTAATAGATTCTGAGAGGCCATTGTTTTCTTCTAATGGGAAAATATAATAAAATTTACGCAATAGAAAGATTCCCCTGATAACCATGGAAAGGGAGTTAGAAAAATTACAGGAAAAAAATGAGGTGATCATAATGGCCCAAATGAAAGACGATGAAAGGCAGAACTAACCATCAGCCAGTGGAGCCGGAAGGATGCACAGGTTGGAGGAGTTCAGGTGTCAGGACTGGTAGGACATACAACTGATGGCACAGTGACAAAGTGGTGCCAGTGAGGGGAAGATCCAAGTATTAGCTTTTTAAATTAAAGAAATGCCTTCCTATTCCCAGTTTAGCAATTAAAAAAAATATATATATAATACACATAATTATTCATTCTTTGGAATGAATGTTGAAATTAACAATATCTTTTTTCTTTTCTTTTCTTTTCTTTTCTTTTTTCTTCTCTTCTTTTTTCTTTTTTTTTCTCTTTTCTTCCTTCTCTTCCCTTCCCTTCTCTCCTCTTCCCTTCCCTTCCCTTCCCTTCCCTTCCCTTCCCTTCCCTTCCCTTCCCTTCCCTTCCCTTCCCTTCCCTTCCCTTCCCTTCCCTTCCCTTCCCTTCCCTTCCTCCTCTCCTCTCCTCTCCTCTCCTCTTCTCTCTTCTTCCATGTCCTCTTCTTCTGTTTTCTTTTCTTTTCGTTTGAAGATTTTGCCAGAGAATATGTGAGCATGCCAGAGAGACAGAGAAGTGATAAAGCATCCCCTTGGGAAGTGGTCATACCACAATCTCTTCTTTTTCATTTCTACCTCATCTCAGGATCTTGAGTGCACATACACATGGGCACAGTGTGTTTCCTAAACTGCTGGGTCTAGGACTCAACCGTGCAGTTAATCATGTAGGAGCCAGCTGCCTTAACCACTGCACCACAGGCAAGCCCTAATCAAATCCTTTACCAGTTACATATCCTAGTATGGGTTTCCTTCTTTGTCTGAGAGATGTGATTAATTGCATGAACAAAGGTGATAATAAAGCCCTCATACTCATAGTTGACTTAACTTGTGAAACATTCATTGTCAGAGTCATTATTTAAGCTAAACATCTTTAATGTAATATTCCCTCTCACTCTGTAGACATATACTTTTTTAAGACTTTGTCAATAATCTTACATTAAAAAGTTACTTTTAATAGCCAGTAGATGGTGTCACTGGACTCCCACAAGGTCAAATGTGATTTGAGTCCTGAACCCAGTGGCTTGAAAATCATACTGGGAACATGTGATGTGTGCCCAAGAGCCTGAGAGGGGAATGAAAGAGAAAGGCTTGGGCATTTCCATCACCTTGGCAGTGACTTCTCACTTTTCCTCTCACTGTCTCTGTCTCTGTTTCTCAATCTCTCCCTGGTCAATATACATGCCCTAAGGCAAAAACCTCTAAAAAAAAAGTTAATTATGATTTAAGCATATTGAAAAATGTGTTTTAAGAACCCATATTTTACTATACTAAAAATAATATAAAATGGAATGAAGAAATATATTTATATATATTTAAATTGACGACTATATAGTAAGTTAGCAACCTAATTTCTGACTAGAATATACAGTGATGTCTTCTTATATTATATTTATGTTTTTTTCACTCTAAAATATTAATTTTGTGTGCTGTAGTTATTTACCAACCCTCAAAAAACATTTAATACACATACACACATGTATATTTATATATAATAGATGTCTTTATAGACTAACAGGACATCGAAAATTTATGGAAAAAATGAAATTGAAGTATGAGTTTATTTTGGTGCAGTTTTTGAAATCCATGAATAGATTTTCCATAATACACATTTTCTTTCTTTTTTATTTATTTTTAAGAGGTTTATGCCATGTAACTCATGGACTGACTGAGGAGAGAGACAGAGATGGTGAGAGGGAAAGTGAGAAATCACATACCCCCCCCCCCGCGGGCGAGAGCCAATCCACCCACCCGGAGGGATGGCCATGCCACAATCCCCTACCTCCCATTCTCCTCTTGGGATCTTGGGCACACATGACCGAAGTGATTTTTAAGCCACCCAGTCCAGGACTTGAACCATGGTCAGCCATGTAGGAGTCCAGCAATGTAATCACACCACTACCTGCTGGCCCTGGTAACACACATTTCCTATGCTTTTCATAATATACAATTTTCTAAGTACTTTGTGAAGATCCCCTCATATAAATATTAAATGGTATATATAATGACAAGTGCTGTTTTTCTGATGGACAGGTAACCAGGCAGAGGCAGAGGATGCTGTCAGATCAATTCCTTTAACAATGTCAAAAGTCTACACGGATACAGAGACAGGGTTTTCTTTCCACTGTTGACAAACGAAAGAGTTAGCTGGGGAAGTCACCATCGGAAGCCTCAACACTAGCTGCTCTCTGACTTGTTAGAATTTTCCGGTGGATTTACTCATTATGAACTTGTTGGTTCTGTTTCATACGTAGAAACGTAGCTCTACAGGGATGGAATACAAAGTCATTGCTCTAAATGAATTAGAAAGGGAATCCTATGTCCATAGGAGCTGCAACACCACCATGATGCTCCATCCAGAAGGGGCCATTGGCAAAGTGACTTTGTCAGAAAACAGCATCTTTCAGAAAACAGCATCAGAAAGGCATTTAATTCGAAAGAAACTCATTGCCTATCTGCAAGGGCACCGCGATGAGAGAAAGAAGGCTGGCTGAGGCAGCAGTGCACCTCTGAGACGCTGCGTTTCTGTTTCAACATTCGAAAATTAAATTACGTGTCATGCTGAAGCTTTCCATTTACCAAATTACTGCACTAATTCCAAGCCCATCGTCTGCTTCAGAATATCCAGACAGCACAGTGCAGTCTCCACTGGACAGTTTCCCATGGTGTTTTTGTGGCTTAAATTACAAAAGATCACTCGGATAGAAAATCCCCGATAGGTTCTCTTATCATTCAGAACACAGACTCCATTCGAGCAACGAAATAGGTTTCAAATTCATTTCTTAGCATTTCCAGGTGTATTTCTATTGCAGTATTATACAATTTTGCCTAGTTTTCTGCCATCACCTCTCACATATAGCTTTATTGATTCCATGACAAATAAGTCACTCAGCTTGTAACTACCATGTTATTTGAAATTTCAATTCAAGGTTTTCTGGACCATTCTCCTTTACAAATAGAGTCACTTTCTTATTATTTATTCTACTGAATATAACAAAAGTGGGTACCGAGGAAGTGATATTAGCTTCCCCAGGTGAGGAATAAAACTGACTGATGCTTTACCCTTGGCTCAGTTATGGAAGGAAAGTTCTGCACATTCAAGATTTGTGTATCTTGCTGTCTTTTCCCATTTAAAATGTAAAATTACAGTGTATCGCAGATATGAGCGTGATAAAATCATTAAGTTTTGCTACTTTGAATAATAAAGTAACACACATCTCTGAATAACTATCTCGGAACAATTAAAAAAAAATAAACCCTGGTCACAAAATAATTTAAAGTGTAATTTCCTCATATCACCTTCCAATTATAACATGTTGACCCATATTGTTTTTTTTTTTTTTTGGAGAGGTTTTTGCCACAGGGCGCGTGTGCTTGCCAGAGAGACAGCGAGACAGAAAGTGAGAAATCACCCCCCGGGGGGATGGCCTCGCCGCAATCCCTTCTCCTCCATTCTCCTCTCAGGATCTTGGGCACGCACGCACACGTGCCAGGCGTGAGTTTTAAGCCACCGGGTCCAGGACGCGAACCACGGTCGACTATGTGGGAGTCCAGCGACATAGCCATTACACTAACTGCTGGTCCCAACCCATATTCTTGACCATATCTACAATTGCCAAAAAATCTGTTTATAACCAGTAGAAAATGTAGATTGAAAAGCAAGCAAGTGACAGTAGAGCATTACATGAATGAATTAAAGAAAATCCGAAAAGACTATGAAAGAAGAACAAAAGGTAGAACAAGATGTAGGAATAAGAGGACTTGGTGTTGAATGAGAATTTACCCAGTTTTATGAAAAACTCACTCTGAGCTTTGAGGGACCAGAAACTATAGGAAGCATGAGACTAAGGGCCATTTTCAATCTCAAAGAACACATGGAGGGGCTAGCTGGTGGTCCAAGGTTAGACTACAATGCTCTGTGAGGTAACCTCATATGAGAAGGTTCATGGTTCAGTTCCCAAGATTTCCCTGAGAGCACAGAGAATGTGCTTGCCCATGACCTAGGGCTGGCTGAAGTTGGGGATGGATCATAACATCAAGACTCTGTCTGGGTATTTTATTTTTCTCTCTCTCTGTCTCTCTAGCTTATGGAAGAAATAAATGAATAAACTTTAAAAAATAACTTATGGAGAAGTGCTAGTTTTTGCAACCAGAATTGGGGATAGAGTTGACTCTGATCAATACATTAGAAGCCAATTTGATTTAAGTTCCCTAGATTTCAGAACAGAGAATGGATCCATAAACATGCATAGAAAGTGTACTCGCTGCAAGAGACAGAACTCAAAAACTACTTGACAACAAGAAAAATAGTCCCTGTTGTGGGATAGCTAGGTCCAGAGAGTCAGAATTTGGTAACGTAAATTGAGATGAGATCATTGGAATTTACCTCTTATATGTTAGACAAGACGGGAGTGTGGTCAGGAAAGCTGTCTCCCCACCAAAGTGTTTTTAATGGAAAGAACATGAACAAAGATACAAATTTATATAAGAAAAGTCCTTTTATGGGCACGAAGTCTCCTGTGACTCAGCAGGAGCTATTCTAGGCATGGTGGGAGTGACGAGGACAAGAAAAGAAGCTGGGGACTGCTATGAGCAGTATTTATTTGCAGTTGTCTGAAGCATTTTACCAGCACAAGAGGCAGGATCTGGTTCTACAGACTGGTTGCCTCTGTACTAGTTTAGACCTGTATCTTCACAATCCTTGATTTGGTCTTTAAAACTGACGACTCTGGTGACAAGCATGGTGAAAGAGGCCAGCTCGATACATCCGTTTAGTTCTATCATAAAAATAAATTAAAACAATGGGTGTCCTCTATTAAAAGGACGGATTACACATACCTAGAGACTCACACTTGGAGAAGACTTTAGGAATTTTACAGCTGAACATCCTTGTCTTTCCAATGAAATGGGAACCAGTACTCATAGCTGTGAAATTATTTGTCCCCTGTGCCAGAATTAATATTTGCAGCAAAACAACAACTTGCTCACACAGTAATTTCAATGTACAAGAAAAAGAAATGGTCAGTCAGTATGTCAAATTGTTTGTACAACTTATTCACTCTCCAAACTCTTCTGACCTCTCCCCCTAACCAAAGTAAGTAAATGCATATATACATTTGCTGCATTTGGGAAAAAGTTTAAAAAAGGACTCATTTGGTTTAAAAATTAGCTTGACTCCCTAAGTCTCTCCCAGTGTCTTTGAGAGAGTTGTTTGGATTTTCAGGTTTCCGCAATCTTCCTCCTCCTACTCACACTAAGACTATCCTGGCAGACTGGACTCATTTTGAGAACCACGATAATCTCTCACTTCTTTTGTTCTTATCCAATGCCTTTGTCCTGATCATCACTGAGATGTTAGAAATATGGCTTAATTTGGAAAAGGGTGTAATTCAGAGTGGTCTCTCCTGAGTTAGTCATGGTCCACCAAGATCTGGTGGCATTGAGAAGCCCTCAGGTCGACTCCTGCTTGCTCTGTAGCCCTCTCGGCATCTCTGTGACATCTTTAGTCAGGTCCCTGGTCTAAGTAGACTATCTACAGTCTCCAGCAACGTGAGCCACATGACAGAACTGCCCACTCTCCATTCACCCACTTCCCAATCCCTCCTTAGAACACCAAGCTCTCTGTATGCTACACAGGAAGGAAGATCGACCCAGGACCGTCAAACATCAGCCTTCTCTGTCAATGCACTGTGATACTGTATGATACCTCAGCTGTGACGAGGCAGTCTGCAGAGGCCAACCCCTCCTAGGGTCCCGAATATTATTCTAAGAATATGTCCCCTTCTTTCATAATTCTAGATTACCCCTCTAACACATTTGACTTGGAAACAAATGATATGTGTCCATGTGTCTGATCTTTCATCTTTTCTAACTCCTTTCTTATTCTACTCAAAATCTCCTAGCTTCATAAATACAGCTTTAGACTTTTTCTTCTTATATCCTATCTTCTTTCCTTAGTCTAGTAAATCTGTCCCAAGACCTAGCCCGTATTAATGGGAGTATCTGATCTGACCATTAAAGAAAGAACAACTTTATGTGAGACCTCTGAGTTTGATCATCTTTAGGAAATCTTTAACATTTTACTCAGTGCAAAATTCTACTTGGAATTGTAATCCTTTCTCCTAGAATATCTTTTATAACAATCCTCATCTCCTGACTATACTTCTAGAACGATGTGTGTCTCAAGCCTACTAGGAAGAAAATCAGAGGCTGTATGATGATAAAGGAAAGTTCAATGTCTGATATACTGAAAAAAATGAATGAATAAATTAATATACACATTAAGCTGAGAATCAGTACATTTCATGCATTGCAATCATACCCTGTATTCTAATTTAAAGTGCACAGAAAGCACAATGGATCAAATACTGATATGATATGGAGAATTCATCTTTGTTAAAACTTTGTGTCCTAGGAAAAAATAATATCTTCCACCATTCGATAATATTTCACCTGAGCTTCCTGCAAAAGCTGCTTGGTGGGAAGAACAAATAGAGGTATGATTACCTGAAAATGCAATTTATTTAGGGAAGTTGGAGAGAGGAGAGAGAGAGAATAAAAGTAGGACGATGAAATATGAGACCAGGAGAAAACTGGGTCAAGATTAACAAGTGAAAATGAGTAGAAAAGCATGAATGATTTTTAAGGGGCTTGAGAAAATTGAACATTCTAGGATAGATATATAAAGGAATTGGAAAGACTCCTGGGACCCACAAGAAAACAGTTAGAAATTAGTTTCCTATAACATAATAACACAATCCACCCAGGAAGGTGGATTTAAGAAACTCCATTTTTCATAGAGAGTCTACACACAGTTCTTAAGGGGAATCAATGGTAGACCAGTTAGAGAATTATGCAAATCTGTCAAAGAACTAGATCACTTTTATTACTATGTGATTTGAAACTGAGCACATGTGGCTTATCTAACAAACTTAGTAGAACATATTCTTTAGAGTGTGGCATCATTGAAATGCAAATGATATTTGTAAGCAGAGGAGAAACATTTGTTGTTATTGCTTTACCCTTTGAGATAGAGTGTGTTCCTAGCCTGGTGTTCTTTACCTTGTTTAGTAACCACTTAGCACAGCTTCTGCCGCCCTCAATTCTCTGTATCATTCATTTTTGGTATGTCTCAGATTTTTAACGTAACTTTTTACTTCTTTCCTTTTTCCTGGTTTTGTTTTTCCAATAAATATTCACTGACATTTTCTTCAAGTCCAGTGGAAAAGGATATGTTAGTTTCTCAGTGTATGTACGATTACTGTAACCACATAAAATGGTTTGTGCTCCTGTTTAAAAATGTTCATAACACCTACCACTTGCTAGGTGGAAGGTGGCCTGTTCTAACCTGTGAGTTCTATAATTGGAAGAAAGTACATGGCCCCTGGCACCATGTGGCTTCTGTCTACATGGGAGACAGCTATTAATTACATGCCAAGCGACTTTGTGCCAAAAATGTACCAGCGTGAGACTTTCAGTAAGCATGATGGAAGAAAGTTACCAGTTAACATTTTAATTCTGCCTAAGCTAGTGAAGAAGGAGATACTGGTCAACCACCAGCATATATGTGCCTTGAATTTAATGTCACTAATATATTCCATTTTGAAAGATCAATGCAAAAAATGTGTCCATTCTCCTGGCAGACCCGGCTAGAACACAAGGATTTGTCAGGAACTATTGTATAGGATCCAATATCTGGTTGTCCCAGAGACAGACTTATTAATAAAAGGAGGGAACTACAGAAAAATGTTCTTTGAGATACCTGCATGTTGAAAATACCAATTAGAATAGCAATGTCATAAAATGTGTTAACACCTAGTAGAGTTAGTTTGGGCATAACGTTTGGCCTTGAACTATGCAGATGGTCCTCATGGAGATCTAAGTGATAACTACTGAATAACACTCTCATTAAGCGGGCAGTCCTCACAAGCAAAGCAGTCCCTGTATATAAATCATGCTACTTCTTTCGACTCTATGCCCAGTGTAGTCTCCTGATATTTTTCATCTACGTTCCCAAATATCGTTGCCCAAAAATTACAAAAACAAGAACAAAAACACAACCAAAACAAATAGCTTTTCACGTGAACCACGAACTCTACAATTACACAGTGTAATACTCTTCCTGAACCTGACACAAGGTGTGTTTCATATGTTTCATCACTGCTTTGTCTAGCTCTTTGCTCTTCCACTGTGATTCCACAGCATTTTCCAGTCTGGTGTCAGTCCTTACATACACCACAGTCTCAAAATCCTCCTTGCTAGGACCTATCAACCTCTTCTCCCTCTGGATGATTTGGGCACTTTTCTAAACAAAGCAACAGACATTCTCCACCCATGTCTTTGACCGACTTCGCATTGCTTCCAGGAGGCACACTTTGGTAGAATCTCACTTCACATTGCATTAGTCATTCTTCCATGGATCTCACCATCTCTCAGAACAACTGCATTTTTAAGTTCTTGAATTCTTTTTTTTTGGAGAGATTTTAGCTATAGGGCGCGTGCGCTCGCCAGACAGACAGAGAGAGACAGAGAGACAGAAAGCGAGAAATCACCCCCTAGGGGGGATGGTCACGCCGCAATCCCTTCTCCTCCATTCTCCTCTCAGGATCTTGGGCATGTACGCACACATGCCTGGCATGAGTTTTAAGCCACTGGGTCTGGGACACGAACCGCGGTCAACTACGTGGTAGTCCAGCGACACAGCCATTATGCCAACTGCTGGTTCCCTTGAATTCTTTTTAAGAGAGAATTTGGTGCTAAAATCTCTCTCAGAAGCAAAAACAAAAAACTAAGAGAATTTTGCTAAAGGGTGCATGTACTCCCCAGAGACAGAGAATCAGAGAGAGAAACTGAAAAAATCAACCCTCTCCCCTCAAAGGAGATGGTCTTGCCAGGATCCTTTCTCCTTCACTCTCCTCTCAGGATTTTGGGCTCATAAGTACACGTGCCCAGCATGAGTTTTAAGCCGCTAGACCTGGGACTCAAACTGTGGTCAGCCAAGTGGGAGTCCAACGCCTTAACCACTAAACCACCTGCTGATTTCACATTTTTAAATTCTGAGCTACTTCTTCCTGATCACAACCTTCTTTTATTTGATTTCTCAAGCTCCTGTTTTACTCAGTGCTGCCCTTCCTCTAAGAAATTCAGTGTTGGAATGAGTGGGTGAGAAAAAAACTGAGTGGTTACTTTTTCTAGGCGGTCGATTTTGTTTAGACAGCTATCAGTCCTAACACCGGGACCTGAAAGATATCAGTAACCAAGTCAAGACAAGAGTGTCCAGTGTGGTTTACAGAGTTGAGGCTGTACAACCAGAGCCTGTTGGATGGAAATGAGACCCTCTCTCTATTTCTCATTTCTGCTTCATGTTGCTTCTTGTGGAGAGGTAGATCTGTATCTCCTACCGCTAAGCTCCTTCCATGTCACTAGGGAAAGTTAACGCCAGCATCTCAGTTCAGCAACCGTCAGGGTAAACAAACCTCTTCTACCAGTTTTACCAAGGGCACCATCTGATTGGTGCTGCCTGGGTCACATGCCTGCACCTTGGGTCAAGCGTTGCTGCTAATGATATAGTGGAATGATCTAACTGGTCAGAATTGGGTCATATGCTCACTTCTGAGTCAAGATTCAGAGTTTATTACAAAGGATGGAAGGAAAGAGTTTCCTGAAATAATTGTACTGCTCAACAGAGTCCACCAAAATCACGACTATTTCCCTGTCTGACTCAGCCTTGGGGCCTACGTGGTTTCTCACTTGTGGTTTGTGCTCTAGCCTCCTCTCTCCTCCAGGAGAGGCCTTTGCTTACCTGTAATTTATGCTACTTTGGTAAAACCTCATTCTCTTTCAAATATTGTCTTATTTCCTAATCCCAGATGGCTCAGTATGGTACTTCCTAATTTACATAGGAGAGTATCTAAATGGCTATTGATAGTTCTTTCTGGGCTGTGCAGGAGTCTATCTAGGAGAGCTAGCCCCACCTTCCTCCCTTCCAGAGAGGGGAGAATTACTAGATAAAGGGTGTATTTGGGGGCTAGACAATGGCGCAGCAGTAAAGCAATGCTCAGAGGCTGACCCATATGGATCTGAGATGGCTGCAGTTGAGGGTGGATCTTGGCATAAAGACCCTGGCGGGGTCCTTCCTCCCTTTGTCTATCTTTCTCTCTCTCATAGAAGAAATAAATAAACTTTTTCAAAAAGGATACATTTATTAAAGGAGGCAAGAAGCATTGGTGAAAGAGTTGGTATTTGCTTAATTGTGACTGTCGGGTCTTCTTTTCATCCGATCCACTGGGCTTTTTACCTGCAACTTTGACCATCAGGCATTTCCCTGAGGGTACTGGGAGAATTTGCAATTTCTTAATCACTTTGGCAATCTTTCCTTTTCTCCCAGTGATGAATTTTTCAGAATTAAAATCAAAATGGCTTTAAAACCCCAAATTGATGAAAAACTTCAGTTTTATTGGCCTCCTCTGTACCATACTTATACAAAAGGTTACTTCACAATACGTCTATTAGAGAACAATCAGGTAACCAGTAGTTCACATCCATTTTTTAAATTAAATCACTAGGACATATTAGAAAACCACATTGTCAGCCCCTACCAGTCTCCTGACTGGGTCCTAAATTGATCACCTTTTAGGTGAAATTAGCTGCTTCATTCTGGATTCTTCCCAAAGCCCTCTTGATATGTAGACATTTCATTTGCATACAAAAAGGCACACCACATGGCTGGGAAAACCAACCATCTGGCCCAGGCAATTTATCTGGATTATTACTGAATTGTACAAAACTATGTAAATATATATTCCTAAAATTCCAATTGCTCCCTTATCCATCTGCCTTACTGCCTTTTCCTTCACTAACCCTGAGTAGATAGGATCATTTACTTCCCCAGCCTCTGACACACAGAGACAGACACACACACACACACACACACACACACACACACACACAACTTCTTGCTCTGTCGACATTGCGAAGTGAAAGTCAACTCGCTAGTGGGCCAGTTGGTCTGCTGCCAGTACACTGTGCTACTCAGACTCTGATTAACATGCTTTTACTAAGCTCCAGTTGAATTCCCATCACACTTGGCTCATTTTTCTCAATGCTCATTCCGAAATGTTTGCATTTTCTTCCAGTCCTGCATCTCCCCTTTTTGAAGTCAGTTCAGTTTCCAAACTCAGAGCTAAGGATACTAATTAATAAATAGCAGTAGGATTGCACCTGTACATTATTTTTGGCACTATAGATAAGTTAATATAGAAACTCATTTTGTGATGTGAAATCAGTGTTTTATAATTAAGGTTATTGTTGTGTGTCTAAAGTTAGGAATTATAGGACCTCTTCAGTGATAATTGAGCAGGTTGGATACAAGAGATCTCAAATGATACTTTAATGTACTATTTTCTTTTTATTTACTTATTTATTTATTTTGGAGAGGTTTTCTCTATAGGGCATGTGCTCTCACCAGAAAGACAGAGAGAGACAGAGAGACAGAAAGCAAGAAATTATCCCCCCAGGGAGAATGGCCATGCCGCAATCCCTTCTCCTCCATTCTCTTCTCGAGATCTTGGGCACACATGCACACGTGCCTGGCGTGAGTTTAAGCCACCGGGTCTGGGACTCAAACTGCAGTCGACTACATGGGAGTTCAGTGACATAGCCATTATGCTACCTGCTGGTCCCTCTTTTTTTTTTTATTGATAAGTCCAAGAAACTGTACACTCCAGCATGTTTAGAGCAGGAAGGAGCAGAGTCTCTCATATAAGAATGCCCGAGTTCAAATCTAGACTCTTCTACTCACAACTGTGTGATTTGGACAATTTACTTACTCTTTTTGTATTTCTGTTTACTTATCTATAACAATAATTTCAACCTCATTAAATTTCAAAATAATTAAATAGTTAACATGTGTAAAATGCTTAGAAAGCATGTTTATTGTATAAAATAAACATCTAATAACCCACTTTCCCAGAAAGAAAGCCAATCTGCTTGGACCTACTCTGCGGACAAGTGGCTCTATCCCGTATTGTTCTTTCTTCACATGCGTAACACCTGAGGTTAACACCTCACAGCGATTACTGGCCTAGCTGACTTTAAAGGCAGGCCTGCATTTGAACAGTTGGTATCATTAAAGCAGTTTATTTTGATAGAATACATTGAGTTTAGGGATTAAAGTTCTAGTCAATGATAATAAGTTACCGAGGGCCAGCTGGGGGCATGGTATTAACACAACTGAATCCACATAGGAAAGGTCCTGGGTTCAGATCCTGGGACCTTTCTGAGCATGTGGATACACACACACATGTCCAGGATCAGACTCAGCTGTGAGTTGGGGGTGGCTTGTGTGCAAAGATCATGCTGAGGTATCTTTCTCTCTCTTTCGTTGATAGAAGAAATAAACTTTAAAATGAATAATGAGGGACTAACAAATGGTATAATGGTTACGTTACTGGACTCTCAGATAGTGGACAGCAATTCAAGTCTCAAGTCTGGTGGCTTGAAACTCATGCCAGGTACATGTGCTTGTGTGCCCAAAATACCAAGAGGAGAATAGGGGAAAGATGCTAGAACATGGCCATCAACTCCCGGGGGGTGATTTCTCGCTCTCTGTCTCTCTGTCTCTCTGGCAAGCACACATACCCTATAGCAAAAATTTATCTAACAATAAATAAATAAATAAATAAATAAAATGAATAAGTAATTAAATGAATAAATGAATAAATAAATAATAAAATGAAAAATGAGTAGCCCCTTGACTGCTGTCTGTCCTTCATGTATATGTGTATATATATATATATTCCTCCACAACATCAGTCATGGTCAATGGCAAGTTGAGGAGCCAGGGTATCTCTATCCAGGCTAGATGCTGCCAAGGACACAGCTATCAATATGCCCCCTTTCTTTTCTTAACTCTGAACTCCATCCATGACTTACCTGCTAAAATTTGTGTTCTACCCATAGTGTTCCACTGGAATGTCTTTTCCAGGGCACTGATGGTCATCTAATAGTCAAATCAATCTGTCTGATTCCTACTGCATCAATGGAATTTTCCATTAGTCACCTTTCCGTGGATTTTATGACCACACTTTCCTACTTTTCCGAGTATATTTTTTCTCACCATTTTCTTTTTGTCATCTTTATGGATTCTTTTGTCTATGTCTACCACCAAACCCTCACTTCACTGGATATTGAAATTCTGTTTATCCTGTCTTTGGTCTCTACTTGAGTCTGATCATTTAAGCTGAATTTTCCCACTTCCTGTCAGGATACAGCTGCAGCGTGGTGGTAATGACACCGTTATCACCTCTTCCTCAGATTACATCAACTGGATCCTATCCGGTGTCTCTGTACTTCTGCTCTCATTCTCAAATCTTCACAGTAATCTGCATAGAATAAGAATGCTCTCCCAAGCCTTCATTATCTCCATGACAGTCTAATTTTTGTGGTATTCACACGGCCCCTCTCCCCCATTTCCAAACACCTTTCTACCCATCCTGTCCTGCTGCACAATTGCCTTGTACATTGCTCTCTGACAAGGAATATGTGACATAGCTCTCAACACATGGCTTTATTTTGCTTTGTTTTTAAGACTTGTGCTATTGCATGTTTTTCTTAGAGCTTACCTTCATCATTTTTTAGAGAGAGAAAGATTTTTGCTATAAAACAGATGCACTCACTCAAGAGACAGAGACAGAAAGCGAGAGATTACTCCTCAGAGGGGATGGCCACACTGCAATCCCTTCTCCATTCTCCTCTTGAGATTTTGGGCACCCACATACCCAATGTGAGTTTTAAGGCACTGTTCCCAGGACTCAAACCATAGTCAACTACGACGGAGTCCAGCAATGTGACTATTATACCATCTTCTGGTCCCTACCTTCATCTGTTAATGAGATGTGGTTTTCAGACATCCATTCCTCTAGCTGCTTCGGAGCAGCCTGCTCCCCCTACCCCCATCCTGGGTTGAATGCTTTTTCTTTGCTTCCATTTTATATATGCCATGGTGTCTTCACTGGATCCTTTAGCTATTTTCTTTAATACGTTAGATGTTGTTTGATAGCAGAAACTATATATGTATACACACACACACATCTCCAGTTCCTTTCAAAGCACTTGTCCTCTGAAAGGCACTCCATGATATTTATTGAGTAGATGAATACATGATTCAATGAATGGTTGCATAGGGGCAGCCAAACTCTCAAGAAATTGACCCTTGAAATATACGTGGTAACCTCCTTCATGAAATTCTAAAACCTTCTTAGGCCCAAAGACACAAAGCTAGTTATGCTGTCCTCGTGTTTCTTTCATACTGAGACAATGAATCATGCCAAATTACAGCTCTTAAGACCTCACAGCAAATGCAAAATGCCCTGTAGGACATTCATCTCTCATACTGCATTATATTTTTAAATGATAATTGTTGGCATAAATGTTCTTACCCACATTTCAGCCAGTTAAAAATGTTGCCTGCCTCAATAAAGTGAAAGATGCCAGATTGTTTACAGATGAATTAATCATGACATTATCCCTGGAACTTTTAAATTACATCAATTATATCACATTTAGCATCACAAATAACCTGCATATTAAACAAATGGAATCTTTTCTCTTATTAATAAAGATTAAATCATTAGCTACCACTACTTGAATAGCAAGGTGTCTGTAGTCGATGACTCCCAGAACAGATAAGAAATCTTGCTGTCACAAAATAAATGCCATCCTTTCAGGGGCATCATAAATCTTTGTGGAATTTGGGAACATTCGTTTTCTTTAGGAGTTCATCTATGGATTGATTATAACATTTAGACGTGGTAGGCTGCCTGGTACTGAGTGCTCAAGAGAGCTATGTGAAATAATTCTGCATTAAAAAATCCACTGCTTGGGCGTCTATGTGAAGCATAGGACAAGTCTAACATGTCAGTTTCCAGTTTACTTTTTCAGATACCTAAAGTATTTGGATTTAGTTCATTGATGTCTTTAGGTCAGTAGCTTTCCATTGTCTAAACGAAGTCAGATAAAGTCTTCAAGGTATTATTTCTAATCTCTATGATGAATTCTGTATGAATATACAGTAAAGGTAGAAATCTAAACAAACATTTTTATTTAAATTTATCCAGTCTCAAAATGTTTGCAAAAGTAGTCTTCAATGCATTATGCTAATTTATTGTAACTTTACAAAATATTACAATGGAGCAGGTATGCTCAGCAGAAAGAGAAAAGACATGGAGAGACAAAAAGAGAGGGAGAAGAGGAACCACCCCTTCGCTTAGTGTGGTCATGCCACAATCCCTTCTCCTCCATGTGTCCATCCTCTTGGGATTTGGGACACATGTGCACATGAGCTGGCATTTCTCACATCACCTAGGTTGGGATTCAAACTGTCCAGGCAGCCATGTGGCATCCAACTCTCAATGACCAGTCCACGAGGCCAGCCCATGTTCATTTTTGCTATCCTATTATAAAATGTCAATAAAATCATAAGCTCTCAAAAATCAAATATCTCCTATGATTCTTTAGTATAATGCTAAACACTAAAAAAAGATAATTATAAGATATGGACACTTCTCTTAAGAGTCTGCTTTCTTTGAAAACTGGAAGGTGTGATCCCAGACGCTTAGAAGCTGCTTCTTTCCACCCTGGACTGTTCTTCATAGCCTCCAGTTTGACCTTCTGCAAACTTGGTGGACTTATCAGAAAAGAAGAAAGGAATTTAGAAGACTTGGAAGTCCGGAGCACCACAGGACCACAACTAAGGCTCTGGCAAAAGGAGAACAGACACTGATTTCTAACCCCTCAAAGTGTGCCTTAGGTGTTCAGGTTTCATCAGTACCAAAGGATGGTTTGGGTGGATTTAACACTTAAAAATATCTTAGTTTCTAGTCATTCACCCAGATGGGCTGTTTTCTAAGTCTTTATTTTTTATTTATTATTTTTAAGAGAAATTTTTGCCATAGGGTGCATGCACTCACCAGAGAAACAAAAAGAGACAGAGACATAAAATTGAAATCATTTCCCAGGTATAGCCACAGTCCTTTCTCCTAAATCCTTTCTCCTCCATTCTCTTCTTGGGATTTTGGGCACACCTATACATATACCTATGTGAGCCTGTGCCAGGTATGAGACTTGAACCATGGTTGACCATGTGGGAGTCCAGCGATGTAACCTTTATGCTATCTGCAGGTCCAGAAGTCTTTAAAAAAGCAGGCTGTGGCCTAGCTATGGTGGTGCAATTGGTAGGACAGAGCTGTGTGAGGCTGGGACCACGTAGTGGCCAATGTTGATTCCTGAACCCATTAAACAGGTGGGAACTACAGTATATGCCTGTGGTCTAGCCAGCCAGGAAGCTAGGGCAGGAGGATGAAGACATGGTGAGATCTTGTCAAAAACAGTGTGTATGCTCTCCCTCTCTCTCTCTCCCTTTCTCAGTGCTTCTCTCTCTTTCTTTTCCTTCTCCTTTGCTCTCGCTTTCATAAAAGAAAAAAGGAATAAGCAACGAAGAAACTATATCTAATACGTGAGCAAAGAGCCTTTGCTAAAACTAAGTTGACTCTAGGTGCCAATTGGTTTAAGTAGTCTACATCTGTTTTTCCAATGTAATTCTTGATAGCTTCTAATTTGGATCAACATTTTGCTAATTTAGATGATGACCATCACTCCAGCTAAAGTTCTTGCTCTTCAAGAGCAATGGCCATTAGAATGCTCATGGTGAGAGGTGTGATGCCAATGTATCAGTGGATACCGAGGTCTCTTCTAGACTACACTGCAGCAATGTTACGTACAGCAGTAAGGGCCACAGCGAAAGTGTTAGAAGGTTCAGGCGAAATGTAGTGAAGATCAACACTAGTGGCTCCTGAAGACTGTCTCTCTAGGGCACTGATTCCTGAAAGCCGGGTCTGTTTTGGAAGGAGGAAGGTGAATGAAGGCTACATTGCCGACTCACTGGTCCATTCATGAGGGCCCAGAGCCTAGAGCATGTGATCCCTGGCTGTATCTGAGAAAGAAAGAGCCTTTCCTAGGTAAGCCATCATAAATATTTTAGATTTCAAGCTTGTATAAATTTGTACCTATTGAAAAATTACACTCGGATGATATTAAAAACAATAATGGTGAGGAGTCAGCAGGTAGCGTGCAGGTTAAGGCACTGAACTTCCGCATGTCCAACCACTGCATGAGTCCCAGACCCAACAGTTTGAACACCATGCCAGAAGCATGTGTATGTGTGCCCAAGATCCCGAGAATGGAAGAGAAGGGATTGCGGCCCGGCCATCCCCCTACGGGGTGATTTCTCACTTTCCCTCTTTCTCTCTGGCCAGCATAAGCACCTTATGGCAAAAACCAAAACAACAACAAAAAAACCCACCACAGCATGGTGAAAATATTTTTGTCAAGGAAAAAAATGGTTAAGTATGTTCACATCACAAACATAATAATAAGTAAAATTGTTTTGTAGGGATGGTAAAAAGAAATTTTATTTATTTTTTTAGAGAGATTTTTTCTATAGGGCACATGCGCTTGCCAGAGAAAGAGAGACAGAGACACAGAAAGTGAGAAATCACCCCCTCCCCAAGGGGGTGGCCATGTCGCAATCCCTTCTCCTCCATTCTCCTCTCAGGATCTTGGGCATGCACGCACATGCGCCCAGCATGAGTTTTAAGCTGCTGGGTTTAGGACTTGAACCGTGGTCAACTATGTGGGAGTCCAGCAACATAACCATTACACCATCTGCTGGTCACGTAAAAAGAAATTTTAAAATAGATTATAATTGTAGGAAAAATGTGCTATAAATATATAACAAAGGGACTTCAGAAAGTTTGTACAAAAATGGAATTAAAGTATGTGTTAATTTTAGTGCCCAAAATTTGAAATTGATGGACTTTTTATAATGCATATTTTAATAAACTTATTGAAGATACCTTGTATGAATTATATATATTAGGTGTATTAAAAATGTATGCATGGCAAACTGGAAACACATTAATGAAAATGTAAAGAACAGTTCTCAATTAATAGGGAAATTATGGGTTAAAGTTTTCTAAAATTTGCTTTTATGCACTTTTAAAATGTTTTTGAATGGTCATGCATGGTAATCTATAGGGCACATGCGCTTGCCAGAGAAAGAGAGACAGAGACACAGAAAGTGAGAAATCACCCCCTCCCCAAGGGGGTGGCCATGTCGCAATCCCTTCTCCTCCATTCTCCTCTCAGGATCTTGGGCATGCACGCACATGCGCCCAGCATGAGTTTTAAGCTGCTGGGTTTAGGACTTGAACCGTGGTCAACTATGTGGGAGTCCAGCAACATAACCATTACACCATCTGCTGGTCACGTAAAAAGAAATTTTAAAATAGATTATAATTGTAGGAAAAATGTGCTATAAATATATAACAAAGGGACTTCAGAAAGTTTGTACAAAAATGGAATTAAAGTATGTGTTAATTTTAGTGCCCAAAATTTGAAATTGATGGACTTTTTATAATGCATATTTTAATAAACTTATTGAAGATACCTTGTATGAATTATATATATTAGGTGTATTAAAAATGTATGCATGGCAAACTGGAAACACATTAATGAAAATGTAAAGAACAGTTCTCAATTAATAGGGAAATTATGGGTTAAAGTTTTCTAAAATTTGCTTTTATGCACTTTTAAAATGTTTTTGAATGGTCATGCATGGTAAACTTTCAAAATGATTATTGGAATTTTACTTTTTTCTTTCAAATATTTGTTGCATGCAATTTAATAAATAAGCAGATTTCTTCCTAGGTTTGTTCGTAAAACTTAAATGTGGATCCCACACGTCAGAAACTGGACAATACGCACCTAAAAAAGTGAGAGTTGAAAGACCGGAAATCTAAGAACCAAACAGATGATAATGTTGTTAGGTCTCACTATTCTAGAAACAGCTTTCTAGAGGGATGTGTTCGGTGACTGTGCAGAGACAGCAAGTGCAGATACTGGAGACTACAGAGGAGGGGTGGGAGTTGAGGGTAGGAAAAAATGGAAAATGATTGTGTATGGTACCATCTTTGATTTGCCTGACACAGAAATCATTTATGCTTTGAGAACCCACATCATATACTGTGAAAGTGTACAATGATTAAATGTAAATTTAAAAGCCACACAGCGGAGATGTACAATAAGAAAACATAAAAAAAGTTTTAACAAGGTTCTGGAATGACAAGCAAGGACAAAAAGACAGGGTGAAAAAAGGGAAAATTTGCATTTATTTTTCTCATGTTTTGCTTTTTGGTGTAATAAAAATGCTGTTAATTTTCAATAAATATTGTAAAAGAAACTTTGACAAATAAATAACATTTCTGACTCCTATTACTTTTCCCACTACCTTCCTCTGGTCTCAGCCTTTTCCCTGGCCTGGAGAGCTGCTGCCTATTTCCCCTTGACTCTCAACATCCACCCGTTGTGCAGATTCCAGCCTCCACATCACTTCTTCCTGGAAGATCTCATGTATTTCTCACACCAGGTTGTATTCCCAGTTGTGGTGTTTGGGTAGCATCTTTGTAAACAGTGCACAGTCGGCCCTCATGCTCTGTACACCAACTGCCTCTTCGGAGGACTGAGTTTTCCCAGGGGAGTGATAGCGCTCTTGTTTTCCAGATCAAGTGTTCAGCATAGTACGTGGCTCTGGTTGAGCGCTCTGTAAGTTGAATGAATGGACTTCAAGACAATATAAAAACCATCCAAAGATACTTTCTTTTTAATTTCCCATCATACAATCTAGAAAACATTTCTCTGCAACTCTGTCTCTTTCCTCATACAAAGTAATCAAAAAGTATGGAGATTTCTATCCCTTTCTACCACATGGGTAGGCTCCATTGACTGTATGCCTTTTCTATCATTTGTATTCACTCTTCCTTCAATCCTGTATCTTTCTGGTTAGATTTTTGCACATGTTAATAATTCTCCTCTTTTTTTTTTTTTTTTTTTTTTTTTTTTTTTTTTTTTTTTTTTACTATAGAGCATGTGTGCTCATCTGAGAGACAAAGACAGAAGAGAGACAGAAAGTAAAAAATTAGCCCCCAGGAGTGATGGCCACACTGCAATCCCTTCTCTTCCATTCTCCTCTCAGGATTTGGGGCAGGCACACACATGTGCCCAGCATGAGTTTTAAGTCATCAAGTCTGAGACTTGAACCATGGTCAACTATGTGGAAGTCCAGTGATAAAACCACTGCACCTTCTTCTGGTCTCCTCCCATTTTCTTAAGAATTATGTTAGTTAATTTTATTTATGGTGATTATTATTTTTTGACTAGAGATAGACAGAGAGAGAGAGAGAGAAAGTGAGAAAGCAAGTTGCCAGGTCCAGGACTTGAACTGCAGTCAGGCATGTGGGAGTCCAGCATCTTAAACATCATGACACCTGCTGGCCCCAGAATTCTCCCATCTTAAAACAAACAAACAGATGAGTTAAAAACCTTGGAACTTTTAATGTCTCTTTAATTACCAGTTAATATTTAAAATATTTTCCAGATGGTGTGTGTGCTTACCAGAGAAAGACAGAGGGAAGAGAGTGAGAGAGCCAGAGAGAGAGAATAGGAGAAAGAAGAGGAGAGAAAAAAATCCCCCATAAAGTGTAGTCACACCACAATCCCTTCTCCTCTGTTTCTTCATTCTGTCAGGATTTTGGGTGGGCAAACACATGCACCTAGCATGTTATTCAAGCCACTAGGGCCCAGAATCCAACCACGTTGGCAGCCATGTGGAATCCAGCCCTCTTAACCACTAGACCATGGGGCTGGCCCACCAATCCATATTAATTTTAATTCCAGAGCATAAAACTTAGAGAAAATTTGAAAGGTGACTTCAGGAAGCGTTTATGAGTAAACCAGAGAGGAAGATAGTTCACCTCAGAGCACAGTATCATGATCACCACTGTGGGACCCTCTATGAAGGAAAGAGAACACCACTCAGAATTGTGTGTCTGAAGAACAGCATGGTGAAACATTTGTCCACTAAGTCTGGATCCCAGAGATAAAAGGTTCTCCTTAGGAAGCCAACTTCTCTAAACTACAGAGCCATCCTTGTTCACTAAGCAGCAGAGCTCTGGGACACAGGTAGAACAACTCAGGGGCTGGCAGGTGGCATGGTGGTTAAGGCCACAACAGTCTCACATGGCCAACAGTGGTTCAAGTCCCAGACTCGGCAGCTTGCTTTCTCTCTCTCTCTTTCTCTATCTCTGTCCTTTTCTGGACAAATTTAAATAAATAAATAAATAAATAAATAAAGTTAAATAAAATAATTCTTTTTTATAAAAACAAAATGTAGAACAACTCATAACGTGCCCTTTGGATGGGACTACACTATTTGTCCGCTCAATCTGGATTTGAGACATATCACTTTACTGACAACACTCTCAGCACTGCCAGGTTATTGGAGATGAATAAGTGGCCTCCATGTAGGAGCAAGACTGAATTCCAGCAGTGGCAGCACAGGCGTTGAGAAGAATGGAGGATGAGGGTTTAGGACATGATCCTGCTGCTTTGACTGTATTTTCCTTGCTCTTTCAGCAGTCTATGATTCAGTTGTCCACTTCCTTCTTCTCAAAACACAGTCTCTTTTTTTCCCCATGACTCACAATTTTCTCTTGTTTTCTTCAGTTCCACTGCTGCTTTCTCAGTCACTTTTGCAGATTGCTCTTACTCTACACACTGCAGTTTAGGTTTTTAGGATTCAGACTTAGACTCGCTCCTCCTCAGTCCATTCTCCTATTTCTCGTGCTGCCTCATTGTTCGAAACTCTACTATCTTTCTACAATTACTTGTTTCGTGTTGGCATACATAAAGAAATTAGAATTGCCAAAGCACCCTATTTCCATAACCACATCATACAGCACAAAAAAGAAATGCAATAAGTATACTTCATCGGGAATCCACATTGTTTGGATCTGTACCCTATGAACATGCCCAATTGCCCTCAAAGTGCGGTTTCCTGTCCTTGTAGAAAGTAGCCACAGGGAAACTAGTGCAGGTCTGAGATTAGGCAGCTGCACCATTCTCAGTAAAGCACCAAAAGGCTCCTGAAACCCCACATCAGAATCATCATCAGACAATGGCTGTTTACAGTGACAGTTACCAAAAAAATGACCCCTCCCTCAATCACTAGCAAGAAGGGAAGTCAATAAAGAATCAATGATTTGGAGCAGCAGATGGCATAGTGGCTACACTGCTGGACTCCCACATGGCTGGCCATGGTTTGTGTCCTGGACCCTAACCCTGGGCACGTGTGTGTGCGTGCCCAAGATCCCAAGAAGAGAATGGCAGAGAAGGGATTGTGTGGCATGGCCATCCCTCCAGGGGGATGATTTCTCACTTTCCTTCTCACTGTCTCTGTCTCTCTTTCTCACTCTTTATCTCTCTGGCGAGTGAGTGCGTGCAACCTAAGGCAAAAATCCTATTTAAAAAATAAATAAAAATCAATGATCGAAGCATCATTGGCCTCCCACATGGCTGGCCATGGTTTGTGTCCTGGACCCTAACCCTGGGCACGTGTGTGTGCGTGCCCAAGATCCCAAGAAGAGAATGGCAGAGAAGGGATTGTGTGGCATGGCCATCCCTCCAGGGGGATGATTTCTCACTTTCCTTCTCACTGTCTCTGTCTCTCTTTCTCACTCTTTATCTCTCTGGCGAGTGAGTGCGTGCAACCTAAGGCAAAAATCCTATTTAAAAAATAAATAAAAATCAATGATCGAAGCATCATTGGCCAGATTTTGGGTCGTGTAAAAGATGAAACAAATCTACTTTTTTCAAAAAAGTGCACATGATATAATAAAAGTATAAGATAGTTTCTGAAAATAAAATGTTCTCTTCTGTTTGGCTTTTATATATAGAAACAGGTAAGGAAAGCCCAGAGGAAGCCTAGGAAATGCTGTAGTAGCAGAATTGCTGGTCAATTAGGAAGCAATCAGTTCCCCCCAAAAATAAAGGCTCTTATGACACCTCCTTGTGTGGTGATAAAGAGTTAGCTTTCCTTATGGAAGAACAAATGCTCTAAGGTACAAAATTAAGGATATTCAAATGTTCCTGTGTTGTGCATATGTAGACAAAGGTAACACTTGATTTTTTTCCTCAGTCAGTGTAGTATTTTGATGAGTATACAAAAAGACATACACCAATAAAAATTTTGAATAGCTATTGAGGGCGTTTTATGGTCCCTCACTAATTTAGAATACTATATTTAATTATCTATGTAAAGCAATGAACTCAAAGCTACCAATGGATCATTGGTATAACTGAAAGCCGAGTCTAGAAATAGCTAAGCCAACATTAATATTGTTGTCATGATTTATTAATTTAAGGTACTAATGATTCATTAACACTCTTCTAACCAGCTTCTGTCATCAATCAACAAATATTTACCAAACAGTTATTAGGTATGTGCATGCTCCACTCTACTACAAAATAATAGAGAGAGGAAAAGACAACAAGAACCACTTAATCTTGCACAGGAAACAAAGGTAAAATTTGGAATTGCTTAGTCTGAGTAATTAGAAAAGGCAATGAAAAAGTCCCAGTTGCTTTAAATTTTTTTCAGATTACTTTGGAGATATTTAGAAAGTTACTAATTAACATAGTCATTGTGCTACAAATAAAAGAGATTGAATATGGGGTGAAAAACAGGGTGAATACATATTCTGTGATTTTTTTTTAAGTCTCAATTTCTCAGGAAATCTACTATTATTTTGACTCTAGGATGAGGTTTTTTTTTTCCTCCTAATTTAGGTTCCATTTTGACCAGAAACTTACTCAGACTTACTTTTTTTGGACAACATTAGAATTAACATCTCAAGTCATTAAAGTCCTTAGCGTGTGATAAGTGTCCCCCTACTGAATTATTTTTATACTGATTTCTCTCTCCAAATCACTCTCAGTTAAAATATTCCAACAAAACTTTTATCCTTTTTGTAGACAGACCACTTTCTTATATTTAAAACTAAAAACCACCATGATATAAGAGTACATTTGGTGAAAACAGTAGTTGATTTAACTTTTACCTTGTCCACATTGAAGTGTTACAATGAATACAAATATCCTCTAAAAGAACCCAGACCTTCATGATGTAAAGCTGTTTTATATTTACCGTGTATAAATATTCCATCTTCTTAACAGTAGGTAGGTGGATTATAAAACATCCTAGCCCCTGAAGCTATGCTTTACCTTTTAATCAATATGACAAGATTACCAGCAAAATTAAAAAGTAAAATTTACAATAGGAACCTTTCCGCACCAGGGCCAGGAACCTTTGGCAATGCTTTTTCTCATCTGTGAATAAATGCATTTGGTAGGATGGCTACAAGACATAGCTCAGTTCCATTAACAGGGAAAAAGCGTAAGCATGAGATTATTCTCGTATGTTGATCCTTCATCACCTCATGAGATCATTTGCCTCTTAGCACATCAGATAAAAAGAAAAAGCTGTAATTGTATATCATCACTGTGATGTGATGGATTTAAATGTGCCAATTTGGCTAAACTATAAGCTACGATAGTCAATCAAATAGGAATCCAAGTGTTGCTGTGAAAGAAAGCATTATAAGTATGATCAAAGCTCATGATTAATTTACTATAAATAGGGGAGAGTATTCTAGATAATCCAGATGGGCCTGATTCCATCAGGTAAAAGACCTTAAAAGCTTTGTTAGGCCGGCTCCAAGGCCTAGAAGTGAAAGGAGCCAGCTATGGTTCTGATCCCAGCCCCAGCAGGTTGAGAAACACATTGAGCACGTGTGCATGTAAGTCCCCAAATCCCTATAAGATGGAGAAACGGAGACATGACCACGATGTACAGGGTGGCCTCTGGCAGTTAAAAAAATAAATAAATAAGCCCTGGTTAGACATTCCTGATAAAGAAGAAACTTCATCTATAAACTGAGCTGCAGCACATGCCCAAAAGTTCCAGCCTGCCCTACAAATTTCCAGTTGTCTAGCTGGCTCCCACAAACCTTTAAGCCAAATTTTGGCAATAAATCTATTTTTGTTTGTTTGTTTAATTGCTACAGGGCACATGCACTCACTGTAGAGAGATAGATTTGAAGGCGAGAGAGGAAAATTGAGAAAACACCCCTACATGGAATGCCCACACTGCAATCCCTTCTCCATTCTCCTTTAGGGATTTTGGGCATGGGCACACACACACATGCTTGGTGTGGTTTTCAAGCTTCTGGGTCCAGGACTTGAACCAAGTAGTCGATCATGTGAGATCAGCTATCTCAGCCACCATGCCATGGGCTGGCCCACGATGAATCTTTCAGTATAGAGCTACTGATTCTGTTTTTTGGGTTGAACCTCTGACACCTGTTTATCCTCTTGGCCACACAGGAGGAGGCCAGTCACCTCAAGGAAAAAAACAGTGACCTGAGGTCTCCCTGGACCTGACATGGCACATGCCCATTTCACCTCCCAAACTGCAGCTTAAAGCGAAGTTAGCACCTTAGAAATTGTTCAAGGAGAAAGCACACTAGAAAAAGACTGTAAAAAAGAATAGGCTAAGTAATGTATAATAATTTTTCAGTGTTATCTTGGGCAGAGAATAAACCGGAACGGTCTTGAAAAATCTTTCTGACTGATGTCTCTATAGAGTTCTGAACCTTTTACTCACTCCTTTATAAAAAAATAACCTATTCATTTATTTGGGACCTGACGAGGAGAAAGCAATTCTCCTGAACTTAGGTCAATAAATCTTTGAAAACCTTTCCATTTTATAAAGTGTAGGTGACCTCCCATATTAAAAGAGAATTTATTTTCTTTATGGATTATATGTATTCAATAATTTAATTCCTTAGAATAAACAATTTCTCTTTTGGAGATCGTCATTTATACCTAAATTGATTTTTCACATGTGCACACATCTCTATGTATGTAAATATAAATTCGGTTATGCGATTTGGCGAATATATAGATTTGAGAAATTATGCTAGAGTTAGGGATTATGTGCTCTGTCGTGATAAGTGCTCTGTCAAAAACCCGTGACCAAAGCACGGCTAATAAGTTGATTTATATATATGAAAATATTTGAAGTCTCATTGCACTTGGCTTATAGTATCCCTTTCTCAGGACTAATGAAACACAAATTCAGGATTAAAGATCAAAACCCATAAATCATAAGCAAAGTGACATCTGTTTTTCTCCTTATAAATCATTTTTCTGAAACCGCAAAGTGTAACGGCACGCTAGATCAATCCATCAAACCTGGAACCGAACGCAGCCTTACTTTCCAAGGATATGCACAGTTTTCGTTCTCTGCAAAAGCTCATTAATTTTCTTCACAGGTATTTGAGAGTACAACCATCATTTGGGTAATAAGTAATCGGAATTTACTAGACTATCTTGATTTTTATTTTAATGAGGAAGAGAGAGAGCAGATAAATAGTCCATTAACTCATGAAATACAAACATCTCCCAATTCAGACTGTGGTCACTGTTACAAAAAGACAAAGTTTATAACTAAGCAAAATTTCCAAAAAAAAAAAAAACAAAAAAAAACTATGATGATTAGTGTCTAAAATCCCTGAACTTTATTGAATTGTAACATATTAGAAATGTAAAATAAATCATTTTATCCTGAGTTAGCAGCCTGAGAAATAAGGAAATGAATGTTTGGGTAGGAGAAAGAAGAGAAGGAGAGAAAATAGAGGGAGGAGAGAGGGCCAAGAGAGGAGATGAAGGATGGGGTAGAGGGGACATGCATTGCCTGTTCCTAAACGTTGACCCAGCCTGGAGAATCATTTGTATTAAAGCTTATTTATTTCTTCAATAAGATGCACAGAGAGAAACACAGAGAAGGAAAGAGACAGACAAAAGACAGGACTCCCAACCGGGTCCGCATACTGATCCACTATTGGCCTCTCCAGACACAGACACATATGCGTGTGCACAGCTGGCATAGACGGGGGCGGGGGGAACCAGTACACAAACCAAGGACCTTCCTCTGTGGGTCCAGTTTCATTATTGCTCTGCTGCTGTCTGGCCCCAGAAACATTTTTAAATTGTTTTTCTTTTCTTTCTTTCCTTCTTTCTTTTTTCCTAAATAATTATTTTATTTAACTTTAATTACTTATTTTAATTTGACCAGAGAGGGACAGAAAGAGAGGGAGAGATAAAGAGAGAGAGAGTGATTAAGTGAGAAAGCAAGTAGCCAGGTCCGGGACTCAAACCACAGTTGGCCACATGGGAGTTCATTGCCCCTACCCACCACACCACCTGCTGGCCCCATGTTTTTTATTTCTTTTACCTGCTTGTTTTCTAATCCCTGTCTCCATTTTCTCGGACATAACTCACCAAATATCTATCTGCGGAAAGGAACACTGTCCAATGTCAATCTCCAGTTGTAACTTCCTAAATCCTACCAATCAGACACTTTAAAAGATAAGGTCTGTTGGGGCCAGCAGAGAGCATAGTGGTTACATTGCTAGACAACCACAACTGACCACAGTTCAAGTCCTGGACCGGGTGGCTTGAAAATCATGCTATACGTGTGTGCACATGCCCAAGACCCTAGGAGGAGAATGAAGGAGAAGGGATTGTGGCATGGCCACCTCCACAGGGGGTTGATTTCTTACTTTCCCTCTCACTGTCTCTGTCTCTTACTCTCTGGTGAGCTCATGTGCCCGAAGGCAAAAACTTCTGGAGAAAAAATAAAGATAAGGTCTGTTAGAGTCTTAAAAGTGATTTTAGAAGAGTATTTAAATTTTAAGGAAAAATGATATAACTAGGTTTTTGAATAGAGGTGCGTCCTCACGAAGTAAGCTGACACAGCTGCCTTCCCATTCACGTACTCGTTCGGTCACTTCATTTATTCAGTAAACATTTAAGTGCTCCTCCCTTTCAAAGGCACTGTGTTACGATACAATGTCAGTTTGGCCATCCTTATGTTTTTTGTGTGTCACGCCTTCTCCTAGTGTGAAACCTTGCAGATTCTCTTAAAACATCTCAGGTTTTTGCATTTGGCATTTTTTTCTTTTTTTAGATTTTTGTCGTCAGATGTACACACTTGCCAGAAAGAGACAGAGAAAGGGAGAGAAAGGGAGAAATCCCCCCTACAAGGGGATGGCCATACCACAATCCCTTCTCTTCCATCGTCTTGTCAGGATTGGGGCATACTTGGACATGTACCTAGCATGTTTCTCAAACTGGCAAGTCTGGGATGCGAACCATGGAATCTGCCATGTAGGATTTAATGCTTTAACCATCACAAAATCTGTTGACCCTGTGTTTAGCTTTTTGCTTATTTATTTCCATCATGGCTTACGTGTTAGCAAAAGTGGTAGAAGTGGATGAGGTACAGAGATTTGTACAGGCCGGTCAGGAAGAAGCTCATCTGTTACTCTCCATTAATCAGTGCTGCTGGCAATGAACAGGTCAGAATGCTCACATATGAATGTAATTAACTGGATAATCAGCTGGACAACAGATCGAGCTGGATATTTAAAAATGTTGAAGGAAAAGCAAGCTATTTACCTCAGAGTACTCCCTACCTAAGAACTACTAAATTCTATAACCAAACTGAGTTCTTTGGACTCTAAGAGACAGAGACCTCTTTTCCTCATAGATCATATGTTTGGAAAAGAATTTTTCTGTGAAATGGATTGCATTGATTCACAAATGATGGCTCTATCACTTATCAATCAGACATCTACAATTATGAATCAGAATTTGTGATAGGCTATTTGCAATCAGATGTTGCAAAGCCAAAATTATAAGAAATTATCTTTAGTTCCTGATCCTAGTTCTCACAAAACTGATTCTAATAAGCTTAGAGGTGGATTTATCTGTAAAACATTAAAATTAGACTCAATTTTTAGAAGTTATTTGGGAAGACTTGAAGTCTTACTTTACAATAAATGACTGTTTTAAGCATTAAATTTACCATCAAAATATTGTTTTTCAGTCGAGTTCAGGAAGATTTAAAAAATGTAAACAGAAATGTATGCACGGTTTTGCAAATTTCCTCCCTGGCTCTCTAATTACGTGCTGTCCCTTCTTTGGGCTTGCACAGGACATGCAAGTGTGGTAGAAACTGCCTCTTCAGTTGCCTGATTGGAAGAACTGTTCTCGACTGAGGAGGAATCTGCTTTCGGAAAAGGAAGAATGACCTTGTCAGCATGGTATCTATCCACCTATTTTCCTGGAAGAAATATTTTTCAGTTAAAATATGTCCAATACTATGTACAATGCCATGCTTTCGTCTTACCTAATCACGTTTGTTCACAAAACCTATAATCAAAGATTACTACATTTTATATAAACTTTAAAATGTAAGGACCAGCAGTTGGCATAATGGCTATGTCGCTGGACTCCCACATAGTTGACCTCAGTTGAAGTCCCGGACCTGCTGGCTTAAACTAACGCCTGGTGCGTGAGCGTGCATGCCCAAGATCCTGAGAACAGAATGGAGGAGAAGGGATTGCGGCATGGCCATCTCCGCTGGGGGGTGACTTCTTACTTTCTATCTCTGTCTTTCTGGGGAGTGCATGTGCCCTATAGCAAAAATCTCTCTCTCAAAAAAAAAAAAGGTAATAGCAGAGTATACAAAAAATACTTACTATCGCACTTTCCTTCTCTGTCTCTCTCTGTCTCTGTCTGTCTCTGATGAGCACATGTATCCTATGGGAGAGAAAAATAAAATAGCAAAAAATCTAATAAAGAAATTTTAAAATAAAAGAACTTAACATGAAAGTAGGTAGTTTCATGAATTAATATATTATTCTACAAATAACTTTGGATTAAATAACCGGATATCAGCTATTCAGACAATTATGCCAAACAGGACACACATATCTCTGGTCTAGCTAGGGCTTAGAGAATAAACTTAAATACAAAAAACCAGCATCAACACTTCAAGTGGTAAGTTTCGGATACTGTCCTTCAGTAATGCTTTTTGTCGACACAATTACATGTACTATCATTAATTTCCATTTTCAGTCAACTTTCCATAATATTGGCTGACTTCCCCTCAAAAGTATTTAAGAAGATGAAGAAATTTATCTTAACACCAAATATTTATTTTAAAGCAGTAAATATTCTTGACTTAGAGATAATAACATTTATCCAAAAATATCAGTATCTGAACCAAATTGCTATAATCATGTCTTAAAATTAAGTTGTAGGACATTCTGAATATAGAATGAACCATCAAATAATCAAAATTACTTTATCATAGGAAAGTGTCTTTAAAACTCCAATGTAGACAATCTTGTTATTTTTTTCTGCTTACCTGGACATTGGTTAGGAATAATAGAATCCTGTGATTCACCAGTATTGCTTACATACACATCTAGTCATGTTTTCAAATAATTTTCTTCTCACTTTTATCCAGTACCACTGCCAGTCTATCATCCCCAGTAAACCATTTCATTTTCTGCTAAGCTGTGTTGGTGGAGTTTTCAAACTCCTCAAGTGTAATGAACAAATTCTCATCCTAAAGTTTAGGATTGTCGACCATCTGACCACTGTAACTTACTACTGATCTCTGAATTTCTCCTTCTCAAAGATTATGTAGAAGACTGGTCTCAAAGTCAGGGAATCTCTGTTCATTTTCTAACTGTGCCGCTAAATCTTTTAATGAACTGTGTCCTCTTCTCCCTGCCCTGGTTCTGGTTCTTCTCCTTCATCCCTTAATCAGCATTACCATTTCAAATGAAATCTAATATTTAACTCCTCCTAGTACAGAGGCTTAAAGTGAGTTTCTCTGAGTGGGGTTTGCTAGAATATGAGAGTCTCATTCACATCACTGCTGGTGCTCTCTGAGACAACTTCAGAAAAACCATAGGAGACTCTACAAATACTTAACCACTGGAGTACTGGGCAAGCCCAGAATGTTTTTCTTTTTCTGACAAAGGGGTGAGAAAGGGCTAAGCTATGCATTTTTTAATACTCTCACCCTTACTTATCCGCAATCTTTATATATATGTAAGTCAAACTACGAAAAAAAAAAAAGTGTCATAGTAATGCTAGCAACCTAAAATAAAATATTAGACATCCCTGTAGCTCATCAACCCTTTTCATCTCTGAAAATAACTTCGATGGCTACTGTAATACATTAAAGAACATTTTAAAATATTTCTCTCATTAAGAGGTGGAGTCTCCACCTTGTCTGGAATCTGAGTTGGCCTTAGGACTTGCTGTTATCTATAGCAAAGTGAAATATTCCAGTTCTGGGCATCATGTTTCCTAGAGGTCTGGGAACCTCCACCTTGTCTCTTTCATCCTTAAGACTTCATTTATGAATTCCAATTACCCATGGCTGTGAGGACTCTCGCCAGGAGGAGAGGCTGCATTAGGTACTCAGTTGGCAACTCCAGCTAAGCAATTAGCCATCAGGGAGGGTCAACACTCAGCCGATGACCTCAATCCCAGCTGCTATCTGCCTGCAGTCTCTTGAGAGATGCCTCGTGGGACTGCTAGGTTGAAAACAGCCAAACCACAGAACCTTAAGAGATAAGAAATTGTGATCTTACGCCATCTCATTTTGGAGTAGGTTATTATATTGCAATGGACAACATAAATAGCTACTTTTCCCATTCTCACCCTCCCTCACTACTATGTAATCATACACTAACCAATATTTTTTTATAATTGTCACACTTTTATTCAGGTTTCAGTAAGCATATATTTTTATAATCACATAGACTGAAGAAAGGAGCAGTAGTCAGTTTTCGAACAGTTCTTTCAAGAAAGGAATTGAAGAAATCCAAAGAATTTGATGAAAGAGGTTAAGTAGGGCAATCATAGACTATAAACTAAAGTTAGAGCTATGAAGCTCATCTGTGTGCAAATTCTGAAAAGAGCTGCTGTTACTAATTGTAGTCTCACATGTTTAGATTATGTGGGGCAAATCTTTAAAAAGTTCATGGAAAAGGTGTTTCATTAAAAAAATATGGATTTAAAATAATTTTGCACCAAAATAAACTTACACTTTAATTCTATTTTCCATGAACTTAATGAAGTCTTCTTACCATTTCTATCATGTCAATTTCAAAATAAAGGATCTTAATAATATCTTCAGGATATGAGAAAATTAATAGGAAAATGGTCATCTTGGATCTAAATATTAGAATGTATTTCAGTCAGGAAGAATTGTTTTCCAGGCTTTTTAACAGAAAGATATCTGTGTGTGTGTGTGTGTGTGTGTGTGTGTGTGTGTGTATATATACATATATTTTTTTTTTGAGAGAATGATTTTTGCAACAGGGCATATTGCTCACCAGAGACATACAGAGAGACAAAGAAACAGAATGGGAGAAATCATCCCCTACCCAGGAGGACGACCATGCCAAAATCCCTTTTCCTTCAGTCTTCTCTCAGGATTTTGGGCATGCACGCACATGCACTCAGCATAAATTTTAAGCCATCGGGTCTGGGAATCAAACTGTGATCGACAATGTGGGAGTCCAGTGATATAACCATTATGCCATCTGTTGGTCCCCAGTAAGATACATAAATAGTATTATAGAATGTATAAAAAAATATAGAATGCCATACTAAAGTTTTAGATCCCTAATACTTTATGAGAACGAAAAGGATTTTATGTAAACTAACTTCTACAAGAATAAATGATTTTAGGTTTAAATCTTCTAATCTATTGGCAATATTAGTAAAATAATCATTTTTCTTTATGTTTTTATGAGTTTGGAGTGTTTTTAACATATGTTTTATGAACCACTCAAGAAGTCATTGAATGAGCATTACATGTAAATTCAAAAAATTTCATTTTCCACTTTTATATATATGTACATTATATGGGCAGAAAAACTATGTCTTTCATCAGATTTTTAGAGAAAATTATTAACCTAGGGACCAGTGGCTGATGTAGAGGTTACATCACTGGACTCTCACTTGGCTGACTGCAATTCGAGTACGGGGCCCAGTGACTTCAAACTCCCACCAGGCATGTGTGCATGTAGCCCCAAGATCCCAGTGGGAGAATGGAGGAGAAGGGATGGTGGCATGACCATTCCTCCTGGGGGCAGGCTGATTTCTCACTTTTCCTCTCACTATCTCTGTTTCCCTCTCCAGTGATTGCACACATCCTAAGGCAAAAACCTCTAAAAAAAGAAAAAAAAGAGGAAATGATAAACCTGGAGTGGTTCAAATGATAACTAGGATTTAATTCAAAAGTATTTACCCACAAAGCAAAAGTGGCCTAAAATAATACAAGAATAGACAGACAGTATATGGAAATAAATTACAAAACAGCTTCATTTCCATCTAAACCTTCTCTCTCTGTGTTCCAGGAGCCCTTCCCACGGGACTGAGTACACCACTCTGATTTATTTTTCTCCCACAACTTTACTTCCCACCAGTCTGGCAGCCTAGAGTATTTATTGCCTACCTAACTCTGGTTTATGTGACAGATGAGACTCAGGAAAGAAAGTTCCATATTTTCTATTATCTTTTATAAACGGCAATGTTGATCAGTTGAAAGATGAAAATTCAACGTGTCATAAATATATATGTGAAAAAGGATGACATACGTGGTCCATCCAGTCATAAACGGCCTAGGGGTAGGATGTTTAGGTTGTGAGTTTGAAGTTAGACTTTTGATCTCGCCTCTAGAGAGTCTGATGAGCAAGGAAGGATTAACCACTAACCATCATTGTTTTCACTCTACAAACCCCAGAGACTCCTTCCGTGATCCCAAATATCAACCTCCACCTGAGTTAGAGAAAATATAACAAGTGAAGGGAAAGCTGATTCAAGCCAGGCATTTGAGGCAACTCAGCAGCGGTGAGAGGACAATGCCACTGTGGTATTAGTTGACTGTGGATGTAGCTCATCCAGAGAAGAGAGCTGACTTGGTCTATCAGCATGCACGTCCTTCCAAAAATATGCTTATAGATTGAAGGGAAGTAAGAATAATCGATAACATGGATTTTCTATTATATTATGAATGAATTTTCAAGCTGGACAAGAGATTGTATCTTTTTTCCCATTTGTCCAATCCATTTGCTCGAAATCCAGAGATAACACTAGGGGGACAGCCTAAGACAGCTTTCATGGATGCAGCATCAACAGTGTTGTGTTGTTTTCCACAAGGAGAAATGGGTTAAAATGTTCACAGATGTTTAACAGTAAAGTTTCTGACCAATAATTTGTTTATTAAAAACGTGTCTAAACGTGATCATACGTGTTATTATTGAAAGTATATTTCTGAAAAGAAAAGACTGATATCCACTTGTTGGAAGTTGAAGAGACATTAGTATATACACTTTCAGCAAGCAGCAAGTATTTCCCTGGGCTCCCTATTCATCCTGGGTATTGTGTGTATACTCACATATATATTCAACGATATTTAACTTAGCCATAAAGAACTTTGCGCGCATTAAGTAATTAATCGCTGTCAGTCACATAGAGAAAATACCATTTAGTCAAGTGCTGTGTCTATGTGAAGTAATAATAATAACCCAGACAATGGGCAGTCCAATTACGTACGTTATTTGCTAGCAATTTTAAAGCACACCATATGTTTGCCCAGGATGCAGGGTTGTTTTTTTTTTTTTTCCTTAAAAAGGAGGATAAACATTCATCAGATTAAAAGGGAACATTTATTTTAAATGTGAGAGAAATACTGATTTGCGTAATGGTTCTAAAATTGTTTAATACCTTCAGCACAGTCAATCAAGCTACAGTCACTGTGCTAAGGATTAAGTAAAGAGCCAACTCTCTTACGTTTTTTCAATCAGTTTTTTCAGAATTGGAGACACTTCCACTTGATACCCACCCAGGAAAACCACCTAATTCCCCAGATCACCTTGTCCTTCATAAACTTCTTTTATGCCTTATACCATGCTGCCATATCTGTAGGAAATTTTCTGATTATAACACACAGTGAATGCCATTTATTGACTATAATTCTGAAATTCTGTTGGGTGAAAGGAGTTCAACAAGGGGCCAGGGGTCCATTCATTTCTGTGTGGGAGGCAGGAAGGAAACTGAGAGGAGGCCAGTATTACAACAATTTCCTTCTTAAATGGGCTTTTTCAAGTAGGTGAACTAATGAGATCGGCTAGATAAAAATATTTATCTTTAATGCCTTTAAAAAAATATCTGTGACTGGCCAGCAGATAGCATAGTGGTTACATTGCAGGACTCCCCCATGGTAGACTACAGTTCAAGTCCCAAACCCAGTAGCTTGAAACCCATGCCAGGCACTTGTGCATGAGTGCCCAAGATTCTGGAAGGATAATGAGAGAGAAGGGATTGCAGCATGGCTGTCCCCTCTGGGGATTGGGGAGAATGTTTTTTCACTTTTTCCCTCTCCCTGTCTCTGTGGCCCCTTTCCCTCTCACTGTCTCTGTGGCCAGCACACGTGCCCCTACGGCAAAAACCTCTAAAACATCAACACCAACAACAACAAAAAGATGTGTGTGACTAAGAATTATTTGTAGTAAATAAATTGTGGGGTCAATGATATCAGGTCCCTTGAAAACAGCACCTAAGCGATGCAACTTTGGGCTGTCAATTGGTATCATTTTAAAAGCCCCCCCAGTTTGAAGAACCCCACAAGCTTAACCCACAGTCTTCATCTACTTGGGCTGAAAGGATATGTCCAGTGTGAGAAAACAGGACCTGGTAAGGTGTCCTTCAGATCCCGGACCTCGGTCTGCTTCATGTGCACTTTTTGATTGCTTATCATTTTAAAATTTTATTTATTTATTTCCTCCATGAGGGAGAGACAGAGAAAGAGAGAGAGAGAAAGGAAAGAAAGCAAGAGAGAGAAAAGACAGCATTCCCAACAACAAGTCCGTGGTCCACTTCCACCGTGTTCCGCCCCACCTTTAGCCAGGCCTGGATCCCAGGCATGTACGCACCCTGCAGTCAGAAAATGGGATTGCCTTGCAGAGCATCAGGTTTCACTGCGGAATCACTGTCTGGCCCGAATTGCTTATCATTTTGACATTGTTTAATAAACACTGACAGTGGGTAAGGTCTCTGACAAGAGATCACAATTTAAGCGTTACTGTTTTCCTTTCAAATTGTCTGCTATCAAAGCCTAAGGCACCATGTGTATATATTTCTTGTTTGTATATGTTTTCATCTCATGTCTTTTTATAAATTTTACATACTCTTTTTTGATAAACTCTGTGGGATGCAGAATTTGAACCAGCACATCTTTCTGCACAGTCTCCTCCACGTGAGCCCCTCTGTTCCACTGAAAGCACAGGACTAAACTTCCGAGCAAGGTGGATGTGAGATAAACCCTACTAGCGTTCTGAGCGGGGCTAGCAAAAGCGAGAGGGTGTTTGGCGTTGTACCCAATGCCCCGTGTCCTTAACAACACTCGCTGATTCTAGTTCCTCCGGTTTTCATTTTATATTCCTCGCTTTGTGAATCACAGCTCTGATTTTTTTTTTTTTTTTTGGAGATATTTTCACTGTAGGGCGCGTGTGCTCGCCAGACAGACAGAGAGAGACATAGAGACAGAAAGCGAGAAATCACCCCCCAGGGGGGACGGTCACGCCGCAATCCCTTCTCCTCCATTCTCCTCTCGGGATCTTGGGCACGCACGCACACGCGCCCGGCATGAGTTTTAAGCCACCGGGTCCGGGACACGAACCGCGGTCGACTACGTGGGAGTCCAGCGACATAGCCATTACGCTAACTGCTGGTTCCCACAGCTCTGATTTTATGACTTACTTTCTTAAATTTTTCAGTGACCCCCTTGCTTCTTACACTGTCAAGTCTGGACTTCAGATTGTAGCCACAAGATCTTCATGATTTCAGTTACCTGGAAAAGAGGAGGCTATACGCCTTTCTGTAAGATTTTCCCCTACTGGACCAAACTCTCTAGTGTTCCCCAAACACTACGCTCCAGCCAAGGACGGTTCCTCAGTTTTGGTGTTCACGTGGCTTTATATGACCAGTGTCATAGGCAGTGTCAGAGTGTTTAGCTATAAGAGTTCCGCACTGCAGAAGGCGGGGGGCGGTGCCGTACACCACACACCCCAGAAATACATTAGATCAAAAAAGTCCTGATGTATTTTTCTGTGTTTTTTCTATTCAAAAACGCATCATGACTTTCCAGATGACCCAACGGTAAATATCTTTGAATAAAATGATCACAACAGGTCATGTTCCCATAGCCCTAATTAGAAATACTGCAACATCTTGATGAACAATTTTATCAAAATACATGAAGCAAAGGAGACTCTTTTTTTGAAAAGAAATGCTAAAGGGCAGAAGAAAAGAATTTGTGATGCCTTTTATAACCCCATCCTCTGGCTTCCTAGCAGCTATCAATCTCCATTCCTGCAATTCATAAAATTTCAAAAATTCTCAGCCTAGCAATATGGGGATATGACTTTTCTAAGCAAAAATTACACTGTCTTTTACTACAGCGAGTGCCTACCTGAATCTTAGTTTAGTGTTCTCCGAGGCCAGGTTTTCTGGGCATTTGTCCTGGTAAGCTTAGAAGTGGCCATAAGGCACAACAGTTTATGGCTAAATAATATTTTTACCACTTCAACACACACAATATATATTGATGAGGATAAAGTAGGATGGTCATCAAAAATGCTTCAATTTAGAAAGGGAAAGGAAATAATGCCGTCTGTCATATTTCCTAGACGTGGTTACAAGGATTTCCTGCCAAAAAAATGAAATGGTTTCTTGGTCAACCAGTCTCAAGATCACTTATTCTTTTCACTGGAAAATTCTCTCTCCTATTGTCCTTCATATTCATGTGTGGAAGGGAAAATGGGCAGCTACTAGGGACATCAAAAAAGCTCTAGGTGGGGAACCAGCAGTTAGCGTAATGGCTATGTTGCTGGACTCCCACGTAGTCGACCGTGGTTCGTGTCCCGGACCCGGTGGCTTAAAACTCACACCGGGCGCGTGTGCGTGCGTGCCCAAGATCCCGAGAGGAGAATGGAGGAGAAGGGATTGCGGCGTGACCATCCCCCCTGGGGGGTGATTTCTCGCTTTCTGTCTCTATGTCTCTCTCTGTCTGTCTGGCGAGCGTACGCGCCCTACAGTGAAAATCTCTCAAAAAAAAAAAAAAAAAAGCTCTAGGTGGGACCAGCAGATGGCGTATAGTTATGTTGCTGGACTCCCACATAGTTGACTGTAGTTCGAGTCCCAGACCTGGTGGCTTAAAATTCAAGCCAGACTTTTGCACATGCATGCCCAAAATCCCAGGACAAAAATGGAGAAGGGATTTGAGTATGGTCCTCCTCCTGGGTAGGGGGTAATTTCTCATATTCTGTCTCTGTGGTGAGTGCATGTGCCCTATAACAAAAATCTCTCTTACAAAAAAAATTTCTAGGAAAAATGGGATTAAAGTATGAGTTTTGGAGCTGAATGGTGATGGAGTGATAAAATGTAGTGCTATGTAAAGTGGACCTACAAGGAAAGGCTCTAGGTTTGCATCCAGAGGTTTCTCTGAGTAAGCTGGGTTCATGCATGCCTGTAGTTCACGGCTGAGGCTGGTGTGTGTGTGTGTGTGTGTGTGTGTGTGTGTGTGTGTGTATGTTGGGGAGGATTGTGGTGTCAGATTAGGAGTTGCTATCTCTTTATATCTCTGTCTCTTTCTCGTCCATGGAATAAATAAATGAATTTCTTTAAAAAAAATAAATAAGTTATAAGTTTATTTTGGTGCAAACCATTTTTTTAAATCCATGTATTTTTTTCATCATACTCATTTTCCATGAGCTTTTGGAAAACCCTCTCATAATTTGCTTTAGCAAACCATTTCTTGTAGAGTTGATTTAAAACTTTAGAAATGAACATTCCTGTGAATATTTTTTCTCCCAGTTCGAGGGTTGCCTGATAATAATGTATCTCTAAAAAGCACAGTGCGATGGGACCACTTGCATTCTCTCAGCTCTCTATCAGAAAAAAAAAAAAAAAAAAAAAATTAAAAACCTTGTTATGTTGGAGTTGATTCATCTGGACTGTGAGCTCCTTCCTTATAGCTCTAGGCTTTGGCATTCGACCCACAGCCTTGGTTTTCAGTTTAATAGCCTCCCTCCAGGCCTCTGCCTCCAAATTAATGGGCTGTGATAATGAGCTAAGTGTACTCTGCCCTTTGCCACAGGCTAAATCATACGGGGTGAGTGTAGAGTGGGTGGTAATTAATTTGGTTGGGAAGTTTATATAGTACAGAAAGTTTCCCTGCAAAACAGAGGATTAAGTTTCCTCTATTTCCAAATAACGCCCCCAAACATGGGTCTTGTTCCCCACCTTGCCAGGGCCAAGGATCTTGTTAGCGCAAACTCCCACCATACATGTGCGGATGGCTGACCACTGCAACGTGTATTACTCACTTTCTTTTCTTCTTTTAGTTAGACCAGTTAAGACGAATGCTTAGATCTTCTTTCCTCTCATCCCTTCGTATGGCATTCAAATCGTAGAAAATAGGTCTTACTTCCATACATTACTCAATCAAGAGTCTGTTTCTAGAGATACAATTAGTGTCAGTTTAATCATTCTGCCTTGTTAAAAAAAAGTTAAAAGTTCTCAGTTTGAGGGAGAGAAGCTCTTCCTGCCATTTCCCCATCTTCCCTGAACTTAGCCACCCTTTTGAGTCTTTCTGTTACCAAAATTCCTTCTCATTACCTATTTTTATGTTTTCAGCGTACTTTATTTGTACAAATGTCAGAAAGCCAACTTCAATAGTTTTAGCTAATGTAGTGAATTTCTTCACTCACAGAACTGGAAAGACAAAGACTAAACTCTGGCATCACCTTGGCCAGGAGTGGCACCCTCCTCCTCCTGCTTTCACTGTCCTCGTCCACAACTTAGCTCATTTCCCTCTGTTGCTTTCAGTTTCAGGCCATCTCTCTTGTTGACAGATAATGAAAATTTCTCATCGTATTTAGGTTTACAAATTGCCAAAAGCATGTTTTTAACAAACCACGGCAGCAGGAAGAAATGGTTGAAACTGATTATCAAAAATCTTGAGCTTGTTTTACAGGGTTGGAAACAATGAACCCAGAGTGAGACGGAAGAGAAGAAAGAAAAAGAACCCGTGGGTTCTTCTATGGCCTAAGAGATTAACAACCAAAGCTTTTTACGAGTTGTCAATAATTCTCACATTATTCTTATTTTTTGACATGGTTTCATGCACGGTAACACTCTAACATAGCATTTGGGATGTACATATTGAAAAGTAAAGTCTTGGGGGCATTTCTGAGTGTTCTTTCTTCTCTGCGGTTGCAGGATATTTGTGCAGCTACATCTGCAGAAACATAAAGCACTAAATGGAAAAGAATAATAAAACGAGAGACGTATGGAACAAAATACCACCTGTCAAAAATGCACAGCACAAAGAGATACAAATTTAATCCATTAGAATGATTGTCTTTTGTAGAAGGAAATGGGAAGACTGGAAGAAGTCAAAAGGGCATCTATCTATATAAAGAGGGGCTGACTTGACAAAGAGGAGAATAACCCTTTTTTCTGAGAGAGGAGAGAACAAGCTAGTGTGAAGGAAGACTTGAGAAAATGAAAAATCACCTGAGGTGTATATTGCAGCATCTAGGTAAGTGAGGAAAGTGGAAGATGAGTATGTCAGTCCTACAGACCGGTGAAGGAATTAGCCACGATAGGAATACAGTTGGAGTACTGCTACAACACCATGGCAGAAAACAACAATAAAATGAATTCGTGTATTTATGATCTTTATGAGGTCTTTTTTCCTACCAAGTTTTGCCAGGCTGAAAACAAGAACAGAAAATGTCGACTGTGAGATATACCCAGAAGAGAAGAATGACAACACTTCCAAAGAGAAGCTAAAATTATTTGTGAGAACGTGGGTGGCCATGAGTTATGTTAGGAAGAGATGCTTCTTTTCCAGGCCCTGACTGTCTTCTCCCATATATGAGGCGTCTTCACAAAAGTAATGGAAAATGCCGTCGTTAAAACACAAAGCATGAATTTAAAAAAAAATTTTGCACCAACATAAACTCATACTTTACTTCTGTTTTTCATAAACATTGCGAAGTCCCCTGGTAGAGAGAAATTCATCAATAAAGGCTTTCTTTTTTTTCTTTTTCTTTTTTTGGAGAGGTTTTGGCTAGAGGGCACGTGCACTCGCCAGAAAGGCAGAGAGAGACAGAGACAGAAAGAGAGAAATCATCTCCCCCAGGGGGGATGGCCACGCCTCAATTCCTTCTCCTCCCTTCTCCTCTCGGGATCTTGGGCACGCATGCACACACACCTGGCATGAGTTTAAACCACCAGGTCCGGGACTCGAACCGCGATCGACTGTATGGGAGTCCAGCAACATAGCCATTACACTAACTGCTGGTCCCAGTGAAGGCTTTCTTGACTTCCCTAGCTCAATTGCTATTCTTCACAGACAAAGGAGTAAATTAATATTATTTTCTTCTGTAACAAGCAGATGGCATAATGGTTACATTGCTGGACTCACACATAGACGACGACAGTTCAAGTCCTGGACCTGGCAGCTTAAACTCATGCCAAGTGTGAAGGAGGAGGGCTTGTGGCATGACCATCCCCCCTCAGGGGGTGATTTCTTGCTTTGTGTCTCTCTATCTCTCTGGTAAGTGCACATGCCCTATAGGAAAAAAAAAAAAATCTCTCAAAACTTTTCTCTTCCAACCTTTCTCTTATTTATTTATTCATTTATTGAGTAGGCATCTACCTGCCTATGTAGGATATATGTTTCCTTCCTCCTTTTTCTCTTCCATGCTTGCTATAAGACATATTAAGGAATGATTTCCCCCTTTGAAAAATAGAGGGGTGGGAAACTCCTGAAGATCGTGAGGTAGTAGTTCAAATCCAAGAAATTATTATCATTTTGTGCACTAAAATAGAACTTACAAGGTGGCTATTCAAGGAAGAAAATAATGAGAAGGAGGCCCCCGGAAGACCTGTGACGAAGGGGCTTCTAGTGTTGGAGATTCTGTATTAATGCAGGCCACTTGAGAGGTTTGTCTAGGCTTGTATTTGTGCAATGTGGCTGCACTTTTATGGTGGTGTGGTTTAACAGCTAAGTCTTAGTGGTACATCTAGCCTACTTGGAAGAGCATTTGGTCCCAGGCATAGTATTCCTTTCATACATCCAGCCTCTCCTTGAGCTGGTGAATTTGGGTCTCAGAAAACACGAGCAGGTTTCTACAAAGCCTGCAATCTCCTGAGTGGAACACAGGCTTCAGGAAAGACACAAGCCTTACATTAGGGCCAATCACATTTGGCCTTAACCTACATGGAGGAGCTTGGCTTGGTGCTATAAGTAAGGTTAGACGAGTTAAGATCTTTCTATTCTTTAGTAGAAAGAATACAAATTATTAATTTTCAAACAATGACAGCTGAGTTCTAGGTGCAATAAAGAATCCTAGTAAATCTGGCTATAAAATGCTCAATAGTCATAACTTTTTAAAATAATTACTTGATGAATTCAAGGTGATACAATTGTAAGCAGACATGCAGATGCCCTGTATCTATATAGTGTTAGGCCAAGTTAGCTTAATCACCACCATGTTAGGGAATGTTGGGGCATGTTAGCTTAATTGCTACCTTGTTAAGTCTTCAAGGACAAAGCCCACTTTGTTAGGGCCTCAAGGACGGGAACCAGGAGAATGGGAACTCTCAGATAAGTGGAAAACAGGAGGGCCCAGCACGTCCAAGGCAAGGTCATCCAGACCCTTAGCTGAGAGCCCTTATCTAGACCTGAGCAGGTGGTGACAGCTGGACCCTCGCTTCTCATACCCCCTCCTTTGTGTGTGTTACATTCTATGGAGAATCCTGAACTATAAAAGATCCCTTTATCTTAGGAACGGGGTCCTTGTGAAGGCCCACTGCGACGGGCAGAAACTTGGACCCCAGCTAGCTGGAAAAAGAATAAAAGCCTCTTTTGCAGTTGCATTGTCGTTGTCTTTTCTGCGTCTCCATCAGTTAGACCGATTTCTGGACCCTTACAATAGAAGAACACTGCAAAGACTGTGTAATTAGGACTCCAGGGTAAGACATAACTAAAAGTAGAAATATTGAAGGAGGGGTCACCAGAAATATAATAGAATGAATATACGCAGGCCTTCACTGGATATTGGCCTGATGGGAAAATATCTCCTACATAGAGACAAAAGTTATTTGAACAATAAATGATGCTATTGGTAAACCCAAAACATGAGGATTTTATTTTTTTTCATCAGAACAGAAACTCATAAGACAAAATGTAAATGAAGATTTAGTAAATTAAGCAAAATTACAAATAGTCCAAATCAGGAGTGAAGAAATCTTCACAGTAATCCCTACAGAAGTTAGAAGTATTCTAAGGGAATATTCTAAACATCTATATGCTGATCATTTGAATGGCTATGTAAAACAGATCAACTTTAACAGGCAAAACTTAACAAAACTGACACAAAAGAAGAAATAGATTTATATTAAAAAATTAAATTAAAATTAAAGATCTTTTTGCAAAGAAAAATTCAGACTTAGATGACTTCACTGGCAATTTCTAGCAGACATTTAAGAAAAAAATAATAACAATTCTACGCAAACATTTCAAAAATAGAGGAAGAAAGACTTCACATCTCACGAGGTCCCTACTATTCTAATATCAAAGTCAGATGAAGATATTGTAGGAAAACGACAGTCCAACATACCTCATGAACATCAGTATAAAACTCCTTAACAAAATATTAGTAAATTAAAACCAGAAACTTATAAGGATTGTATAACAGGATCAAGTGAGATCTTCACCTCTACTAAGAATTGTACGGCAGTTTCTAGCCAATAGAAACTGTAATTAAAACTAGTTAGACTGGAAAAGAGGAAGTCATATGGTCTTTATTCACAGTAAATGTGTTTTTTTATACGTAGAAAATCCTAAGAAATATACAAAAAAATTAAAACACAAAGTAGGTTTAAAAAAAAAGTCAGAACAAACAGTGAGGCTATTGAATATAAGATTAGTGTACAAAAATGACAACTTAAAAATTTAAATTTAAAGTTAAATTTAAAAACTGGTTTTGTACATATAATAAAAAATCCAAAAGTAGAATTAAGAAAAGCAATTCTATTTACAATAGTATACCAAAAAATTGACTTAGAAATAAACCTAACAGAAGAAAATGAACTGTCCACCAAAACCATAAAACACTGCTGAAAGAAGTTAAAGGCCTAAATAAACAAAGTAATATGTTCATGTCTGAGAGGACTAAATGGTACCTAAGAGAGTAATTTTCCTCAAATATACTTAAATTGCTTTTTAGCTTAAATTGAATACCTAGAAATGTAAAGAATCTAGAATACCAAAAACTTTTATAAAAAGGGAAATGTTGAAAGATATACTACTTGATTTTTGAACGTATTTGAAAGGTGGAGTAATCAAGAGTGTAGCATTGACATAAGGGTAGATACATGACCAATGAAACAGAATGAAGATTCAAATATACCCATACATAAGATCAAATGACTTTCAACAAAAATGCCAATGCAATCCTCTGGGAGAAGGAAGGTATTTTTAAGAAAATAGTTGTAGAACAATTAGAGAGCCACATGATAAGGAGAAAAAATTTTAAAAAAATAAACCTGAACCCTTTCTTCACACTGCACACACACAAAAATAACTTGGGATTAAACCATAGACCTAAATTTAAGCTCCAAACTAGACACCTTCTAGAAGAAACAGAAGATAGTCCATGTAGCTTTGGATTAGAAAATGGTTTCTTGAATAGAACACAGAATACCTAATCCCTTCAATTAGAACAATAAACCCAATTTCATAAAATTTAATGTCTTGTTTTTAAAACCAAAATTAAGAAAATAAAGATAGGCCACAGACAAGGAAAAAGACTTGTAGAGCATATTCTTGATTATAGACTTGTATCCAGAACATAACAAAACTCTTAAAACTCGACCACAAGAAGATTTCAAAAGACACAAAGCATTAAATGGACATTTCATCTAACAAGACATACTGGGGGCAGATGAAACGTTCCCCAACATCATTATTCATATTGGCAGCTCAAACCGTAGTATGATACTCCTTACTCCTACAATGCTAAAATGGAAAAGAATTGTAACACAGGTATTGGATGAGGAATGTAGAGAACTTACATGTCATCATTTCCAGTAAGAATGTAAAATGTCACAGCTACTTTGGGAAAACATTTTCTAGTTTCTTAAAAAGTTTCTTACTATCACCCAGAATGTATGAATATTTTGTGGACTAGGGCTTAGGACTCTTGTTGAGAGGGATAGAGAGAGGAAGGACCTGAAAGTTACATTGCAAACACAGAGATGTCAGGATACGGGAGAGACCACAGGAATGTAAGACTCAGATGTTGTGTCAGAGGAGGAGACTTGACAGTTCATTTTCTGCTACTAGGGTTAGGCAAAATCCAAAAGTCTCTGTTTCAGCTTTCTGACTTCACAGACACAATTTTTAATATGACATCCAAAATTATATTACCTACAACCTGTACCTGCTCCTACAAATTTTTCTCTTGCTTTATGGGCCTTTCTCTCCAAGGAATGTCATATAACCTATCAACAGAGCACCTCACACAATTGCTTGCTATGGCTTTTAGCTGGCTCTGACCTTAACAAACAACTCTACGTAAGTCTGTGAGCAGTAGGTCAGAAAAGAAAGAACTTTTTCCGATGACAATATTTGTATCTGTAAGAAAAGGGTTACATACCTCAAATTGTCAAAAGTTGGTTCCCTAAACATTGCCTAGAACCCAGTGAGAAGATGAAGTTGAATTTATGGCTCACTCCGGAAGAGAGAACAAAGCATTGGCAGAGTATTCAAAGGGAGGCAGGAAAGTCAGAAATAACTTAGAATTGGAAATCCGATTTAAGGCAGGTCTTTCAAAGAGGGGGCTTGATTAGGATGAGGTAAGAATGAAGTTACAATCATTTAGAATTTGTGGAGGCACTCAAAGAATCTGAGGGCACACACTCAAATAGCAATTTTACCTTAACTCTCTCTCTTTTTTTTTTTTTCTTCAGGAACAATACAATGAAAGTAATTTTCCAGAAAACCGACTTTGAAGCTGCGATGTCCGTTGATACTCTCCTTTGAGAAGAAGATGGGTCTTCCGAGAAGTTCCCGTAATGAATAAACCATTTTTCTGGGCAAGAAGGTCACTGAATAGTGAAGAGATGCTAATGAGGACAGTGAAATGACAAAATCAAGGTATCATGGAAGATGGGTGTGGTTTCTACCACTAGTGTTTAGGTTGCATGTGGAGGTGGACCATCCTGGTCTCAAACCGCTGCTTCCCTGGACAGCTCACCTCTGTGCAGAAGAGTAATTCTCCTTTTAGGGGGATTTCATGCTTCTTTTCTAGCTTCAGAAGGCTGCTGGGTGGCAGGTTTGTTAGAACTTCTCTATAACAGACACAAAAGCCCGAACACAAAAGCAGCAATGAAGCTAGCACATATGTGGCCCTGGTGACACACGTGTTTTCCTCCTCTCCCTGTAAATCTATCATCAGAGTGAAAAAAAAAACAACCTAATACAACATATTATAGAAAAATCTATTTAATGGCCAGTTCTATATTCAAATGAACGTAGAGTTTTACTGGGTGATTAATGAGACTATTGTTTCCACTATAAACATAATGGTCTGCCTACTACCAAAAAACAGATAATTTGTTTTATCAAATGAATCTTCATAATAAAATAGAAATCAAAATATTCTAACTGAATTTCTAATTTTCCATTAAAATTGGTGATTTTAAATGACAACTCTTTCAAAAGTATTACATTTTCGTTTCAGATGATCAAGCTCCTGTTAGATATTTACTTAAAGTAAATGACAGCCTTATGACATTTAAGTTAATTTCACTTGTTTAACATTTTAACTAAAGAAAAACCAAAAGCCAGAAAGAAAACTATCCTTGTTATTTTTAATCTAAATATACTTGGTGCAAAGATGTAATTGCAATTTTAAATTAACTTGTCTTTTATCCTCTCAGACAACATAATGAAAGTAATTTTGCAGAAAACTGACCTTTTCTCTATCGTCTTCAGCAAGATTGCACCTCTAAAAGTGAATCAATACTCCAGAATCAATTTTCAGAAGAAAAAAAGGTGTGTATTATATTCTTTAAAAAATCCATAGCATTTATCCTGAGTCTATTGCTAATCTTAATTTAAATATGTTTAATTAAGAGCTAAAATATTTAGCAATGATTTTCTTTCTAAGCAGCGTGTTATATTTTAACCAAACCTTGAGTAGAATTATAGTCTGTGACCCTTATTAGTCAACTAAATATTCTCTGTTGTTTTAGATGTTAAAAACGGATGACCTCTTTTGATTCTACAATTCTGTTCTTTTTCATTCAATATGGTGGATGATTAGGGTGATGACGTTATGAGCGCAGATGTGGGATTTGGAATGTCAAAGCACACAGATACCGGAATAGGACAGGTGTTCTCCTCTTCACCCCTTTCCCTCAGCTGGCCTCATTTGCTTTTCCTCCTTCCAATTTCTGATTAATCATTTCCCAAGTTACTTTGGTCCAAACGCTGGTCTCGAACAACAGAAAGTTTAATTGGTGACGAAAATTTTTCTCAGTTAATTATACATCCTTTTATTGCCTTCTAAGTATATAGTAGCGTCCCAGATCTGTAATTGACTGGGGGATGTTATTTTTCTCAGATTCTCTGTCACTGTGCTCTATGAAATACATTGGCCTTCTTGGTATAGATAAATGCTTAAATCATGCCTCAGTTCAATAATACAGGCATACCTCATTTTATGGTGCTTTGTAGATATCACATTTTTTGCAAATTGAAGGTGTGTGGCAACCTTGTGTTGAGCAAGCCCCATAGGATGTGCTCGCTTGGTGTCTTTATGTCACACTTTGGAAATTCTCACAATATTTTATATTTTATTATTATTATGTCCATTATGAGATCTGTGATCAGTTATCATTGATATTACTAATTCTTTTGAGGCATCCTAGCCGCATCCATGGAAAATGGCAAACTTAAACAAGAAATGTTCTGATTTCTACAGTGACCTGTCATTGTCTCCTAGCAGTTTCCCTATTTCCTGAGGCAATACTGAAATAAACCAGCCTCTAATTATTGAAATGAAAAGAAGAATCACAAGTCATTCATTTTAAGTCAAAACTACAACAGAAATAATTAAAATGTGTGAGGAAGACATATCAAAAGCTGAGATAGGCCCAAGCCAGTCTTTCACCAAAAAGCTAAGTCATGAATGCAAAAGAAAAGTTCTTAAAGGGAAATTAAAAGTGTTTCCTCAGTCAACACACAAATGAGAAAGAGCAAAACCACCTTACTACTGGTATGGGAAAACATTTATTTTATATGGGTAGAAGATTAAGCCACCCACATTATCTTACATCAAAGCCTAAACTATTAGGTTGTCAGGGAAGCCATGACGTATTTTTCTATGCAAAAATGCATCGTGACTTTTCCAGTGACTCCTCCAATGACTCCATATAACACGATCCTAATTCCCTTCAATTCTAGGAAGGTTGAGTTAGGTGAAAAGGCTTTAGAAGAAAAATCTGAAGACAGCAGAGGTTGGTTCAGGAAGTTTAAGAGAAGATGCCTTCTCCATAACATAAAATTAAAAGATGAAGCAGCAAATGTTGATGTAGAAACTGCAGCACACTGCACAGAAGATACAGCTTAAATAATTGATGAAGGTAGATAAGCCAAACAGTGGATTTTTCAGTGGGGAAGAAATAGCTTTCTGTTGGTAAGGGGTGACATCTCGGACTTTTATGGCTAGACAGGAGAAGTCTATGCCTGGCTTCAAAGTTCCAAAGGACAGGTTCTTGTTAGGGACTGAAGCACCCAGTGATTTTGAGTTAAAACTAATGCTCATTTAATGTTCTGAAAATACTAGGGCCTTTAAGAATGAGGTTAAATCTACTCCATAATCTATAAATAAAACAATAAAGCCTAATGACAGCACATCTGTTTACTACACGGTTTACTAAATATTTGGAGACCTTACTGCTCAGAAAAACATTTCTTTCAAAATATTGTTGGCAACAGAGCTGAGCCACCCAAAAGCTCTGATGAGGATGTACAAGGAAATTATTATTTTGTCATGCCTGTAACCTAACACACCTTCTGTAGCCCACGGATCAAAGAATATTTTGACTTTCAAGATTTTTATTGAAACATTTTTATAAGACTATAGTTGCCATAGGTAGTAATTCATCTGATAAATCTGGGCAAAGACAACTAAAAAAGAAAGAAGCAGGTACCAGCAGTTGGCATAATGGCTATGTCACTGGACTCCCATGTAGTAGAACATGGTTCGAGTCCCAGACCCCGTGGCTTAAACTCATGCCGAGCACGTGTGTGTGCATACCCAAGATCCTGAGAGGAGACTGGAGGAGAAGGGATTGTGGCATGGCCTTCCCCCTTGAGGGGTGATCTCTCTTTCTGTCTTGTCTCTTAGTCTCTCTGTCGTTTTTGGTGAGCGCACTCGCCCTATAGCAAAATAATCTCAAAAAAAAAAAAAAAAAGAAAGAAAAAAGAAAGAAAGAAAGAAGAGAAACTTAAGGGGCACAAAAATAGCAAACGACCTGTTGATGATAATGTGTACCACTGTAACTTCACTAATATACAGTACATTCACGCTGGGAAAATTCATTATGCCTGCTGTAATGATATACAGTAATTGAATGTATAAAAAAAAATAAAAAGAAGAAAAACTTTTGAAAAGGATACACCATTCTATTAGGCTGTCAGAAAAGTGATGACTGCCCAGAATCATGAGGGGTGAATGGAGGAGAAAGGATTGCAGTGTGATCATCCCCCCAAGGGGTGCTTTCTCACTTTCTCTCTCGTGAGGACACACAACCTACAGCAAAATTTAGAAAAAGCAAAGAAAAGAAGAGAAAGCATTCATTACTCACAGGAGAAAGTTAAAACATCAACATTAATAGAGGTTTGGGAGAAACTGATTCCAACCATCGTGGATGATCTCAGCCCTTCAATGAAGGAAGCAGCCGCCATTGTGGTAGAAATGACGTAAGAACTACAATTAGAACCGGAGCCTGAAGATGTGACTGTGTTACTTCATTCTCATGATAAACTTTGATGCAAGAGGGGTTGCTTCTTAGGAATAAGCAAAGAAAATGTTTGTTTGTTTGTTTGTTTTTTGGACACGGACACAAATCTATTTGAGATGTTATGAACATTGTTGAAATGACAATGAAGGATTTAGAATATTATGTTACTTGATTGATAAAGCAGCAATAAGATTTGAAAGGACTGGTGCAATTTTGAAAGAAGTTCTACTATGGGATTCTACCCATATCCCAATGTACTCTAATTGGGTCACCATAAACAAGTGCTCACCATAGAATTTGTTTTATGTCACTGGACTCTCACATGGCTGACCACAGTTCAAGTTCTGGACGCGGTGGCTTGAAACTCACATGAGGGGCACATGCATACATGCCCAAAATCCCCAGTGGAGAGGAGGAGAGGGATTGAAGTGTGGCCATCCCCCCTGGGGGTGATTTATTGCTTTCTGTTTCTCTGTCTCTCTCTCTCTCTGGTGAGCTCATGTGCCCTATAGTAAAAATCTCTCTCAAAAAAAAAATAAATAAATAAGTTGAAAAGTGAGTCAATGAGCCAAATTTCTCTACATTATGGTAGTTTTCCCAGTTTCTTTTTATCTGTTTAATTTTTTCCTATGGTGCAAGGAAGCTATGTAGCATGAGATATCTGACCCAAACGATGCCCATCTCAGAGTTTTACAAAGATTTCAGAAAACTTACAAGTGTAGATGGAACTTCCCATTCAACAATAGGATTTCAAGCACAGGTGCATTTTACCTTGAAATGTATACACACTTTGTTACGGGTTAAGATCACTTAACGTTTTGGTAAATATAACCTTTCTCAAAAAGCAATATGTAGTCTAAAGTGAAAAGAAGCACTTGTAGAATAAACAGTGCTAGAGTTTTATAAAGTTATATATGAATTGAAAGGAAAATAGGCAACTCTATTTAGAGACATTGAAAGTATATTCACAAACCTTTGTATCAAGTATTTTCCATTTATCACAGGAATTTTCAAACATCGACAAGAAAAACCATGAACACTTCAATAATTATTAGTATTCTATCACTGTTGTTTTTACAGAAGTTATTATTTTACTTATTTATTTTTTTAAATTTCCTAGCAGTTATGTGCACTCTCTGGAGAGAAACAGAGAGAGAGAGAATGAGAAAGCACCCCCTATGGGAGACACAATCCCTTCTCTATTCTTCTTCATTTTCAGCATATTCTGCACATTTGTCAAGCTGTTGGGTCCAGGATTCAAACCGCGCAGCTGGCCAAGTGGGATGCAGCCTCTTTAATCACACCACCAGCTGGCCCTAGAAAAATTTATATGATTGATTTCTTTTTTATTTTTATTTTTATTTATTTATTTATTTATTTATTTATTTTTTGCTATGGAACACATGTGCTCCCTGGAGACAGAGACAGAAAGTGAGAAATCACCCTTCAGGGAGGGTGGCCATGCCACAATCCCTTCTTCTGTATTCTCCTCCTTGGGATTTGGGGCATGCTTGTACACATGCCCAGCATGAGTTTTAAGCTACTGGGCCTGAGATTTGAACCATGGTAGAATATGCGAGAGTCCAGTGATGTAACCACTACACAGTCTGCTGGTCCCTATATGACTGACTTTTAGTAGTTTTATTACAGGAGTTAAAAGCACAGACCCAAGAGCCAGAATACTGGAGTTCAAATCTAAGTTCTATCGCCAATAACTACAAACTTTTTGACGTTCTGTGCCTCAATCTCACCATTGAAATGAAGATAACAATAGCGATGATCTCGAAAGACTGCTATAAAGACTGAGTTAACATATTTAAGGGGTTAAGAACAGCTTCTGGCTATAAAAATTGCCATATAAGTGTGAGTGAGCTATGATTATTATTATTTGTAAATCAGTAATGTCCTAAAATGAGAAAGTCAAGAATAAATTTACAGAAGCATTTTCCTGGTTGAATAGAAAGCAATGACAATAAAATTTAAAAATTAAAGAAAATTAGAGTCATGTAAAGAACCACCTTTTGATGTCTCTGCCTTTAGCCCTTACTGAAGAGCTTAAGTACAATTCCCGGTTTCGAAATGCGACGTTTGAATGCCTTTATTAACAAAGCGAGAACTATTCAAGAGACAGTATAATGCATCTTACAGTTAGCAAGAGAGTATTATGTCAGGCATCTAAATATGGAAGACTGGGATTGTGGAAGCAAGCTGGCTCCCAAAGTGCTGCTATGTAAACGCAGTGATGAATGTCCCATCCTATGATATCGTATCAATGCAGCATGTCACTAAAATTAAAAGCATGCATCACTTTCTGGATAAAACAGGCCCATTCTGGGAAAAGTAGAGTGAAAATTAAGCTAACACTTTAAGGAAACATTACAAAATGTGCTCTTTATATTCAGAATACATCTCCACTCACAAAAGAAATTGCCGAAAGTTTCTTTCTTTCTTTTTGAAATGTGGGGAATGTTTTTCCTCCAAATCATGTTTATATATTGTAACATTTTAATCAAGGGTTCTGTAGAGCTGTGGTGCGTGAATGCTGCTCCAGGGGAAGCATTTGCAGCTGAGGTTGTGCTGTAGGGTAACTGCAGGGTTGCCAGTTCTGCCAAGCTGCACACTCTTCTGATCTGTTTTACATATCAGGGTTCTGGGGGTAACATTACATTTGAAAAGTACGAAAAAAGAGGACCAATGATAAAATAATAATAAAATGCAAAGCATCCCCAAAACCTCTAAGTTTGACTATCTACAAATTGGATCAATTTAAACCATCAAAGATAGTACTCATTTTTACATTTAAAAGATACTTAACAAGTTTGATTTGTTGAGGGCTTACCAGGCACCTGGGAGAATATGTTTCCAATAACAACGTGTCATTCATTCAACACCAACATATTCTTAGCCTCTAGCAGAGAATGAAATGGGATCTCGATAGGGACACATTAGGGACAACTGAGATATATTGATCCTTCCCTCTTTTTTCTTTTTCTTTTTTTTTTTTTTTTTTTTTTTTTTTTTTTTTTGCTATAGGGCATGTGTGCTTGCGGGAGACACCATGAAAAATCACCCTTTTCAGGGGGATGGCCATGTCACAGTCCCTTCTCCTTAATTCTCTTCCTGGGTTTTTTAAACACACATGCACATGCACCTGGTGTGATTTCCAAGTCACCCGGCATGATTTTCAAGCCGCCAGGTCTGGGACTCGAACTGTGATTGACCATGTGGGAGTCCAACACCTTTATCACTACAGCACCTGCTGGCCCCTTGATTCCCCTCCTTAAAGATCTAGTGATGAAGCAGACAATATAAAGTGATCACTATGAATGCAATAAAAGTTGCAAGGTGACCTGGCTTTTCAGGAACTTCCCGTTTCCTGGAATAATTCAGAACATTCCTTCTCACTCTCAAAAAGAAATTGCCATAAATTTCTTCAACATAATCCTCTACCTGATCTAACCTGATGTTAACACCTACCTTGTTGGTCAAGAACTGCTAATTACAGATGGCAAATATTTAAAAAATTGAAAGCTCTTGTCAATACAATATACAGTTTGTGAAAGTATTTGAGAAATTTCCTCCTAATCTTGATTTTGTGTGTAGATGTATGTGTGTGTGTGTACATTTCATAGCTCATGATAGATTTAAGTTAATTTCATTTGTCATAGTATAGCTTCTGCTCCTTTGATAAAGACATTTTACAAGAGATTTATCTGCTAGGAAAGCAGGGACTGGCAGGTGGTATAGTGGTCAAGGGCGCTGGACTCCCACATGTCCGACTGCAGTTTAAGTCCCGGAACTGGTGTCTTGCTTTCTATTCTCTCTCTCTCTCACTCTGTCCCTCTCTGGTCAAATTTAAATAAATAAATAAAACTAAATAAAAGAGAAAAATATCTTCTAGGAAATCAGACATGAAGTTTTGCTATATATGTACTCTTATTATAGGCATAATTAATAAAAAGTCAAATATTTGACCTGTATCTGATACATAAAATATGACAACTTTTATCTGCGCAGTCATTTCAGAATTAAGACAAAAGGTATTTTTTAAAATAATACACTTGCTGAATTATCTGTAAAAGCATAAGATAATTTTTTTTTTTTTTAGATTGAAAGGATATTCCTACATTGACAGGTCTAAGGTTATTGACTTGAATCTGCTATCAGTCACATACAAACTGTAGGGATGTATAGTAATTGAATATATAAAATAAAGTAAAATAACAATAAAAAAGCACATTACAAAAAAATGGATGTATTTTTCCATACTATGAAACTGATTTCAGATAATATTCTCACTTTGTTTCTTTTTATCTCTGAAATGAAAAGAAAGAATTAAAGCTGCTTAGGTGGATTAGTGTTAGGCAGGCAAGGCAAGAATTTCAAGAATTCCCAGAACATCAGCCATCTGGAATCCAGGTAGAACAGACAGTGATGACTTAAGAGGGCCATCGGCATGTTCCTATAAACACCAGTAGACAGGGTACATGTCTACACTGCTTCTCCCCTGTAGTGCGGAGGGTCCTGGAAATGGGCAGCATAATTTGTTGTTCTAAATAGTTTCTTCTTACTAACTCCAAAGGGAATAGTAAACGCAATTATAGAATGAGAAAGGAAGGAAGAATAAACGAACAACTGGTACTGAGTCTGCTAGGCAACCTTTATGTCAGCCATCTGTCAGCCATCTTGCCTTGAGGAAAAAAGGCCCCAACTTCTTTTTTTTGGAGAGGTTTTTTTTTTTTTTCACTATAGGGAGCATGCACTCGCCAGACAGAGAGAGACATAGAGACAGAAAGCGAGAAATCACCCCCCGGGGGGGATGGTCACGCCGCAATCCCTTCTCCTCCATTCTCCTCTCGGGATCTTGGGCACACACGCATACATGCCCGGCGTGAGTTTTAAGCCACCGGGTCCGGGACGTGAACCGCGGTCAACTACGTGGGAGTCCAGCGACATAGTCATTACGCTAACTGCTGGTTCCCAAAAGGCCCCAACTTCTAAGCAAAAAAGTTCAAGGTAGAGGTTAATCCCAGCCAAGCTCTGGTGATGGAAAGAACAGTCTTATCAATACTGGATTTGAGAAGGAAATACTGAATCTGTTGCAGATATTATGGTATTTCTCACCTATTATAAAAAATAGGGA
>NW_006199308.1:167656-175948 GCF_000334495.1 Tupaia belangeri chinensis
CCTAAATTTTGCAGGAAGGATAAAATATACACAAATACTTTTTCATATATAATGTTGTAAGCTTTTTACGATATGGATAGGTAGATTGATTAAAAGCATTTGATTAAAAGCATTTCTTTTGGGATATATAAACACAAGAGACGGGTGTGAATGCCAGATGTGATGTGTGTGGAGGAGTGGGGCCTGGGGAAGAACATTTGGAGGAGGGATATGAAGACAGCATTGTTGAGACAGGGAGGTAGTGTTGTTATCTGTTGAAGATATTTTGATCAACTGGGCTAAGGAGAAATATTCACATATTTAAATGTTCACTTTGTAAGCTAAGTAATGTTATTGAATGTATAAAAAAATTTAAATAAATACATAAAATTTAAAAAAATAAAAGCATTTCTTTTGACAGTAAGACCACTAGTCCAAACTGGGAGTGAAAGCAGAAAGGCAGTAATTTTTCAAACAACAGTGCTTGGGACCAGCAGTTGGCGTAATGGCTATGTCGCTGGACTCCCGTGTATTTGACCGCAATTCAAATCTTGAACCCAATGGTTTAAACTCATTCCAGCCCACGTGTGTGTGCGCCTGAGATTCCGAGAGGAGAATGGAAGAGAAGGGATTGCGGCGTGGCCACCCTCCGGGGGGGGGAGTGGGGGTTCTCGCTTTCTGTCTCTCGGTCTTTCTGGCGAGTACTCACACCCTATAGCAAAAACCTCTCCAAAATAATAAAATAAAATAAAATAAAACAACAGTGCTCTTGTATTAACTTCCTGTTGCTGCTGAAGCAAATTACCCTGAGCTTTGTGGCCTAAGCAACACAATTAGTCTGTACTTCGGTAGGTTGGAAGTCCTATGTGAGTCTTCCAGGGCTAAAATTCTGGTGTCAGCAGGGCTTTAAGTGGGAATTTCTTTCCCTGCCTTTTCCAGCTCTTAGAGGCCATATTTGGTTTGTGACCCCCCCCCTCTTCTTTCATCTCCAAAATCAGGAAGGTTGGGACTGGCCCCATGGCCTGGTGGTTAAGGCAGCTGGATCCCACAGGGTCAATTACGTGGTTCTAATCTGAGCCCTGACAGCTGGAAAAACATGCCAGGTACATGTGCGTAAGTGCCCCAAAGCCCAACAAGGTAGAGAAACGGAGGAAGAGGGGTTATGGCGTGATCGTGTTCCTTACCTCATTCTCTCCGGCAAGTGTATGGAAACTCTGGTAAATGGAGTAAAACAAATAAGCAAACTAATAACAACAACAGAAACAAAAGCACAATGCTCTATCTCTGACCTTTCTTTCTTTAAATATTCCCGACAGAAGCAGAGAAAGGTTCTCTGCCTTTAAGGATTCACACAACTGGACTGGATCATCTAAACAATTCTCAACCGAAGGTCCATACCCTTACTTGGATCTGCAAAGTCCCTTTTGCTACGAAAATAATGTATTCACAGGTGTGGAATTTTGTTATTCTGCCTATTATGGTCTATTTTAAAATTAACATGTTTTTTCTTCTACACTTTATTTCTCTTCAATAAAGTAAAGGAAACTCTTCTACGTTACTGTCTTTCATATACGTGTGTGTGCATATATATATATATATATATATATACATATATACACACATGTATACACATAGCACACACATATATACACATACATACACACATATATATATACACATGTATACACATAGCACACACATATATACACATACATACACACACATATATATACACATGTATACACATAGTACACACACACATATATACACATACATATACACATGTATACACATAGCACACACACATATACATACACACACATATATATACACATGTATACACATAGCACACACACATATACACATACATACACACACACACACATATATATATGTTTGTCTTCTCTTAAACATAAGAATAAAAAAGTAGTTTTTTACATTTTAGGTTGTGATATAACATGAAATATGTATTTGAACTTCTTTGGTTTCTGGCATAAACCTCCTAAAATTCATAATTTCCTACCTGGTGGTGTGTGGGGGACAGTGTTTTGTTCCAGTGTTTGCTCTCTGACTCGTTTCTGACATAGAATGTTGTGAAATTTCCCAGGTGGTAGGAGTCTCTCCTGTTTTAACAAGGTGACCCCTGACAGACTCCTGGAGAGCTTCAGATGGGGCCTGGTGTTCAGAAAGATCTCCTGTGATTAGAAGCTTGGAACTTACAGGGGCCAGCAGGTGGCGTAGTAGGTAGGGTGTCAGACTCTCACATGGCTGACCGCAGTTTGAGTCCTGGATCTAGTGACTTGAAACTCATGCTGGGTGCATGTAAGTGTGTGCCCAAAATCCTGAGAGGAGAATGGAGGAGACGGGATGGTGATGTGGCCATCCCCCCGAGGGGTGATTTCTCACTTTCTCTCTCTGTGTGTCTCTGGCAGGTCCACATGCCTATAGAAAAAAATCTCTGCTAAAATCAAAAGAAGCTTGAAACGTTCAGTCGCACTCATGAAAGAAAGAGAAGTTGGAGATTATGTTATAATCTCACGTGCCTAAATGATGAGGCTTCCGTGGGTAACCCCAGAGTGTGGGTTTCAGGGAGCTTCCAGATGGGTGTGCACATCCGATGAGGAAGAGAATGAGGCCCCCAATGCCACAAAGAAAGACGCTCCTGCACTTGGAAACTGTCAGACTTTCCTACGGGCCTCTCATCTGACTGTTCATTTGTTATCAATAGTCTTTCTAGTAACCGGGTAGATTAAGTGTTTCCTTGAGTTCTGTGAGTTCTCAGAGCAAATTATTAAATCTGAAAAGGGGCTCATGGAACCCCTAATTTGTAGCCAACTCAGGGAGAAATGTTGATACCCCCCTGCTATGACAGGCGGTGGAAGCAGACAGCAGCCTTGCGAGGCTGAGCCTTTAGCTGAGGGGTCTGCACTAAATCCAGGTAGTGCAGTTGGTGTTAGAAGCGAGCTGTAGGACACCTGCTTCATGTCTAGAGAGTTGGAGAGTTGGTCGGTGTGGGGAAACCCTCAAATATTTCATGTCGGAAGCGTTCTGTAAATGAGAATCCAGAAAACTGACTTTAGTTTTTTTATGCACAAATTAATGATACCTACCTTACATTCATCTTTGAGTTCGTAATCATGAGTGGATTTTTAAAAATCAAATGGTACAGGCCAACACTGTGGCCTAGTAGTTAAGGGAGCTGGATCCCACATGGCCACCATGTGGTTCAAATCCTGGCCCCAGCAGCTTGAAAAACATGCCAGGTGCATGTGCATGCCTCAAATCCCAAAGAGATGAAGAAACAGAGAAAGGATTGCAGTATGACCATCCCCCACTGGGGGCCACTTTTTCCTTCTCCCTCTCTCTCTGTCTCTGTCCCTCTCCTGCAAGTTCCCATGCCCTTGGGGAAATGAAACAAGCAAAAAAGAAGAAATAAAAATAATGGTAGATAATCACTATTTTTCTAATAAAATAATAAACCTTTTCTAGGGGAAAGATTATTGGAAAATTATGAAATGGGGAATCAAATCCAAGGATAATTGCCATTCCTTCTGCTTTAGTGTGAAATTCTTTCATGAAATAAAGCATTAAGCTAATATAATTTAGTTTTTTGTTTTTTGTTTGTTTGTTTGTTTGTTTTGTTTTTGCTATAGGGTGCGTGCACTCTCCAGAAAGACAGAGAGACAGAAAGTGAGAAAAGTGAGAAATTACCCCCAGGGAGGAAGACCACATCACAGTCCCTTCTCCTTTTGGGATCTTGGGCATGCACGCACCAAGCATGAGTTTAAGCCACCGAGTCCGGGACTAGAACCATGGTCGACTATGTGAGAGTCCAGTGAAGTAGCCACTACGCCAACTGCTGGTCCCAGTACCTTCAACAAGCAAGACACTTACATAGAGCTGATTCCCAGCACAAGTGTTCTGCTTGTAAGTCAAGGGAATGGGGCCAGGCCAGAACCCTTGTTCTCATACAGGGTCTTCAGGGCGCAGTGTATCATTTCAGTGGAGCGTTGCTCCTGAACCCTAGGAGACAGGAAGAACACTTTCTTCAAAAGTACAGCGCATTGTCTGGTGCAGGGTGGTTCTTATATCTGTCCTCTGTTTATAAGGATTCTGAGTAGGAAGCAAACCTGTAACTCATTTCGGGAATGGCCCTCCTGTGTGTGATTGGGATCACATAGAGCATCTTCACCTATTCTGGCGTGACCTTGACATCTAATACAGTCCTAGCGGCTAAGAAATGGGGGCTTAATACTGTATTTAAATGCACAGATTAAATTTACTTATTTATTTGCTAGAAGACACATGTATTTGCCAGAGAGAGATATAGAGACACAGACAAAGAGAGGGACAGAAGAAAACACATCCCCCTCCGCCTTCCATGGGGAGCAGTCACACTGCAATCCACTCGCTTCTATTTCTCCAAACTGTTGGGATTGGGGCCAAACACGCGTGCACACACAAACACACACACACACACACAGTCTCTCAAGCCTCTGGATTCAGAACTCAAACTGTCTGTTTGGCCATAACCATCAGATTATGGGTCCAGCCCTAGATTAATATTATTGCTAAAAATTATAACTGTAAATATAACACAGGTGCAGGCTTGTGGTGAGAAAAATTCAAACTGGATATAATGCTTCTTGAAGAAGCACAGATTAACTTTTGAAAATTGGGGGAAAGATAAAAACTGTTTTAGCGTCTAAGTGGTTGCTGTGTAAATATAATTAAAGTTTGACAATGCTGAAACTTCCTATCGGCTAACTTTATTTCCAAACCGCCTAATCAATAAAAACATTGTCAACGGGCATACAATGTAGCTTTAACCTTGGCCTTTTAAGCTGTGGTCAGACAGAGCACTGTTGTGAAAGGAATGATCATTATGGAAAGCAATTGAAGAAAAGCAGATGGCATTTCAAGAGCAGTAAATGAATGAGTCTTATCTGTGCTTGCCTTCTGCAGAGGCTTCTAATCGCAAGTAAATGCATCTTCTGAGATGGTTAGATTTGTTGGCATTTCCTCTTGCTTAATTCATTTTGTCCCCTAAAGTTAGGTGGCTCAGATCCTTACAACTCTGTCCGTCCTGTTATCACAAAGAATCTAAATCTACCAGGGAAGATTTGGAGATTTGAGGAAGGTTTCTTAGCCATGGAGTCCTGGGATTCTAGTATCTTCTTTCTTTGTCAGAGAAATTTGCATTAATTTTCTGATGGCTATCACCTAAACCACCTACCAAGGGAGTTACTTAGACCCCAGACCACTGTTATTTTACTTTAAAAGTATTGATCCCAAGAATAAATGATGTTATATTGTTCTCCATTGTCAAATTAACCTTGAGTAAGACATAAAAAAAAATCAACGAGGGAAAGTTAAACCTGAAGTTAGGAAAAGAATACATCTAATGATGTTATCTATTTGTAATCACTTATGCTAATTATGTCATAGAAATTATGTCTATATCTAAGAGTGAATTCCCCAAAAGAGAACTTCCCTCCAAAAATGGATACTAAAAAGAGGTCGACAAAGTCACTGTATTCCTCCTTGCATTCTTTTTAGTTCGTATTTCAGGATGAATTCTAGTTCCGAATTTGTCTTCAAAGTATATCTCATGCTATATATATGTGTGTGTATAATATATATGCATATGTACATACCTGGATTTGTATATAGAGACAGATAGCATTGCTTTAATCAAGACCCTGAACAGTTTTAAATGAGCACAATTTAACAAGAATTTCTTTATAAACTTGAAGAGACGCAAATAAAACAGTACTCTTAATGTAAAATAAGTATAAAACATACAGAACAATGCAATGGTATAAAAAGTCTTTAACAGAATAGAACATGTAACCAATGCTATCCATGAACATGGTGCTATCCATGAACATGGATGCTTACATGTGTGCTCTGCTTTTCCATAGTTAACTGAGCAGCTGTTTTTATCAGTACAGGCAGCTAAAAGCAGAAATAACTTTTAATAAAGATTTTTGGATTGGGTATTAATTTCAGGTGCGTGTGTGTGTGTTTTAGGTTTGCTATAGGGAGGATTTGTCTGAGAGATAGAGTGAAGTGGGGGGAAGTGAAAAACCACTGTACATGGGGAATGACCACACAGCAATCCCTTCATCTCCACTCACCTCTTGGGACTTGAGGCATGCATGCACATGTGCCTGGCATGTTTTTCAAGCCACTGGGTCAGGGATGTGAACCACACAGCCACGCAGGATCTAGTTGCCTTAGCTACCATGCCACCTGCTGGTCCTAATTTCAGGTAGTTTTTAATCACCGATGTATAGAACAGTTTTTATATATTTATTTTGCCTTCACCTTACAATAAAAGAAATATCAGTAGTTATTTTACTCCCCTGAATGGTAACTACCCTTAACTTTTGAAAATTGGGGCCTTCCCTTTATACCTACATGTCAAATACCCAAAGTTTCATGGTCAACAATCCCAATAGCTTGTATTCCTGCAGTGGCATGGAGTCTTCAGGATTTACAGCAAATACCTTCAGGGTTCTGTCGCTCACATATTCCACAGGAAATATTTCCTTCATCCTGGTGTTCTCAAGTGATTTTTTAAAAATTATTGTCTTTAAGAAACATCATTTGAAATAACTTTTTCTCCAGTATTATACCTTTAATTTACACTCTCCTAAATGTTATTTAAAAGTGAATTGGTTTTGTCCCTCTCTTGTGTTTATTGAGAATAAAAGTAACCATTTTATTTACTAAAAAGTAGTCATCAATTATTTTTGGAAGGAAGTTTTGTCATGTATTATTTTTTAAGACACTCGTGTAGGCATCTGACATTTTATTTATATCTTCCTTCCCTGAAATACTGCTTACATATAAAGAAATAGAAATGTGTGGTGAACGCATCATATATTGTGTCAAAACTACGATTGACACAAAAGATCTATTCTGCATACACTGAAAAACAATACTTGCTTATGTTTATGTTCCAGTTAGATTGATAGTTTTATGAAACTCAGTGTGTCTGCACATGTCTAAAAGAGTTAAAATTGTCAGATGATTTCGCCCTTCAAACAGAATAAGAGTGACTTGAGGTTTAAATGATCTATCAAGCATTCCCTATCTAACCCCATATTGTTTCTATTACGATTTCTATAACTCAAATCAGAAGCAGTAATTTAAAAAAGAAGTTTTAAAAATACTTTTGGCTTATTGGTTTCTGGTTTGGTCAATCTATTTTCTTATTCTAAGAAGTTTGGTATAAACATGCATCCATTTACAGATTGCTTACCCATTAATAAAAATGTTTATTTTTAAAAACTTAACATATTTCATATGAGGTATGGTAACTAACATAATCTCACACCCTCTCCCAATAAATTAGAAAAAGAACATATTGAATTAAAAAAAGAAAACTAATTGGCCCAGCCACAGTGATGCACACTGCTCAGAATTCATTCTTTGCTGGCTGGAATCTCATTAGAAAGATGGATTCAAATGCCCTTCAACCTCAAGGCCAGGCATGGTGGCTTGTGCTTTTAACTCCAGGGACTATGGAGACTGATGCAGCAAGGTTGTGACAGTGAGACCCTGTCTAAAAGAAAGCAAAAACAAAAAATGTAACTAATGAAAACATGATGGCCAATGTCTTCTTTTTTAATGGAATTAATAACATGGAAATACCAGAAATAAAATACGTGTATGATAATTTGATTATTTGCTTCTTTTTCCCCTGTGCCTTTAACCAATGCAGTAACTAAACGTTCATTTTATTGCCCTCTTAAAGGTGACCCTGTTTTTTTCTGAAAGACCAACCTATGTTTTAATGAAAACGTAAAGATATTTGTCAAAGCTTCGCTTGGCGTTGAAAGACCTGTGGAAATCAACACCTTCTTTCTGTCTTACCACAGTGCACTGGATGGAAACAAGGAAATTTGCTTGGCAAGTTGTCTTAATCTGGCTCTGCTCTCTTACACACATCTACTGTATTAACAGTGCCATTCTTTACCTGAAAAGCGTCTTAATGATGTGTTCATTAGCTAGTCGTCCAGATACTTTTACTGCACATAGACTATTTCCCATTTTTCAGCTTTGATTTTAAACAGATTAGAAAGTCTGTCATGGGCCAGCTGGTGGAGTGGGGGTTAAGGTGGCTGGATCCCACAAAGCCATCTGTGCTCTTTGAGTCCTGGACCAGGGCTTGAAAAACACTCTGGGTGCATGTGCATGCATGCCCAAAATAAGGAGGAGAATGCAGAAATGCAGTGTGGCCATCCCCCCTGGAGGGGTGCTCACTTTCTCTCTCTCTCTTTACCTCTCTCTGGTGAGCACAGG
>NW_006199308.1:175979-233906 GCF_000334495.1 Tupaia belangeri chinensis
CACAGGTGCCCTATAGCAAACACACACACACACACACACACACACACACACACACAGAAAATCTGTATCTTCTTAATGCAACAGAATATAGCTAAAATAAATATAATGAAATAAAAGTCATTTGTTTCCCAGTGGTATACTACCCACTTCTTTTATTTTAGAATTATTTTATTTAACTTTATTTATTTATTATTATTTGCATTTGACCAAAAAGGGTCAGAGAGAAAGAGGGAAAGTGAGAAAGCAAGCAGCCAGGTCTAGGACTCAAACCGTGATCACCCATGTGGGAGTCCAGTGCTCTTAACCACCATATCACCTGAGGCCCCATTACCCAGTTCTTGCTTAAATATCCTCATGAAAATAACTGAGAACAGCAATGGGAATGGAGTGTCCACTGTGATATGACAGCTTATTGACTCTAGAGCATTTAAGTGTTGTGTGATACCGTAGCAACTCCCTTGGTGACTCATTATGGAATTCTCATGCAACTCACCAGGTTGGGCAGTGTCTCTGAGAATATAATAAAGTGTAATGTAAACTCTGCAATCATGTGCATATCACAGAATATGCGATGATTAATAGGGAAGAAAGAAATATATATAAACCAAATACCTGAATTGAAAATATAGAAATATTTGAAAATAATAGAAATTGAATTCTGAAATATTTTAACCCCTGCTTGGATTGCAATGAAGTTTCAAAAAGGTTAACTAGAGAATTGAAATAAATCACAAAACTGTGCATTGGGACATATGGACAAACATGACCTCTGTCCTTGTAAATCATGCAGTCTCTAGGAAGATAAACAAGCAATTAATGGAACATAGCAGGAGACAAAAATAAACATAAGTATGTACATGTCCTGTGCTCTTTCTTCTAGATTGTTTTTTATCAATGTAAAGACTTTAAAAAAAATTGTTCTTGCTCATCACAAATCTTACTTTATTATCAAGTCTCTTAAATATATAAACTTCTCTAATACTTTAATATTATACTAGGAACAAAAATTCCAATTTTTTTCTTTGCCAGTCAATAATATCACACTTTAACATATATATTTTAACCACAAATAAACAAATAGAATTGTGTCAGAGCTCTCCCCGTCCACAAATCAAAGCCTTTGAACTAGTATAAACCTCATTAACCAAGCCCATGGAACCTAATCATAATACATTGTTTCAAGAAGTGTTTCTATTAGGCCCTCAGAAGACATTGTGAAAATGCTTGTGGAATAAAAATATCAATCCTTTTATCCTACCCAGATTTAATTCACAAAACTGGATCAAACTAAGGAATAGCTTTCTCAAGAACTTTAACGTCCTTAATTAGTTTTTAAATGTTTGTTTACAAATCATTAGCCACTTAACAAAGAGGCTGCAGCACGTTAGGACTTAACTCTGACTATACACTACCATTGAAGAAAAAGCAGAAAGGAGGGTCAAACAGCTCTGATGTAGGCATCCAAAATAACGGTTAAAGCAGAGTTTTAGTTCACGTGGAATTGCTGAGCACCAAATGCAAAGTAAGTTGTACCAGTGTTACAGGGGAAATATTAAATCCGATGTTCATTTCTTTAAAAATGTCTCTCCTCTCTCAGTTATAAAATAAACTACATATGTTTTTTTAATAAAACTTTAAAGAAAAAAACTTATTTACCCAATTCTTGAGAGGGAGTGGGGATGGGGAGAAAAACAGGGGATCTTTGACTCTTAGTGTGCTGTGACTCCCGCCCAGTCCTCCAGCCAGCCAGGATCCGGGACTTGCCTATGGGGGACCAGGTGTGCTCAGGTTCACCCGAGATTTAAACCTCAGGCCTTCCCACAGGGTTCCAGCATCATGCAGTGGTGTCCCACCCTCTGTGTGTCAGCAGCTGGGCTTAATTAAACTTTTATATCATCTACTAAGCAAGCAACATGCTAACAGAATTGTCATTTGTAGTGTTTGTCAAGGCTCTGCAGACTTTATTATAAACTACCGTAGATCGGGTGGCTTATAAACAACAGAAATTTCTCCTCATAGTTCTGGTTGGCTGAGAACACCAAGATCAAGAGGCCAAAAGAAGCCTGGGAGTCTAATGAGGACCTACTTTCTCATCGCTGTCTTCTTTCTGTAACCTCGCATCATACCAAGGGCAAAGAATCTTTCTCCCTCTGGCCTCTTTTGTAAGGGCACAAATCCTCTTCATGAGGTTCCCACCCCCATAACCAGTTCACTTCCCAAAGGTCCCACATGCGAATACCATCAGCGTGGGCAGGGAGAGTTCAACATAGAAATTGGGGCTGGAGGGGACACACATAAACAAAGCAGTAGTTGTGCTTTGTTTGTATTTAGTTTCAGTCCCCTTCCGTATAACTATTTTTGCTTAACAGAGTATTGAATTATTGTTAGCCTGACAAAGTCCCAAAGGATGAAAGAATCCTGCCTTAATGCAATTACTCAATACTTCTTCAGATAGTAACACATTTGCAGCATACTCATATATAGGTTTTTCCTTCTAGAGGAAATATTTTAGCCATGTTTTCTTTTTTTCCAAGAATTTATGAATCAGGATGATAATAAAATAAGAAATGTATTATTCACTATAAAACTCTGACTTTATGAGATATTAAAAAAGAAAACTGTCCTTATTTCCAACTCTGTATTTGGTTCCCATGTTGTAGATAAAAATTTCTCTTTGAAGAAAGATGAAAGAAGAAAAAAAGGAAGAAAGAAAATTTAAAAAATAAGAGGAAGGGGTGGAAGGAGGGAACTAATAATAAAAAGAACCTGATGATAATTAAGCTTAGTACCAGAAAAAAAGACAGTCTACCTCGAAAATATGTTATTTAATCCTTAGCCAAAAGAAAACCATGCCCAGAGCATTGTGTAAACTGTTTGATCTAAATGAAGCAAAATCACAACTGTTATTTTGTTACTGTTTTTAATGGATTCATTAATAGTATAATTACTGTCTAGTAATTCTGTCAATGGTTTGGATGAAGTTTACCCCGCCGGCCACATTCTTTAGCTAAAGGTGTTAATACAAATCTCAAGTTGAGAATTTTAATATATTGATCTATCAGTTGGCAAATTGCAGGTTAGCAGAATTGTACATGCTTCATGTCAAATATCTTACAGTGTTACAAAGCAATAGTCATGTGTACAAAGCTGCTCTAACCCTGTGTGTCAGCCTGTAGTTCTATTCTCTCCATAAATATTTATTGAGTACATTCCGTGTGGCAGGGATTGCTTCCAGAGCTGTGATAAACCAGGGACAGCTTTTTAGGGAGAATATTTGTTCAAGCAAATTCTTTGCATTCTAAATTAAGGATGATTCCTAAATAGCACAAATAAATTCACATTAGAGTTAACAACCAAATGTTTTCTAATAGTTTTTCATAGCATTTTGTTCTTTTTAATTAAGGCCTCAATAACTAATATCTTTGCCTGGCTTATTATCTAATTTCTGTTCCTATTACTATTTATGTATAATTTGGAAGAAACATAGAAGAAATAAAGTCTCCTAACAGCCTTCTCAGAACTTTTAAAATACAGTATTATGCTTTAGTAAGGAAGAGGGAAAAAATAACACTAGTTAAAATAATCCTTCAAAAGCTCACAAACTTGAACCCTTTTATTGAATTCCTGTGTAATAAAACCTTTATCTACACCATTCTCTGACTCAGTGATAGGCAACTCCATTTGTGCAGTTGTTTGGACTAAAGACCTTGAAGTTATTCTTGATTTCCTCTTTCTCTTACACCTACCCTCAGATGCCTTAGCAGAATTTGCTGACTTTACCTTCAGAAAAATGATGACTGGGGCTGATGGTGGCACAAGGATAACACAATTCAACCCACTTGGGGAAGGTCCTTAGGTCCTATGTGTGTGTGATCCAGGCCAGTAGGGATGGGGATGGGGGATCACAATGTAAAAACACTCTCAGGAGTACCTGTCATTCTATCTCTTATCTCTCTGACTCTATCTTTCACACACATAAGGGGAAAAAAAGGACTACATGTAAAATAAGAATTTTAAGACTTCCTTTTGACCAGAACCACCATATTCCAGTAATTAACCAAAATGACAAACATAAAGGAAAAGAGGAGAGGCATCTAACATATATTCCCTAGGCCTTTGAGAAAATATGGAGTGGTGGGACCAGCAGTTAGCGTAATGGCTATGTCGCTGGATTCCCATGTAATCGACCATGGTTCGAGTCCCAGACCCAGTGGCTTAAACTCATGCCAAGTACATGCGCATACGTGCCCAAGATCCCGAGAGGAGAATGGAGAAGAAGGGATTGCGGCGCTCAGTCCTCTAGCATTTTCCACTAACGTAGTCCAGGGCTTCACTGTCCTATCACCCTTCCATTTCAGAGGAATTGAGTTCAGTCTCTCCCCTACTATAGTAGTTTCATATAAAGTCTTCCTTGCCTATTTAATTTGTATTTAATTTGTGGTAAGTAACTTTTCTTTGGACAACTGCCAAACTGTAATTTCAAAATACAAAATGCAATCTGTCCTTGTCATCTGTATGGCTATTGCTCTTACCTGAGGTCCCACCACCATCCTTGGGCTGGTGATCTCCAGCTCTTTTTTTTTCTTCATTTGGTCTATTTTCAACAGTTGCCAGACTGATCTTACTAAAATGAAAGTCGGGCATGTGGTTGCTCTGCTGCAATTTCTGTGATAGCTCAGACTGTGGTCCGCCATGTTCAGATCGGTCCTGGTACCCATCCCGTTGGACTTGTGACTTTATACTTCTCTCAGTAGAGCTGTGGACATGTTTCTGATCCTTGGCTCTGAACTCAGCCGTGGACCTTCCATTGGTCAATGAGCTGTTGATGGCTGTCACAGCTGTAATTGTCTTTGTGTATTTGATTGTGTTTCCCTTATCTCTAACATGGCTGAGAGTAGAACATACCATGGACAGCCATAGGTTCAAGAAGGACCAGAGACAGCAGACCTGGACCCAATCTGTGTCTTGGAAAGAAGCTAAACCTAGCTTAAGTCAGCTGACAACTAGAGATGAATGAGTGAGAGAAGATGATTCCTCCAAGTAATAATTATCAGACTGAATTATTATGATAGCAGAGGACTGATAAACATATTAATACCTCAGTCTTACCTTTCCCCAAGCACGATGGCCTTTAACGTCCTATAAGGTCTGCTCTTATCACCTCTCTGAACTTCTCCCTTATTTACGGCTCTTCAGTTTGCTTCACTCAACCTATACAGATGCCCTCATTTCTCCTTAAAAAGCTCTTCCTATACGTAGAATTCTCTTACTTCAGGATCTTCACAACTCCCAAATCTTTTATAGTTTTACTCTAATGTTACTCATCACTGAGGCCTCCCTTGCCTGGCCCATAAAATAATTTACACCTGCATGACACACTTGTTTTCCTTTTTCTGCTTAATTTATTATTCATTATTTATTACCATCTTGACTCCTGACTCTCCTCCTTGTCCCATTGGAATAAAAGTTCCATGAATGAGAGTCTATTTTTAATGTTGCAGCCCAGCACCAGAACAGTAAGTGGCCAATGCATGTTGGTTCTATGATGAATTTGTGAAGATGGCTCCTATCTCTAAGAATGTATTGTCTATAAGCATCAGGGTCTCTTTGTTTACTAGCTGCCATAGCCACTCTTCCTGCATTGGGATCACTTGCCCACTCTTGCAGATTCTATTCTCTATAGACTTTTCATGTTAAATCTGGGGGAAAATGAACTAAAGATCTTCAATTCAGCTATTGAGAATTCATGCCATGTTATTTGATTGAACTGATAAGCCTTGTATCCCAGTTCTTAGAACAAAACTCCTCATTCATATCATTCTGGCCATGTGATACCTGCTTAAACCATAATTTTCTGTTATCAACCTCTCTGGCTACTGAAATTCTTTCTCTCCCATTCACTCATATAATGGAATTTTGCCTTTAAAATGGCACAGAGAGGCAGAGGAGGGCTGAGTAGGAAAGGGAACTTATCTTGAAAGAGATCTCCAGAGAGTTGTCTTGTTGGCTCTGAACCCAGAAGATGCTGCAGTTCACCATGATATTTGATTCTGTTTGTGAAAGTAGCACTCTTTCTTTCTTTTCTTTTTCATTTCTTAATTATCTATTTAATTTTATTTTTCATTGTTATTTTTTAATTTGACCAGAGAAAGACAGAGAGAAAGAAAAAGGGAAAGTGATAAAGTAAGCCACCAGATCCAGGGCTCAAACTGTGATTCGTCATGTAGGAGTCTAGTGCCTTAACTACCATGCCATCTGCTGTCTGCCAGTAGCACTCTTTCTAAAGCGAGTACAGATTTTGTCTGTGTTCACCAGAAAGACAGAGGCAGAGAGACAGAATGAGAGAAATCACCCCCCAGAGGGGATGGCCATGCCACAATCCCTTCTCCTCCATTCTCCTCCCAGGATCTTGGGCACACACACACATGCGCCTGGTGTGAGTTTAAGCCACCAGGTCCAGGACTCAAACAGTGGTCGACTATATGGGAGTCCAACGACATAGCCATTATGCCAACTGCTGGTCCCCAGTCAGATCACCTTTAACAACCATCCTTTCTATTCCTGTATTATGCGATGGTATTATGGAGTTGACTGTGTATAATTCGGTTTCCTCCAGCAAACCACCAACCCCCTAGGGCTATGGAATATGTCATCTTTATCTTTCCATTTCCCTTTTACTATATGCAAAGAAGTGAACCTGAAGGTCCTTGAAACAGGTGCCCTAAATTATTTGTCACCCCAATATGAGTGTATTTAATAGCATATTGGTAAATATTTTGGAGATACAACATGCTATATTTGATGATATGTCTTAGTCAGGGTTTCTGGTCTGAAGCTCCCATGAATGAATGTCAGCAGAAATCCCAATATCTTGCTTTTGTACCCCGGGCTATAGTCTTCACAAATGAACCATTCATTTTTTTCTTTTCCTGCTGTTGCCTTATTATTTTTCTGTTATCAGTAGGCTCGTGATTACACTCTCTAGAGAAGTCCTTTGGTAAGAAAGCTATTCAGCTATTTTATCACTAGGTATTAAGGTAGTTTCCATTTTTTTTATTGAGAGCGATCGTGATATTTACTAATTCTATAACATAAACAGAAATTGCCAAAGTATATCAATAAGCATGAATTCCTATTTATCACCAACTCAGCCTTAGCTGATTAGGATTAGGTAAGTACTATTTAATAGGTGACTTTAATTATCTTATTTCTTGCCACTTTGAACTTTAAAAACTATTGCATTCAGAGTCCTCAATATGAATATCTACGAACTCTATCTGGAAATTCATTCTGATTGATGTGACTTTTCTTTTGCTCGTCCCTCCAAACATTCAAATTAGCTTTAGCGTCTTCTGAATGTCTGGAAGACTTGAGCACTTACAAATGAATGCTTCATCTTGGATAATTCATTTTGGATGTTGGACTTTGCTTGCTGCAAAGATGCTTTTTTGATGTGTCTTACATGTCTATCCTGTACAATTTAGTCTGCAGATAACTGTAATATGGGAAAATATCAAAAGTGAATGTTTTAGAGAAATAATACCTTTTTTTGAACAAGTTAAATTGCCTGTCCTTGAGGCTCTTTATCCCTATGACATGTCAAAACACTTCAATATTCACCGACCTTTCAAAGTTTGTAGTTCTAGCTCTTTTAGGAAGCTTTTGAAATTACGTAACTCTCTCCACTATGTTTTAGCTTTTATGCTCGCAATTCATGTGAATTATGTTCATTGCACTTTATTTTTCCTTTTATCTGTTTCCAAGTAATATAGTGAGACATTTCAAAAAATGTAACCATTTGAGGCAAGAAATTAAAACATGCCTTTTGTTTAGAAGAATCAACAAAGTGATGTTCCTTGTTTATTTCCTCCTATCAGTTTCCTCTAACTTCTCGGCTACCTGGCCATTAGGAGATGGGAGTTCTCATTGAGAAAGGGAATACTGGCCCTTCTAGCAATATTATGTGCAAAAATGTTTTACTACTGTAGATAAACTCAGGTGGGGGAGACTCTGCTGTGTTTGAAATATGCCACATTAATTGCATACCAGTTCATCTGTGATTTGGAGAAATCATCATTGGCTAAGACACATTGCTACTTGGGTGAGACGAATATATGTGTGACAGTTACTGTCTGCAGACCTCGGTAAGGACGTGCAGCATCCTATATTTGGCAGCACCTGAGAGAAAGGATACATTTTAAAGTAGTTCTCTCCTGTGGCACTCTCAATGTCTTCAGGTGCCTGCCTTAGAAACGCTCCCTAGTTACTGCTGCTGATTTCTTTGAGTGTAGCACCCCCTGCTTTCCGTAAGTGAAAAATATGTGTACGACAGAGCTTCCATGAAGCCTTGTTTATGTAACAGTGCTGAGATTCTTATTTTTACGTCTTCTGTGTAAAACATAAGCTAAAAGAAAAAGGAGAGTTAACACGTTGAGAAGAAAGGAGAGAGCCAGAGAATATCTAGAGATCAACACAAAGAGAAAAATATTAGGGACATACGACAGGTGTGTGCATGCTCTGTGCTTCTGCCCCACACGGAGCTGTTGGTGTGCGACTGGGTAGGTAAGTCTAACCTTCCATCCCTGCAAAAAATGGCTGGATGCAGGATTCAGTCATGGTGTCCCTTTGCAACCTTGCATATCATCAGATTATCTGAAACGATAGCCTTGCTCTTTTGTCCACTGTGGGGTGACAGACAGCTGCAATTAGTAGCAGTGGGTGGGAGACTATGGGATTTAAAAAAAAAAAAAAATCAATGATTTAAGTAGAAGAGATTGATGCTGACACTTGCTTTAATGTCAGGGGACCTGCAAAAGTGGAGCAATATATGAGAGTGCTATGATCTTTCTTTGATTTTCTTTAAAGGCAAGTTTTACAGTGATTCTAAACAGGAGAAAAGAAAACAGTGCGGCAAGGGGAAAAGCTGAATACGTGGAGGAAACGCTGGGGTAATTATATATTCACCTAAACGATAAAAGCAAAATCCCACCTCTGTTTTCTCCAGTTTTGACAGTGTGAGTGGTAGTAATAGTTTTAGTGTCCTTAGCCCAAATTAGGGGACGCCAGGGGGTAGGACAGTAGATTAGAGGTAGCAGGGGATAGCAGAGGAATTCAGCATGGCCTCCTGGTCATTGCCCATAGTGTGTGGTATCTTACCTGGAGACTCCTGAGTCGGGACGTAGAGATTGGCTGTCAAATGTGGAGGCCAGAAACAAATAGTAAGCAGATAACAAGAGACCGAAGTGTAGTAAAGAAAGATAAAGACATAGCAGAGACAAATATAGGGCTAGAGACTGAAAAAGAATTAGAAAAGACTCACTACGACTTTGAGACAGTGCAGGTTTCGAGGAAATGCAATACTTGACAAGAGAAGCATTTGGGATGAGTGCGTTCACAGTCCGCGTGGCTTGCTCAATGATACTCACTTATTAGCTCTGCCTTCCAGCACCAAGCAACCATGTATAAAACAGTGAGTTCAAATGGAAACCAAATTTTTGTTTGACATTCCTACTGGCAAGAAATAGTCTAATGGAAATCAATAAGAGTGGATGCTATCATCCCTGAATTCTCTTCTGCAGTGCTATTTACTTACCAGTTCCACAGCAGTTGAAAATGATCATTCTTCCAACGGGATCTGCTGCCACTTACATTTTAAACATATCTTTCTACCAAGTAGTTTACTCAATGGCCTTCTTAAGTGATGTGCTCTGAGCATATGAAAAGCTCCATGAGTATCCTGGCCTGGAGTCTCCTCTTGTTCTAAGTCATTTTAAAGTTAAATGTCAATATTATCTTTGCTCAAGATGGAGTACAGTCTGTTTCTTAAACACTTTATCTAAGATGTTTTATCATTATTCTTTATTTAAAAACAATGCACAACCATTCCTAAGACAGTGCATGATTCAGTAAATCTTTTAATGAAAGGGCTCAAGTCTGACCATTAAAGAGATACTTAGTTTGAACTCCATTAGTGGTAATAAATAGTGTTCTTCTACACATGCAGCTTTCAGTATCATCTTCACATTTCATGAGTAAAACAATTCTACAACTGCTCACCAAGACTGCTCTCTTGCATCTGCCAGTTGCATCTACAGACACGAAAGAAAAATATTCCTTTACTATTTAGTCTGTTGAAGAAATATATACTAGTTGCATTTTAAATATGTTAATATAATTATGACTCAATTGATATTAGCATTTATAAGTGCTGATATTAACTACTACTGAGGGTCCATTCATGTTCGCTAGATGAAGAGCTGTGTGTTTTTACAAATAGCATTACTAAATCTCAAAACTTCTGTAAAAGAAGCATTATGCCCCTTTTAGGCCCTGAGAAACAGATTCAGGGACAGAAAGTGACTTGTTGAAGGACATATAGTAGTCATACCTCTGAACAAAATTCAACCTTGGTTTCAAAGCCAGCACTTTCTCCACGTGGGCCTGATTGCTTCTCTGTGGGGTAAGGCATGTGTGTATACGATCTTCCAGGGAAAAGACTTAAACAGTCGTGAAACCAAGTGGGACTTGAGACAGGAGGTACTGCGCGGTGGAAAAGGGTGAGAGATGTGAGTTTGCCTCAGCGGTGACAGAAACTGTGAAATGAGAAGAGATCGCTCAAGGTCTGTGTGGGGAGAGAGAAGATTCCTGACAGTACCCTGAGCACACCCACACCTTTGGAGTACATGAGGGGATCATGACGTTGACCAGATGTACATAAGTGGACTGAGCAAAGTGGTCATTCCCAACTAAGTGACTATGAGATCGTGGGTAATAGAGAACGACCACAATATGGAGATTACAGTCTTTGTTTTCTTATTTTCTGCACAGAAGAGAGTGGAGATTTAAAAAATACTATCCAGGGCACAAAATTGTTTATTTATCTTTAGAAATAATGGACAGTTATTAAAAATTCTTAAATTATTGAAATTATTAAAATTTTTCCAGTTTTATTGAGGTACGATTGACAAAAATTGTTTATGTTTGGGCCAGCCCCATGACCTAGAGGTTAAGAAAACCAATCCCACATAGTCAACCATACAGTTCAAATCTTGGCTCTGGTGGCTTGAAACACACACCAGTTAGATGTGTGTGCATATCTGAAATCCCAACAGGATGAAGAATTGGAGGACAAGGGATTGCGGCGTGACTAACTCCCCATCAGAAGATACTTTCTCACTCTCTCTCTCTCTGTCTCTCTAAGGCAAGTGTACACGCTCTCAAGCCATTAAAACAAATATCTCTAAAGAAGTCTGATCTTTAGAACTAACCAAACACTTTAAATTAAAATAAAGGGATCTGCGTCAGCCTGTTGCCTGATGATTAAGTGAGCTAGATTCCATATGACTGACTACAGTTACAGACCTGGACCTAGTAGCTTCAGAAACATATTGGACACAGGCATAAGCATCCACAATCTTGGCAGGATGGAGAGATGGAAAAGAAAGGGTTGTAGCCTGACAGTGCCACATTGGGTGGTGCTTTTCCCATCTCCGTTTTTCTCTCTCGAGTGAGCACATGAACGTGCTGGCAATTAAAACAAAAACTTACATGCTTAAGGGTATACAAAGGAATCTGACGTACAGACACAAAGGGTGAAATAGTTACCCCAATTAAATCAGTTAACACATTCATCATCACACACACACCATTGTGTGTGTCAAAACACTTAAAATCTATTTTTCTTAGCAATTTTCAAACTACACAGCACAGTGTAACTCTAGTCATCAGACTGCACATCACTGAGTCCCCAGAAATTATTTGATTGATAAATGAAAGTTGGTGCCCTTAGACCACTCTCTCTCTCTTTCCCCATCCCCCCGTCCCTGGCATCGCCATGCTACTTCCTCTTTCCACGAGTTTGAATATTTAAAATTCCACAAATAAATAAGTATGATCACATTAAGATACTCTAGGCTAGAGCAGGATGTGTTCTTGATGTGACGTGGCAGGCATAGGGGTTATAGAAATGTCCTACTATGGGAAATGTTATCTGGATCTTTATTAGTGTTTGGGGATGGGTTTCTCTCTTAAGACACAGGACATGATATTCTGTACGTTTCCTGAAGTCTGCAGAATTAGGGATGGATTTCTGATCCACCTCAAGTATAATCCTGATGCAGAAAGGTCCATATATTTTATAACCGTTTGAATATGTATTGCTCTGTGTAACCAGGAGCGATTCCGCTGCTCCAGTTCCTAGCCCCCACTTGCTCACTCCTCTCTCTCATCTAAAACAGGCCTTTGTCCAGAAGCAGCAGCATATTTTGCACAAAGAGGCTCTGACTTCTCTTCCATTGTATGTCTCTGAAGTTTGAGCAAGTTAAGGAGGGGAACAGTTACCATGGATACCAGGACAAGCAAACCCAGAGAAAAGACTTGGAAATGACAGGACTCCGGGATGTGATGAACATGCACGCTTAGAGTGTGCAATCGTCAGGTGGGAGGCCCAGGTCTCGCTAGAATGTGCTCCCTGCTTTAGAGAAGATTCCAGAAGTTCAAAGAAAGGGCTGCTGAACACAGGTGGCAGATACAGCCATCAGATCTGTTGCCTCCACAAACCCCACTAACACCACAGTAGACAGACTTTTTTCAAAGAAATATTTATTTCATTTTACTTATTTTTATTTTTTTAAATTTGACCAGAGACAGAGAGGGAAAGTGAGAAAGCAAGCCACCAGATCCGGAACTCGAATATGGTCCCATGTGGGAGTTCAGTGCCTGAACCACTATGCTACTTGCCAGCCCCAGATTTTTGTCTTTTTAAACTAGACATGAATTTGCAGGGATGAAGGGATTAGAGAGGAGACAACAGCAACAAACTCCCAAAACCTGAGAAGCAGATGTACAAGTTCTAACTGACATGGCAAAAACAAAACAAAGCAAAACAGAACCAGGATAAACCTTAAATCAGGAGTGGGAAGGCCAAGAGTTAACTCAATCCACAAGTAAAATTTTCAAGTGGCTCAGGATCTGGGAGCAGCTGGTACCCCAGGATCGTGGGAGGAGTTGACCTACTGAGGAGTAAATAAACACTGTGCAAGAAACCAGACGCTGATGGAACCAGCAGTTGATGCAATGGCTATGTCTCTGGACTCTCACATAGTAGACCGTGGTTCGAATCCCAGACTCGGTGGCTTAAACTCATTCCAGGTACGTATGTGTGCACGCCCAAGATTCCGAGAGAATAGAGGAGAAGGGATTGCAGCATGGCCATCCCCCCAGGGGGTGATTCCTCTCTTTCTGTGTCTCTGTCTCTCTCTGTCTTTCTGGCAAGCACACATGCCCTGTAGCAAAAAACCTCTCAAAAAAAAAAAAAGAAAAAGAAAAAGAAAAAGAAAAAGAAAAGAAAAGAAAAAAAGAAAAGAAAAGAAAAGAAAAGAAAAGAAATGAAACCAGATGCTGAGAATATTATCAACACTTTGACAAACTGACCACGGGTTCTATCTTGGTAGACACTGAAGAGGTTAAAACTGAGGTTCTGAGGACTCTGATAACCCCATGACTGAAGGTAAGAATACCTTTCCCAGACCAGCAGGTGGCATAGTGGTTAAGGTGCTGGACGCCCATATGGCAGACCATGGTTCAAGCCCTGGACCCAGTGGCTTGAAAATAATGCCAGGGGAGTGCGTGTGTACCCAAAATCCTGAGAGGAGAATGGAGGAGGAAGGACTGTAGTGTGGCCATCCCCTCTGGGGGAACGATTTCTCACTTTCCCTTTTTCTGACTCTGTCGGGTGAGTGCCTGCACCCTATGACAAAAAAAAAAAAAAAGGCATACCATTCCCAAATGGAAAAATGAAGTAAATGTATGCATGCTGGATGCCAGGACCTCTTTTACTCTTATCCCCATTTGCCTTTTTCCGAAACCAGAAAGAAAATCCACTGGGCTCCAAACCTATGGGTAGCCATTACCCTACAAGCAAAAGGATTATTTTCTGTGAGAATCAAATAAATTCAAAAAAAATTAATCTTATTTACCTTAGGATTTCTCCAACAAGTGTTCCACCCATATCAACAAATGAAACGATCCCTAGTGGCATCTTTAATTACAGGTCCTACCTACAGGTGCAAAGTTGCCAATCAACGTCTCGAACAGGAGCAGATTATCAAGGATCATTCGACTTCTTTTTTTTTGTTTTTTTTTGAGAGTTTTTTTTTCGCTATAGGGCGCGTGCGCTCGCCAGACAGACAGAGAGAGACATAGAGACAGAAAGCGAGAAATCACCCCCCAGGGGGGATGGTCACGCCGCAATCCCTTCTCCTCCATTCTCCTCTCGGGATCTTGGGCACGCACGCACACGCGCCCGGCGTGAGATTTAAGCCACCGGGTCCGAGACGCGAACCGCGGTCGACTACGTGGGAGTCCAGCGACATAGCCATTACGCTAACTGCTGGTCCCCAAGGATCATTCGACTTCTAATAAAAGTCCCTTAACATGTGATAAAGAAATAAAAAAAATTGGAGAGGTAAAGAATCTCTGAAAAATACAGACTGCATGCAGAAAGGAGAAAGTCTTAAAAAATAGGTAGTTAATAATCGCAAGAAAAATAAAGATATTTCACTGAAGAAAGAAAACATGAATATGATAAAAACTCATTCAGAGGAGAAAAAAAAAGAGCTCTTGGAGCTAAAAACATGAGAAAAGAAATTGAACATTGAATGGAAGAGTTAGAAAATAAAATAAAGGAAATTTCCCAGGTAGTCAAATGAAAACACAGAGATTAACAAAGAAGAAGATAAAATTAGAAAACAGACTAAGAAAACCAATAACCAACAAGTAAGAATGCCACCAAAAAAAAAAATTAAAAACAAGTAAAAATGATCCTAATTCAGGGACGTTCCTCTGATCTTGTGGACATAAATGTTGCTGCGTCGCATGGGCCTACTGAGTTCTCGTCATGAAGAAAGAAGGCAGTTCACATTAAGCTCTGTTTTGATCGTTCAGAGCGCTGTCACGTGGAGCATGCTGATGTGACCCAGAAGTGTGCTGCTGTCTCATGAAAAGGGAAAGAAACTGGGAACCAGCAGTTAGCATAATGGCTATGTCGCTGGACTCCCACGTAGTCAACCGCGGTTTGCGTCCTGGACCCGGTGGCTTAAAAGTCACACTGGGCGCGTGTGCGTGCGTGCCCAAGATCCCAAGAGGAGAATGGAGGAGAAGGGATTGCGGCGTGGCCATCCCCCCTGGGGGGTGATTTCTCGCTTTCTTTCTCTCTGTCTCTGTCTGTCTGGCTAGCGCACGCGCCCTATAGCGAAAACCTCTCAAAAAAAAAAAAAAAAAAGGGTTAAGAAACCAAAATAGCCTCACACTTTTTAATAGCGGAGGGAGGCGAGCAAAGACAATTGAAAAGTGCCCCAAACTATGCATGGAAAATGTCTTTCCATCGAGAGCTCTATGCCCAATCTGCCGATCAAATGGGATTTTCATTTACCTGCGGCCTATTTACCACCTTTCTCAGGAACCAGCCAGAAGATACACAAATCAATTCAGAGAAATGTACTGGATACTAAGAAAATATCAGCATGGGCACTGGAGAGAAAGGAAAGGATCCTCTTCAGGGGTGGTGACAAAGGCGGTCGCAGAATGACATGCGTGCGCTAGGCAGGGAGAGCCTGGCGTGAAGCAGTGTGACTCAGGGTAAAAACATGGTCCTCTGCCCATGTTTCTTGCCATTTTTCTGCCCTCTTATCACAAGAGAAAGTGCTCCAATGGCAGAGATAAAAAACACAAGAACCATCAAATGGGTAAATATATATCACAGCTGGGAGAAAAGAAAAGGGAATTGCTTCAAAGGCAAGCAATAGTCCCCAAATGCAAGTCATTCAGTAAGACTAGAATATAGTCCAAGTAGAAAAGGTCCCCAGGAGAAATGGCGCCAATAACACTTTGGAATAATTATTGGTAAATAATTATCGATTGTGACTTTTGAAAAATTATACTCAGAAGCTATTGAATGAGGTGGAAAAAATAGCAATACATACAAAGAAAGCTCTGCACGTTTAAAAAAGGTTATCATTAACTTCAAAAGAAAGCACAAAATGAGAAGCCATAATAGTTCATGACAAAATCTAGTGTGCACTATGTATCTATAAAGATAGTAATTTTCAATGTGGATTTATACAAAAAATGTCCCTCGGCAATACTGAAAAAGGAGGAAAGTAAACAAAAGAGGGGGCTGGCAGGTGGCATGGTGGCTAAGGGTGCTAGACTCCCATATAGCTGACTGTGGTTTGAATCCCGGTCCTGGTGGTTTGCTTTCTCGCTCTCCTCCCCTGCCCTCCCTAGTTTGCTTTCTCGCTCTCCTCCCCTGCCCTCCTCTCTGTCCCTCTGGTCAAATTAAAATAAATCAATAAGGTTGAATAAAATAATTCTGTAAAAAAAAAAAAAGAGAAAGCAAAATAGGATGGCAGCATTAGAAAATTAAATCCCTTTGGCCTATAAAATGAAGTCAATGTATAATATCTACATTAGTCAAATTAGCAATCGTTACATACTTTTATTAAGACAATAACATTAGCCTGGCTGTGACAGTGCCCACTACTAATATCCTGTGTTCTGGAGGCTGGAACCACACAAGAGGTCTGCGTTTGAGTCCTGGTCCAACCTCGAGAGCAGGTGTGGTGGCACCTGCCTCTAATCTCAGCCACTGGGGAAACTCAGGCAGAAGGATCACAAGCTGAGACTGGCCTGAGCAGCGCAGCCAGACACCATGTCAAGAAGAGCCAGGCACGGTGACAGGTACCTTATAGTCCCAGCTGGGAGGCTAAAGCAGTGAGATTGTCATATGCCAAGATCCCGTATTTTTTTTTTTTTTCAAAGCCAAGTGAAACAGCTAACACAGTCCCAAGTTGTCCCTTTTGGAGAGAGAATTCTGGGCACTGAGGGGATGCTGGACACAAAACCCTATTGCTGTGAGCAGAGATGGGCCAGAGCCAACTCGTCCTCTTCCCGACTGCCCGTTCAGTGATGGACGGCTGCTAGCCTGAAACGAGCCATCGTGGGAGCAGTTACAGCGATGATCTCAGGAAATGCTCCACATCTGTGCTTTTCCCCACCCCTGGAGAAATGGTGGTTAAACATTTACCACTCGTCCGTTGGCTATATGCCCACTTGATTTCTATTCATGAATTCCTAAAATACGTGTAACTCAGTCAATAATAAATAATACATAATACATAATAATAAAACATTAAACATTCCAGAAAATACTTTATGACCCTGTGTTCTAAGAGTCTTAAGAATATTGATAACGTAAGAAGACCTTAAGAGTATACAAGTTATGCTAATATAATCACAAATTATTCCAGTGAGGAACAAAAAAAAGGCATTTAAATTAGTGCAAATGACAGGGAGTTTAATGATGAGTGCAGAATCTTTAATGATCAACACAAATGTGGGAAAGAGGGCTTTAAGATCAAGTGTGATTATATACAAGAGCCATACTTTCAAGAGGAGAAAGCAAGTTTAAAATAAGCTCAGGCTGGTTCAAAAATTTAAGTATGACACAAATCTTTCAAAGCTATTTATGAGCCAAGAAAATAAATAAACCAAATACATGTCCTCTTTAAAGGCAAACTGCATGCTAACATATGATGCCAACGTGCTGAAAAATGTGCAGTTCTTCCTCCTACAGTAGATTCTCTGTCAAGGGAAAGGTCAGAATCCGACTTCAGAATGTTTGGCTTGTCTTGCAGAAGCTAAGAAGATCCAGCTGGCACTGCAATGTTCAGCCTAGTCACGTGATAGCACACGTGCTATCTGTCCAAACCCTAACACACTGGGCAACCAGTAGTGGAACACCAGTTACCCAGGGCTCCCTAATTCTTGAATCCCAAGGGAACATCTTCAGGTCTTCCTGCATTCAACAGGAAGTGCATGTGCCCGTAATCAAGGCTGGTTGGAGCTACAGGTGCATCATGGCATGAGGACTCTGCTGTGGGTAGCTCATTCTCTCTCTCTCTCTCTCTCATGAAAGACATTTAAAAATGAATCATTTTTAGACTGATACATTGCCTAATACATAGGCATCAAAGAAAATCTCCTACCATTCCTATTTACTCAATCCCTTGCCTATCAATCCCAAATTATCTATTGGGTTGTCAGAAAAGTCATGACACATTTTTGTATCGAAAAAATATGTTATGACTTTTCCAACTATTCGACATACCTCCTTAGCTGGTGTATTGCATGGGCCATTTCCCTGAGCCAGCATCAACATTTTGTCAAGGATCCCAAATTATGAAGTTCCAGCCAACAACCAAGCAGAAGATGAAATGATCAAAGACTAAAGAAGTGTACTTCTGTTCTTAATTAATAAGCAGAAGTCAGAAGGGTCTGGGATAACAGTAAAGATTAATTATTAAAAAAACAACTCTTTTGGTTCCAGAGTTTAAATGCTTACTTCATGAACCTCAAATATGTCTCTTACTCTGATCACAGAACTTGAACAACTATTAACACTTCAAGATTTGATTCACATTTCTCTCTCATTTAGAGAGAATTTTGGTATGGTAATCACTGTTAGTGGAAAATTAGGTTGTAGTGATGGTGTTCCATTTTATTCTGAAAAGAGCATTTGAAACCATTGCCTTCCTATGTAATGAACTCAATAAGGACTGTAGAATAGAGTAAATTGTGCCTTGTCTTTACACTTCGAGTAAATTCCAAGAAATATGCTGGTGGGACTATGAACAAGACCCACATTTCTGTCTCCTGCAGTTTTAGAAAGCCACTTTTACAATTAGTAAATATCAGTGCTAACAAAAGACACTCCATTTTTAAAATCTATTGTTGTGTATGCTGACTTTGCTCACTGAGCCTTTTATGATTTTTGTTGATTTGACTACACATAATTTATAGAGCAATATGAAACTTCTCACTGGTAGTTTTTTTTTTTTTCTTAGCAAACTTCTAAGCTATAAAGGAGTGATTTCCATTTCTAGTTACATTTCTTGCCTTGGGTCTTCTGAAAAGGAGATAGTAAAGCACAGAGAATAGACTCAAAGACAGAGAGCTGAAGGAAGCTCTGGGTAGTACGTGCTTTGTTATAACCATACTGAAGTATCTATTATAAAACAAGAGGTTTTATAAAGAAAGAGAAGTAACGTAGAAACTCTATTAAAATCTTTTAAAATGCATCTGTTAGATGCTTACCTCAAGCAGAATACTACTATAGTTCTACCTTAAACAACATGGAATAAAGTAAAAATATAAAGTTCACAATATATGAATAGCTGAAGACTTCTTAAAGTATTGGAAAATGGCTGTGACTATACAATATGAAAATGATCATACAATATGAATAAGTAAGAGAAAGGAAAAAAAATAGGAAAAAGAATGTTAAGTAAAATTTTTGTGCTTGAGGACAAATGATTGTCAAACTTGACCCAACTAAACTTAATCACTCCAATAGGTCACTCCCAACGAATGCTAATCTTTTAGGTTAGTAAGAATATTTTCTGCAGAGGAAATGACTTTCTCTTTTTTAACAACACAATTACATCATTAGTTTTTGGACACATTCAGTTCATTAAGAAGGAGACAAAGACAAATTTCATCAGCCCAAAACTGTTAGTTCAGAATCGCACGGTGTGAAATTGAAAACATATGTTGACTAAAAATTATAAACATGCCAACTACGGAGTGGAAAATATTTTTGCCCTTAAAATAGTCATTTCTGTTAACTTAATGGGGCATGAGGAGATGATGTCACAAGTGTTCTAAATGTTGCACAGGTTATAAGTTTATGTTATAGACGGTATACGTTATGTGGTGACTAAGCAATGTTTTAGGAGAAATCTAATGATGCAGATGAGAAACCATTATAGGCTGCAGTTTAGAGACTTTATTTTATTTTCATTATAGATAGAGTCTTGATGCTGTGATCCACTCCCAATATCAGCCAATGCTGGATCTTGGGCATGTGTGTGCCCAGCATACTCTGGGTGGTCCCTGGACATGAACCTGGAACCTTCTCATGTGGGTCAGCCTCTCAGAGTATTATGTGTTACCACTGTGCCACTTTCGCTCTTCAAGCAAGATTTTTTATTTTTTTAAGCTTTTTGCCATAGGACATGTGCACTCACTGGAGAGAGACAGAGAAAGACAGTGAGAGGGAAAGTGAGCAATCACCCCCTCTCTTCTCCTCCATTCTCCTCTTGGGATTTTGGGCACACATGTACACACACCCAGCACGATTTGCAAGCCTCCAAGTCTGGGACTTGAACCATGGTCAGCCATGTGGGAATCTATGCACTTTCACTGCTCACTTCACAAAACTTTTGAGTTAGAAAAAGCTGGTCAATACGTCAGCTTCCTCTCTTACTAACTATGTAAATTTCATCAAGGTGCTCAATATTTCTTATTGATAACATAATTACTTCTGAATCACATGTGACTTTTAATAAGAAGAAAGAAACCCATGGGGAGCACCTGTCATAGTGCCTGGAATACTGTAGACACTTTCTTACTTAAGGTTAGCGACTTTTTTGTTCTGAAATTTAACAATATTGATATGCATATTATACTTCTCTATGGAGCTCAATAAATTTTATCAATTTTTCATTAATCGTGTGTGGAATGGAATGGTTAGACTGGGACAGAACACAGATGCGCTTAAGTTTTCAATGAAAAGAGTAGCTCTTTAAGAGACATAAAAATCGCTTTGGATGTAGCCCAGTCATGTATGTTACATGAAGAGAAAGTTTGAACAATCCCTCTTCAGTGTTTATTAAAATGCACACACAGTTATTTTCTGACTCATGTACTTTATTTCTACAAACTATGATTTCTTTAATGATTCCCAAAACTCCTATAATAAGAGCTGACATTTTAGGATTCATGCTATGGATCAGGCTGTGTAAAGGAGAAGAATGGCTGGGCTAAAGATGCCCTTCTCCCAATCCCTGAAATTTATGGGTATGTTTCTGGTCACATGGTAATAGAGAATGAAGGTCGTAGGTGAAATTAAAATTCTTAATCAATTGACTTAAAAATAGGAGAATATCCTGGGTTAACTGGGTGGGCCCAAAGTAATCTCAGGATTTTTAAAATATGGAGTGGAGAGGTAGAAGTTCCAGGGAGGCAGGACACGAGAGAGACCAGAGCAGTCAAAGCTGGCTTTGGAGACAGAAGTGGGCTGTGAGCTAAGAGTGCCCGTCATTGCTAGAAGCTGGAAAAGGCAGGCAAGGAGATTATTTTTAAAGCCTCAGGAGGAACACAACCCTTCTGACACTTTGATTGTGGACTAGTGAGACACATTTGACTTCTGAACTACAAAACTGTACGTAACATAAATTTGTGAGTTTTTGTTTGTTTTTTGGAGAGGTTTTTACTATAGGGCGCATGCACTCGCCAAAAAGACAGAGAGAGACAGAGAGATAGAAAGAGAGAAATCACCCCCCAGGGGGGATGGCCACACCGCAATCCCTTCTCCTCCATTCTCCTCTCAGGATCTTGATCACGCACACACATGCGCCTGGTGTGAGTTTAAGCCACAGGGTCCGGGACACAAACCAGGGTCGACTACATGGGAGTTCAGTGATATAGTCATTACGCTAACTGCTGGTCCCAAATTTGTGGGTCTTTTAGGTCATTAAATGAGTAGTAATCTATTATAGCTATAAATGGGAACTTAATAAACAGTCTTCTGTTTTCCATGTGTTACATCATTTGATTTTAAAAATAATCTTATAATTTAGGTTATCATCAATCTTTCCTTTTTTATAGTTAGAAATAAAAATGGTAGATGCATGAAGAAGTCAAATAATTTGCCAAATGAGGTAAGGATTTGATCATAAGGGACTTGAATTTAATATTCTAGGTATTCTAGTTACAGAACTTCCATTCTGAAACACTTTAGAATATTACACTCTTGAAATAAACACAGTTTTGGGGTGCTACATGGAGCCCCTGATGATTGTTCATAAATGCTAATAATCTAGGGAATGTTACCTGCCAACCATTGAAAGAAACAATTCTTCCCTTTCCTTTTTCTTCTTTTATGTTTAAAGCACATCTTAGGCATATTAGGATGGGTTAATGTAAGGTAGTTTTAGAAAAAAATAATGTCTCAGTGGAACAGCAATATATTAGCAACTGGGGACCGTAGTTGGCATAATGGCTATGTCGTTGGACTCCCATGTAGTTGACCACGGTTCAAGTCCAGACCTGGTGGCTTAAATGCATGTTGGGCACGTGTGCGTGTGTGCCCAAGATCCCGAGAGGAGAGTGGAAGAGAAGGGATAGTGGCATGGCACATGGCCATTTTTGCTGGGGGGTGATTTCTCACTTTCTGTCTCTCTATCTTTCTCCATTTTTCATGTGCCCTACAGGGAAAACCTCTCTCCCCCCGCCCCCCCCCAAAAAAAATATATATGTATATATTAGCACTGCTGAAAATCCCAGGTTAAGGGGAAAAGAATGTGTCTCTTTTAGTCTTCTCCTTTTCTTTACTGCCTCTCTTCCTGACGCTCTCTCTCTTACACACACATAGACATGCAAACACAGACCCACTTAGATTCCTTCTTTTTTTTGGAGAGCGAGATTATTGCTATAAGGAGTGTGCTTCTCCTCTATTCTTCTCTCAGGATCGTGGGCACACATGCACACACACCCAGAGTGAGCTATTTTTCCAAGAGAGATTTTTGCTATAGGTCACGTGTGCTCACTGGAGAGACAGAGAGAGATACAGGTGGGATGGCCATGCCACTATCACTTCTCCTCAATTCTCCTCTTAGGATTTTGGGCACACATGCACATGAACCCAGAGTGAATTTTAAGCTGCCGGGCTCAAAACTCGAACCGCGGTTGCCTATGCAGGAGTCCATTATACCATTTGCTGGTCCCCAGCATGAGTTTTAAGCCACCGGGTCCAGGATTTAAACCTCTGTCAATTAAATGGAAATCCACAGCAACATAACCATTATGCCATCGTCGGTCTCTGTATTCTTTTTTTTTTTTTTTTTTTTGGAGAGATTTTTGCTATAGGGCACGTGCACTTGCCAGAAAGACAGAGAGAGACAGAGAGACAGAAAGCGAGAAATCAGCCCCCGGGGGGATGGCCATGCCACAATCCCTTCTCCTCCATTCTCCTCTCGGGATCTTGGGCACGCATGCACACGCGCCCGGCGTGAGTTTTAAGCCACTGGGTCCGGGACTCAAACCATGGTCGACTATGTGATCGTCCAGAGCCATAGCCATTATGCTAACTGCTAGTCCCTGGTCTCTGTATTCTTTTGAGAGTAACTGACCTGTAAAGAAACCAAAGCACAGCTCATGGATGAGCAGGCCAGAGAGAAGGCTGTCCTGGTAGGGTAGGGGCCTTCAGGCCAGCCATACTCACTACACCTGAGTTGGTCAGCCAAGAAGCTGTGCCCTTTATCCCTCGCTCATCAGTCAGCCCAAAGTATCTGCACCTGTCTTCTGCTCCCGCAATACTGCTGTTTCACTCTGCTGTGAACCATGGAAAGACAGGTATGTGGACTGAAGCTCTGGTCATTTATAAGAGCCTTTTAAGACAACACAAGCTTTTAATGACAGAGAGTATGTGCACGCCTGAGAGAGAGAGAAAAGAGAGAGAGAGACAGAGAGAGAGAGATAGGGGGAGAGAGAGAAGCCCTCTTCACAGGGTACTAACACAGGGATCTGAACCCACAGTTAGCCAGATAGCATCCAGTCTTGAAAGCTCCTGGGGGACTGCTGTGCCATGGTGGCTGGGCCACATTTTGGAGTCATGGTACTAAAAATTAAAAAAAAAAAAAAAAAAAAAAGAGAGAGAGAAAAGCAGAGACCACGTCATCTGTGCTACCATTCCCCACTTTAGTGGCTTCTTATCTCCCTGCTCTGAGCCTCCAGAGTCATTTCCCACCTTTGTAAAAAATGAGCTTTCCTTCTTATTGCATGAAGCTTCAGAATTGTTTAAACACAAACTAGACATCTTCTTCTTGCCTATCTCTCTAAACTTCATTGCAGTAACAAAACATAATACCGTATCTGGTCACTGCTGAAATGAAGAGATAGGAAATGGTTAACCGTACCAGAAGTTCGCTTTCAGGGATATACCCAGAGTTGAAATTCCCAAGCGACGGCAGAAGCAGCTTGCCACTAGTGAGCAAACCCAATTATTAATTGGATCACACCGAATGCTAAACGGAGACAAGCTCGCTGTGCTGGGGGACTGAAATGCCACCATCTCTCACCGGACAGAGACAATGTGCTGCACGTCTGCCTGTAAAAGGGTTTTATTAAAATCATTTCTCTGCACTACAAGTCAGTGACAGGTGTTAACCAAGTCAGTTGGCAAACATTATTATTTTTCAGAGAGGATGCCTCTAAATGACAGTTTCATAATAGCCTGAAAGTGCACAGAATACCCAGTGCAAGCCCTACACTAAATTATTAAGTAATAAAATGTAACACGATTGCAATATTCTCCAGACTACCTATTCTTGTTGTCAGATCCTTCCTAAACCTACGCTTCCTCCCGATTCACGCACAGAGATGCTCAGGGGAAATGGCAGTTTCAAACGTCTTCTCAACCTCTGGACTACGGAAGATTGCCTTCAGGAAAAAAAAAAAAAAAAAAAATCTAAATACTTAATTCAAACTGTGTCGACGGCAACATTTGGAGCATGATTAATTTGTTATTTCTAATGGTGCTTGTATTTTGCCTTTAAATATGTGAGAGAGAGAAAAAATAAAAAAAAGAGGGAAGGAGCCCTCAAATGAATGCTTGTGGACTGGTGAGGTTTCGGAAATTAAATTGCAGATGAGTTCCATTGTTTTTTTTTTTTTTTTTTTTTTTTTTTTTTTTTTTTTTTTAGGGACAGAGAATCCCTCTTGATTGTATCATATAAGAATATATAGAGCATGGGGACCAGCAGTTGGCATAATGGCTATGTCTCTGGACTCTCATGTAGTCGACTGCGGTTCAAGTCCTGGACCTGGTGGCTTAAACTCACGCCGGGTGCATGTGTGTGCGTGTGTGCCCAAGATCCTGAGAGGAGAATGGAGGAGAAGGGAGTGCAGTGTAGCCATCCCCCCTGGGGGGGGGGGATTTCTCGCTTTCTATCCCTCTGTCTCTCTCTCCTTCCAGCGAGTGCATACACTCAATAGCAAAAAACGTCTCAAAGAAAAAAACAAAGCAAAACAAAACAAAACAAAAACACAAAGAATATACAGAACCTGTAAAGATCAACCAAGGACATTTGACATGCTTTTAAATTTAAAGAAATGACTTTTTTTTTTTTTAAGAGAGCCTTTTACTATAGGGCCCATGTGCTCTCTGGAGAGACAGAGAGACAGAAAGCAAGAAATCACCCCCCAGGAGGAATGGCCACATTGCAATCCCTTCTCCTCTACTGTCTTCCCAGGATTTTGGGCATGTATGCGCATGCACCTTCTGTGAGTCTCAAGCTGCCAGGTCCCAGACTCAAACCAAGGTCAATCACATGGGAGTCTAGCACCATAGCCTCTATGCCACTTGCTGGCCCCAAGAAATTATTTTTCTTAACCAGAGATCGCAGTTCTTCACTTAATATAAAAGGTTGGAGGATATACCAAAGTTATACATTTTCAATAATGTGTTTTATTAACTAATATTTTGAAGGCCAGATGAAGTTATCTTTTCAATTAAATGCTGCTTTCATTTTAATCAGCAATTCTCCTTCTGAACTAAGTCACAGAAAGAGGTCCATATTAACTGGCTAGAACATAGTGAATGAAGAAAATACAGAGCTGGTTTTCTTTTCTTTTTTTTTTTTACTTTTTACTTTAGAAAGAGTTTTAACTAAATCCTTATGAGGCTAGAACTTAGACTTTTTAAGGTCTAATTTTTTCAGGCAAGGTTTTATGAACCTCTTCCAATTTATACTTATCTTTGTAAAAATAAGAATTGATTTTCTGATATAGGTGTTGCTTACTCCGGGGAATAGGCACATTCTATAAAGAAAGTTGCTGGAAATTCTGGTTTTCAATAGTTGGATTTTATTTTCCCCTTTATATTCATTATAAATTTGAGGATCCTATGATATGATGTGACCACAACAAAAAGTCAACTCAAATTTAGCCTTTAGAAATGAAAAGTGTTTTTCTTTCCCCCTAGGGAAAAAATAATAACTTTAAAGCATACATATTTACATTTAAATAGGAGGAATATGCTTAGGAGATGCACTAATCAACATGGCCACAATAGTTAATGATGGTATATTGAATTCTTGAAAAATGCTAAGAGTACCTAAGTGTTCTCACCACAAATACAGTAACTCTGTGACGTAATGCATTTGTTAATTAGCTAATTTCCCCATTCCACAATGTATGAAGGAGGGGACTTCAAAAAGTTCATGGAAAACTCGAAAGTCTGAGTTCACTCTGATGCAAAAATTTCAAAAGCCAGGCACAGATATTTTTTTCATAATATGCATTTTCCATGAACTTTTGGGAAAATCTCTATACACTTCAAAGCATCATGCTACATGTAGCCAATGTTATGTGTTCATTTATTTTTTTAAAAAAATCAGTGAATTTGAAAATACATGTATAGTTATAATTAGGATTATGGAATTGCTAATTTTATCATGCTACCATTAACTTAAAGCAGTTAAAACTGAGAACTGAAATAAAGAAAAAGACTAAGGGGACCAGCAGATGGTGTAATGGTTACATTGCTGGCCTCCCACATAGCCAACTGTGGTTCGAGTCCCAGACCTGGTGGCATAAAACTCACACCAAGCGCTTGTGTGTACATGCCCAAGATCCCAAGAGAACAGAGGGAAAGGGATTGCAGTGTGGCCATTTCCTCTGGGATGTGATTTTACACTCTCTTGGGTGGGTGCACATGCCCTATCACAAAAATCTCTCCCCACGCCCCCAAAAAAGGATTAAGAGACAGAGATCTATGTGCCGAGTGGCCAAGTACTTTGCTAGGTACAACTTTAACTGAAAGGTCTCCAGTTCCAACTCCTCCTTTAATATCCTTCCTCCATACTGCCTGGCAAATCTGGCTTGTTCACGTCCTTTACCAAGAACTTAGAAGAAATTATAGTTTTAAAATTTAAGATGGATTAAGAATATTTTTCTTTTTAATCTAAAAATCGGGGCCAGCAGGTGGCGTGGTGGTTAAGGGCGTTGAACTTCCATGTGGCCAACTGCAGTTTGAGTTTCAGACCTGGCAACTGGCTTTCTCACTTCCCTTTCTCTCTCTCTCTCTCTCTCTCTCTCTCTCTCTCTCTCTCTCTCTCTCTCTCTCTCTCTCTCTCTCTCTCTCTCTCTCTCTCTCTCTCTCTGTGTGTGTGTGTGTCTGGTCAAATTAAAATAATAATAATAATAACAAATAAAATAAAATAAATTAATAATTCTTTTTTAAAAAATCAAAAAATCACAAGTGATTCAAGCATGAGAAATGATTGAAAAAATTTCTAGAAATATTACATTTAATTATGCTCATCTTTATTGTCATTCCAGTTGATAAAATTAGTCCTAAACAAGGAAGGTGACAGAACCCATGTTATTTTTTATGATAATTTATCTTAATACAAATTTTATAAGAGTAATGTAATAATAATTAACTTACCGAAGCAGTCCTAAACACATTTTACTGAATCAGTCCTAAACACATCCCAAATATTTTTTTCATTATTTTAAAATAAAAAAATAGAAATTTGTATTGAGTTCTTTAAATGACTGCATGTTTTTCTATGTATTGGAAAAGTTTTTAATCAACCATGCATAATTTAACCAAAATTTAAAAAGCTGTATTTTGTAAATGTGTCACAGACCACATGGGACAAATGTTACTTTTGGTAGAGGACCTTAATCTGAATAAAGTCATGAGTTTTTCAGTAAGTCTTCACTGAATTTTCAGGTAATTCTATAAAGCAAACTCATCACGACCCACAGGGAATGGGTTGGACAGATAGGTGTTCTTTCAGCTTGTGCATGACTTCGTTCATCCTGTTGCCTGGAATCAACATCACAGCTCGCGAAGGCTTCATGGGTACGTTGTCAAAGGACCATCTGCCTCCTAGGCAAGTGTGGCTCTCCTCCTGCACCAAGTAGTTGAACTTCAGAATCGCCTTCTCACAGAAAAATTCTTCCTCTGCGTTTGCAAACATTAACTCCTCTTTCTTTTGGATGTTCCATTTTTTTTTTTTTTTTGGAATTGTTTTTTTCCTGCTTCCACAAACGTCTTGCTAATCAGAAGGTGAAAGTAGCACTTTTCACAGGGTTATCCATTGTGTGTGCTTCTGTGAGTTCTTTCTCAAGTTGCTGATGCATGGGCAGAGCGATCTGTGGAGGGACATTGATGAATCTTACACTGAGGAGAAAGCCTACGGGCTTGGTAGTGTCAGGTAAAACCTTGTCCAGCTGCTCAACCATGCTCTTTTCACAGTTCTTCCACAGTAGCTTAGAATCAATTCCTTAATTTGTTCAGCACACTGCGTACCCTTTTTATTTTTTGGTTAAATTTAAAAGGCTTATGAAACCAAAAATTTCACCTTCATCCATATCATCATCGCTGTCTTCTGAAACATTTGTTTGCTTAATCACACTCCCAATATGGTTCTGTTAAGAGTTCTGTTAGCTCTACACTGTTCATAGTAGCCTTTAGGAAAAGCTGCTGCAATCACTTCTTAATTCCGTCAGAATCATTATGTGAGATGGAATAAGCTTCAAAGTCAATATTCACTTCCTCATGAATAACCTTGTCCTCTTCATGCTCTTCTTCCTCACTGTCTTCATCACTGCCTTCGTCCTCATCCTCGACTTCCTCCTCTTCCCAGTCATGCAGGACCACAGCCACCGGCAGCTGCAGAATCCCACTCCCCCTGGCTCGCCTCTTAGACTTGGACACCACACTGCTCCATCCCAAATATTTTTTAAGACCAAAAGAGTCTTTTTTTTTTTTTATGAGTGTAATCTATTCACGCACATAGGAATACTAAGTGAAAAAATACCGATCTACTGACAGCAAACGGAGTAAATCTACATTAACTAAATATAAGGTTGTTTGGATAGAAAGCCATGTATAGTATATATATGTATACAGGTGTCCTATGTATGTTTAAGTCAAATTTAAACTACTTTTACAGTTATTAGCCTTCAGTACTCCGTTAATATTAAAGATAACTTTGATTACCACTCTCCTGCCCCCATCCCAATCAAACCAGCCGGGTTAAATGAAATAAGAATTATTGAGTCTCTTTGCGCCAAACAATTAGTTGCCCTATTTAAGTCTGCAGTCACCAGGCATATTTATCATCCCTGAGTAGCACTGCTGCTTATGGAAACTTTGATACCAACTATTTGTTGAAAGTTAAACTCGTTTACCACACTGCAAAGCAGACAGCAGTGCCTTGAAGCTTTCTATTCAAGAAAGTGCTAAATTAACATGTGTTGAATGAATGAAGAATAAAACAGTACCCATGAGCTGCATACAGTGTCATTGTCAAAGTCATCTGACTTCTTTCCATAGACAGTACCCAAACTTGGGTTTGTCTTTAAAACCTGGCTTCTTTCCATTGTGCATATGACTACAGTTAAGGAGAAATATGCAAAGACCAAATAATAAACATCTAAAGTCTAGGAGGAAAGGGGAAAGAGGTTATAACTATGGCTAGTGTACTAACTAAATGAATTATTCAGGCATGATAAGGCTGCCATCAAACCATTAGGTCATCAGGAAACCCAGGATGTCTTTTTCTATGCAAAAATACATCATGGCTTTCCCAATGACCCATTATTACTTTTCCTCCAATTGAGATCCTTGGGATGATTTGCATCATCATCGCCTCAGACACAGATTCAAAGAGTGACTCTAAGTCTGCTGAATGAAAATCAAATCTCCGCAAGATGATACTGAAGAGAAGCAACCGATCTGTTTTTTTTTTTTTTTTTTTTTTTGAGAGATTTTCACTGTAGGGCGCGTGCGCTCACCAGACAGACAGAGAGAGACATAGAGACAGAAAGCGAGAAATCACCCCCCAGGGGGGGATGGTCACGCTGCAGTCCCTTCTCCTCCATTCTCCTCTCGGGATCTTGGGCACGCACACACACGCGCCCGGCGTGAGTTTTAAGCCACCGGGTCCGGGATATGAACCGCGGTCAACTACGTGGGAGTCCAGCGACATAGCCATTACGCTAACTGCTGGTTCCCTGATCGGTTTTGTTAGAGGTCTTCCTTTCTAGGTAAAAACTTTCATAAAGTTAGTTATCAGAAAAAAATTGCTACTTGTGTAATTTACACTTTTAATGTTTACATTTTAACTGATTACTTGCCTATGAAGTATTTCTGTTTGTGAAGCTTCAGTGCAGCATTTGAATCTGTTGAGGAAGAGGGACCAGTACCATGGACTGGGATGTTGAACTTTTAGCCTGATTTCTTTCTTTTTTTTTTTTTTTTGGAGAGGTGTTTGCTATAGGGTGCGTGCGCTCGCCAGACAGAGAGACAGAAAGCGAGAAATCACCACCCAGGGGGGATGGTCACACCGCAATCCCTTCTCCTCCATTCTCCTCTAGGGATCTTGGGCACGCACGCACACGCGCCTGGCGTGAGTTTTAAGTCACTGGGTCCAGGATGCGAACTGCGGTTGACTACATGGGAGTCCAGCGACATAGCCATTATGCTAACTGCTGGTTCCCTTAGCCTGACTTCTTAACTCAACCAGAGAGAAGGATTGTTCTGGCAAGGGGACAAAACTAAAACTGTAATCGAACACATGAATCCACCTAACTGTATTTCCCCATTTCTTTCAAATATGTGGATCTTGCTGGAGTCTAACCTCAAAGCATACTACAAAACGATTCTGAAAGGTAGCTTAATCAGAACACTTTGATAAGCCATCAAAGCCTGATATTGTCTTTTACTAACATTCAGTAGAACACATTGCTACATACAAGAACTGATAGCTCAAAAGCCAATTGATGTCGCAGACAGTGCTAAAGCGGTTCATGAATTTGAAATGACAACAGATGCTTTGAAAAGGAAAGCCGGCTGGATTTTGATTGAACATGCTAATTTTCAAAAGAATCATTCCCTAGCTCAATTTTATACAGTGCAACCTGTTAAGGCTATTTGGAAATCACAGAGGCTGGTGATAAAATAATATTGAGCTCAATTATCCATTATCAGAGGAAGAGATGCCAGCATCCCTTCGGTCCCTTTTTGGGATTATTTGAACACAAAATACGAGAGGGGAGTAGTGAGATGACTCAGAGGACAAGTGGCTATGTGTTCTGGGAGCTATCGGGGTGAATGTGTGGCAGAATTTGGGGATATATTCCTGCTAATTTGGTTTTGCTCTGAGATTGAGGCTTTAATTTCTACCACTTGAGAAAAGAGAGTTAAACAAACAACCTCTGTCCTTAAGGCAAGATTAAATTGAATTCTTTATCATGGAGATCCATAGAGGATGAGATTAAGACTTCTCATCAGTCAGCTAACTTTACAAAGTGTTTAAGTGCAGGACTTCACAGCAGAAAAATGTTTCTTTCCTTTAGCTGCTGAAAATTGAATGTAAAAAGTCATGATTTATTGGACTGATTAACAAATTGGTGGCAGTCCTCATCCTCTCTCTGCTTAAACATGTTGGCATTTCTTCAGATCGAATTACCCCAAGAGCCTGGTCTATGTGGCAACATTGTGGTATGAGTGTTGGTCCTTGAATATTTTCTAGTTGCCAGACAGCTCCCCTGCTTAACCTAATTCTTTAAGGCTCTTTAGGGATACAGATTTTTTTCTTCTGCTTTCACACTAGTCAGCGCTGGGATTTGGATGAGGTGAATGGGGCAGTTATTTTGCAAACGAAATTACTGAACACTCAGGAATAAAGATAAATGATACTTCATGCAATATTTCAGAAAACCAAAATTAATGCAAAATTCATGATGAGCAACATATCAAAAGTATACCAAAATATAGGATGTCATTTGTTTTCTAGTTCTGCCTTCTAGTACAGTGCGACTAGTTGTCTCTGTGCAGCCTGGCCCCAGGTCTGGCCACTGTCCCTTCTTTTCCCCCTACTCTCCCACCAAGCAGATTTGTGAAAGCTAACAGTGACATGTGTACAGGCTAGAAAGTCATAGAGCATACACATAGTATCTTTTATTTTTTTAAAATGTTATTGTAAAGCTTTTATAATCTTTTGCCACTCAGTTCAATATGTGGGAGAATTTTTTTTTTTTTAAGGTTTTTGCCATAGAGTACATATCTTGCCTGAGAGACCAAGACAGACCAATGAGAGGGAAAATGAGAAACCTACCCCAGAGGGCGTGGCCACACACTGTCCCTTCTCTTCCATTTTCCTCCTGGGATTTTGGGCATACACCCACATGCGCCTGAAGTGATTTTCAAGCTGCCAAGTCTGGAACTCGAACCATGGTTGACCATGTGGCACTCCAGTGCCTTAACCACTATGCCACTAGCTGGCCCCGGGAGGACAGTTTGATAAGGGGATGCAGGGCTATGTACATTTTCCATTTGTCTCATGCATGGTACTCAAACTACTTACTATTCAATTCCTGTAGCTGTCTCATTAGCCACTCAGGACATTAAACTAAAGCTACTTGAAGTAACAAGCAATTTTTCTGTTTATCATTTTGAGACACCATAGTCCTGCGGTTGAATTGATTCTCCATTTTCTCTGGCTATTTAATTTGCATTATGTTTTTTTGAAATGTGATTAACTGCTCTTTTTTTTTTCAAATCCAGAATGTGGATTTTATGTTTTAAACTTAGTAATGGTGTATCTTGATTGACAAGCAGTCAGAGAGGTTAGAAGGAACTAAAGAATTTTATCCCTACCCTGGACCAAAAGATCCAGCTTAGAAAGCTGCCTATAGAGAAGCTTAAGAGAGATTTACTGGGAACATTTTTGGCTTTTAAAGCTCTTTTTAATGGGTTACTCAAATGCCATTTTAGTATAGACGATATAGACCCCTAACAGCAATAGCCGAAATGCCCTGTCTAATTGGCTACTTACATCACTGAGGTCACATCTGTCAATCAAAATATAGCAGACATTTTGGAAATCTATTAGTTGAGAAAGTAAGACTGAAAGCATCATTAAATAAGTTTTGGTTTTCTTTCTAAAAATATAATGGCATAATAGAAATCTAACCTTAGAGGGTCATGTCCTTGTTATTTTTCTGATTAATTCTATAAATTTAGCTCTTTTCCCACTTTTGCACAAAATCTCACCAATTTAAGAAAATTAATCATGTTTTTTTATCCATATCAATTCCTAAAGATTTTATTCTAACAAAAATATTTTGATTACCCCATTCAATGTCAATGTCTGAGAATGCTTTCTTCCTTTGGAGTTCAGTTTGAAAGTCAATAAATTTCAGATGATGTATACATCAAAAATTCATATAGGATAGAAATTATAATATGACAACAAGAACATTGGCTTAAGACCATATAGTTCAAGGGCCTTCTTTCTTCTTTTTCTTCTTCTCCTGTTCTTTCTCCTTGGCCTTTTTTTCCCCTCCTTTCCCTTCCATTTTCTATCCTCCTTCTCTTTCTGTAGCCCTTCTTCTTCGAATCGTGTTTGGGTTTCAGCTGAGACCGTGCTGAAAAAAGAAGTCTAAGCAAACATAACAAAAAGGTGTTCTGTGGCTCAGCTGTGGTGGCATGCACGGGCTGACAGTGCTACCCCGCAGGTAAGGCCAGGTAGGAGGCCCAGGTGGGGTAAAAGGTGGATGTGGTGGCACACATCCGTAGTCCCAGCTATGAGGCAGGCTGAGACAGGAGGATCCTCACACAGCAAGACCCTGCCTAAAAACAGGACAAAGCAGAAAGTGCTCAGCATGGAGGAAACCCAGCGTCTCTCAGCAAACAATGGAAGAGGAAGCCAAAGCTGACAGTTTCACTAAGCAGCTATGAAGTACAGCTACAAGTTTTTAAATGCAAATGTAGGCTTTGCTTGTATTAATTTACTCACTAAATGAAGACTTCTAAGTTAACCCCATGGTACTTGTTGAGAAATAAAGGTCCAAGCTCAAAAATATTATGAAACAGAGAACAAGAAAACTTCCAACAATTTAAAAGAACACTTTGCTGACAAGCCTTCAGAGGCATCGTTTATTGTAGAATATACTACATACAACTAATGCATGAATATTTTAAATTTGTCTCCCTTAGACAAGTTTTGTAGACAATAAATAGAGTAAACTATGTGTATCACCAAGAATCAGATGGAAAAATTCAAATTATTTTAAAATTTCTTTTCCAACATTCCACATCAGGCTCTTGAAGCCATTATACCTTGTTTTATATATTTCTTTTTTTAAGGTGTAGATGTCAGTTCATATAAAAACCTATACACATATGTGCACGCATGACTGGAGTGATTTTCAAGCCACCATGTCTGGGACTTGAACCGCAATCAACCATGTGGTAATCCAGCACCTTAACCACCATGTCACTTGCTGGTGGCACACACATGTCTATAGTTCTTTGAGAGAAGATTCAGGCCAATTTTAATTTTTCTCAGCAAATAGAAGAGATAGGGGAAGGGAAGTTGACAATAGGTAGGCAAATTTCATAATACCCAGCAGAAGAAAGAGAGAAAAAGATGAGAGGAAATGGGCAAGACTATCTGAAGAAAAGAGATGACAGTGTGGGCTCTTTAACCCATCATCTGTTTTTTTAACGTCCCAGTTTCCCATCTTTCTTATACATGGGCATTCATACATACCATGCTGTTGAAAATGGATGACACGAGCCTAGGTTAACCCAAAAGAATAAAGAATGTGAAATCAGAGAGAAAATTTGTAAATCTCCTTCTTAAACAGGATTCTCGTCTTTCCATGGCAATGTTATTTTAATAGCTACTACTGGCTAGACATCAAGATTCAAATTTTTCTTTTGTGAACATCTCCCTAACCTACGCCAATGAATATATTCAGGAAGAAATAAAAGAAATGATGTGTTTCACTTTTTCCTTTTACAAAGGGGAAGTCAGGATTTTATCATGCGTTATTTCTGCCTTATTGTATTAGAGGAAACCATACCCCTGACATATCTCATTTCCTCTTCCCTTCCCCCTTTCTTCTCTCTCTCTCTCTCTTCTCCCCACCACACATACATTTGAATAGGAGAAATTAATTCTTTTGTCTCCACATCTATTCATTAGTTTCTTCCCTCATCAACACTAGGCCAATAGTATAGGAAGGATAACTGCCTTGACATTGGGAGTGGTCCTGAATGAATTCATTAATTGCCATTAATTAGACCAAAGATTTTCTGATCTCTGAGAGCGTACATATGCCCATTACCATTGTCTACAAAGGAGCGTTTCTCATACAGAGTCTCTCCAATAACAATAAACGAACAGCGGTAAGTTTGCCTCTCTGACTTCATTTACCGTTTTATATTTATTCAGTGTAAAGATGAGTGATTATGAGACATACAAGGGGCATTGTCACTGATAGTAAAAATTCTAAAACTTAAATTGTAACTTAATTTAACCACTCAAAGTGGTTTCTTATTTATTCACTAAACATGTCTATTGCATGCTAAGCACTTACGTTGATAGGCTATAAAGCACAGGACAGACATGGACCCTACTTTTCTGGAAAAGAAGATGTGCTTGACAATTTCGTTTTCTTTCCTGAATACCAACTAAGAACAATGTAATATGAAGCAGTAGCTTCAAATTCACTCCAGCCGCACGTGCGCGTGTGCCCAAGAACCCAAGAGGAGAATAGAGAAGGGATTGTGGCATGGCCAGCCCACCTTGGGGGGAGGGGTGATTTCTTGCTTCCTGTTTCTCTATTTCTCTCTGTTTCCTGTCTCTCTGGTGAATGCATGTGCCCTATATCAGAAACATCTCTTTCTAAAAGAAAGTCCTGTCAGAGGGCCAAAAAGCAATGAATAAAGGCAGGAAAAAGATCATCGTAGCCACAATGCTGGTTATCCACAACTACTCGACCACAAACTCCCTTGCTTATAATTGTAAGTGTTAGTGTATTTATTATTTTTGACTAATTTTTTTTTCACCAACGTGCCAATATTGATTTAGGACCCACATTTATCTCAATGAATCTATTTAATTTGTGTTTTCTCTTTTTTAAAGATGAAATTGAACGTCATGCAACAAAATACTCAAGCCCTTTCTCTTTCTTCCCTTGAAATGATGTCAGAGGACAAAGGGAAGTCACCCTATAAGAAATTATAGATGGCTGTAGTTTGTGTTTAACAGTTCACAGCCATGTAAGAAAACTGTATTGAGTCGAGCTGCTGATGGTAAGCAGGTTTATCTCAGGGGCAATTGCACTTAGAAACAGAGCGATATCTTGGCTCTTCCCAGTGACAGACAGAACCCTCTGAGGCCCTGAGTTCATGCTGAGTGATTTCCAATTAACCCATTTCAATAAACAAGTGTTCTTTTTTCCTCGTTCACATAAGAGCTGAGCCCTTCATGTCACAATTTTGTTTTTTCACAAGCTTTCTGTTCGTCACTGTATAAGCGTTTTACCTCAGCTTTCAAATCAATGTGTTTTGCATGTTATCATATGTATTCGGAAGTCAATTTGCAATTCTAAAATGATGTCAATTAGGACAAAATTAGAATAAGATAATAAATTTGAAAAGTATGTTTTAAGAAATATTTCCCACAAAACAATTTTAACATGTTAGAAAACATTGAAATCATCGATCTATAAAGTCCTCTTATATCAACAAAAAAATATCAACACCCATTAAAAAAAAAATAAGGAACAAAGGATTAGTAGACAACCCCTAAAAGAGGAAATAAGGGTTGGTATTTCCAAAAATGCAATTTTTTAAAAGCAACAAAATATACTACATTGTCTCTATGTTTAAAAAAGTCTAATAGCAAACAACCACAAGGATTTCTTTCTTGGTCTTGCTCTGTATCAACCCTGGGGCAGGGGAGAGTGCTGATCAGGACTGTCGGCACCTTCAGACCAGACCTAGGGTAGCACAAAAAACGATGTGAGTCATGACAGTAAAACAAACAAACAAAAAGAAAAACAAAAACCAGAAATCTCTGCATAGCTCTCAGTGGTTATTAAATGAGGGATTAAATATGCCACCTGAAAAATGGCACAAGTCCCTTGAACTTGAAACTCACGGGCAGAACTGGTCCTCCGGGATATGTTAGACGTCTAGGGGTGACAAGTGTCTACCGAGCAGCGACAATGACTGCAGCACTCCCATCCTCTTTATTCTGGTTTTCTCCACAACACAGTACACTTCTAAGTCACATTCTTAATTTACTTATTCTTTTCATTGTCTAATCCTCTCCCCACACCCTTTTCACCACCCAGAGGCAAACTCCAGAGGGACCCAGGACACCAACATCGCTTACTTCGCTCACGTCCATATCCTCAGCACCCACAGCTTTGCCTGGTGCATAGTCACTGCTCATGGAAGAGACATTAAAAAGAGTAAGAAGTGGCCTTTTTAATATATCTCAAGTGACCACCTGCAGCGACACAACAGAAATACAAGGCCTTGCGATGCCGAGGCCACATGAGCAGGTCTAACCAGGGTTTGTATCCCGAGGTTTCCCTTAACACTCTCGGCGTGGACGTGCCGGTGGGCCTGGCTGGCAGAGGCCAAATGGGAGCTGTTCTGTGCAGGAATTATTTGCTTTTTCAGAAAAATGATGCGGGTGCAGCCATGGTGACACATGCTGCTTAAGGCATTGTGCTCTGAACGCTGGGACCGCAGAGAGGCCTGGGTTTGATCCCCAGTCAGCCCGAAGACTGGACACAGGGACACAGTGGCGTGTACCTGTAATCCCAGCAACGGTAAGGGCAGGAGTGCTGTGGGCTTGAGGCTCCTCTGAACGACACAGAGAGATCCAACCAAAAAAATTAAATAAATAAAGCCAGGAAAGATGACACGTGCCTGCAGTCCCAGTACTTGGGAGGCTGGAAGATTGTGACACAATGAGACTCTGTGTGAAAAAGTAAATAAATGAGGTAAACAAACAGATAAAGAGCGTCCAAATACCTTCCCTATGTAACTTCATTTAATAAATTTCACGTTACCTGAATATAAAAAATTAAGAGCCATAAATTGTTTATCTGCATATAATATGCATTCATCTGTTTTAAATTTATCCAGTAAGTATTTATTTAGCTTCTCCTGTATGCCAAGTATTATATTGGACACTAGGACTTCAGGAACAAAGAAGAGAGAAAGTTTCTATAAGAAGGGAAAGTGAGAGGGAAATTGAGAAATCACCCCCCAGGGGGATGGCTGCACTGCAATCCCTTCTCCTCCATTTTCCTCCCAGGATCTTGGGCATGCACGCACATGCACCTAAATGATTTTCAAGCCACTAGGTCTGGGACTCGAACCACAGTTGGTCATGTAAGAGTTCAGTGATGTAACTGCTATGCCATCTGCTGGCCCCTTTTATTTGATTTTAAAATGAAAAGGAATGAAAAATAACTGTAGACACCAGAGATAGTAGGGGAGGAGGGTGGGAAATGGCAGAGGGTGAGAAATAGGGGGAAAAATATATATACATATGTGTGTGTATATATATATAATATATATATATATATTATATATGAAACTAGAAATGGAAAATTATCAATGATAACATGTATGATTAAGCCAGTATGCTGTATATTCTGGATGGGAAACCAGATTTTGTTTGCTGTGAAGATGCTCAGTGAATGAATGTAAATTAATTAATTAAAAATAGTTTTTAAAAATGGTTTGTAGCATGCCATATAAAAATATCCAAGTTTGCTTCATAGACTCAATATAAAACAAGCCCCAGACCACACCATGGCTTTCCAAGTTCCTCTCCCATCTTCTCTGTCTCCCGTGTCTTCTCACCTCAGCTACTGAGAATGGTGTGTGTGGAGCTCCTCAGCCACGAAAGCACGTTTGATGTCACACACGATGGTCAGCCCTTCAGCGAGTCCTGTCCGCCTCACCATGCGCATACGCCCCTGTCTCAGAGATGGTAAACACACGGTGGGACCACGCTGGCACAGAGAGCAGTCAGTTCTCAGACAGGGAGCAGCGATCAAGCCGAGAGCCAGAGGTGTCTTCCAGGTATCAACCAGGCTACAGCATCCTGGTTTAAAACCTTTTCCCACTTTGTCATTGTCATTAGAATACAATCTAACTCCTTCCTAGGGCTAACAAAGGCCAGCATGCCTCTTCCTAATTCTCTCTACTATACGGGTCTTATAACTCCCCTTATCATGTGCTCATCCACTGTCAACATGGAGGCATGAATTCAGCCTCCAGGCCTTTGCATTTGTGTGCCCTCGGTGTGAAATAACTCTTCTCCTGCTCTCAAGCGACAACACCCAGCTGTCATCTCCCAGAGACTTTAAGTGTATTATTTGTTTATTCTTGGTGGAGGGGTGGCCCCTGTGAGGGTCCCACACCATGTTTCACCTCTAGCCTCTCTACCAACCGAGATCACGCACCCAGGCGGCTCAGGGACGTCCCGGAATGCAAACCCGAGACCTGTCCCCAGCTGAGTCCAGTTGTGTCAAACTGCTACCCCACTGCCTGGCTGCTCCAAGAGACTTTTCATCACTAATGTTGACACACCCACGTTCTACTCCCATATTCTGTGTTACGTTTTTTCAGGTGATTGCATTAATTGACATAGATTTGGATGACTTTTTTTTTTCTGCTTATTTGTTTAATACTTACTTTCCCTGGCCAGAATGTAAGACTCGTAATATCAGAGATTTTTCTTTCTTGTGGTATCCAAACACTGACTTGCACACCATAGGCAACACAAGAAGTATTTTTTAATAAACAAGTGAACAAATATGCATGACCAAGAGTTACAGGAGCTTAATCACTTGCTCTGGAGAGTGAGTCAAGATAAAGAAGCACTTGTAAGTTTAAAAGTAGAAAAGATACTCAGATAATGATAGGGTTTGACCAAAAGGTTATAGAAACCAAATAGCTATCACATAGTATCAGTTTCCTAACTCTCCTGAGTCACTCACTTTTTCCCTTCATTCTGCTCTTTTCTTGTGATGTATTACATTACTATACTTTTAATTATCTAGAGAAGCAATTACAACAATTTGACACACCATGCGTTTTTGATAGCTAAACTTGGGAAGTTGACTCAAGTCGACTACTCTTCCCTCCATGCAAATAAAGCCTGAAAGAACAAGAGAAACCAGTAATTACAATAAAGTATCTGAAAGCCATCATTCGGGAAATGTTTCTGGTGAACAGCTGAGAATCAGCTAAACTTAGCTCTATTCCTGGAGACACATCAAAGAATGGTTCATTTAAACCAAGCTAACACATGCAGATATTTATAGTTTGTTTTTATACAAAGGAGAGTGCTGTGCATCGATTAAAGTTAGTTGAACAAAAGAGCGAGGTCCATTTTTTTGTCAACTTGACCTGTTAAAACGGACCAGCAATGATGGTTATCACGGTGCTAAAATAAAGTTTACTTAGGGATGATAAAATAAACTTTGATATTGACTTAAGAAGAAGCTTTTTAGTATATGTGCTGCCGAAGTGAGCACAAAAGAAGAAGCTTTACAAAGGGAAATTCTGTGTAAACGGGTATGCCCAGTGGCCCACCAAATGAAGCCTTCTTGCTTCATTTATACTGATTTTATCCCAAGTCAGGAGCCAAAAATAAATATTAGATGCATAAACAAATGTAAATGTGTCATATTAATAAACCTCTTCACAGATCGCATCTTTAAAACTTAAAACACCTGTTTCCCATTTTTGCCTGAAGTATATATTTTGCATGCATCTCTTAGCAATTTTTCCAGGAATATATCTACTTTTTTTCAAAAAATTGTTTTGTTTAACTTTATTTATTTATTTATTTTAATTAGACCAGAGAGGGACAGAGAAAGAGAGATAGCAAGCTACCAGACCCAGGACTCAAAACCACGGTCAACCATGTGGGAATCGAGCACCTTTAACCACCACACCACCTGTCAGCCCTTCCAGGAATATATTTTTAGACTGTTGACAAAAATCTCTATTTCCTTAGTATAATTCAATATTTGAGTGACTTGGGACCAGCAGTTAGTGTAATGGCTATGTTGCTGGACTCCCATATAGTCGACCGTGGTTCGCGTCCCGGACCCGGTGGCTTAAAACTCACTCCGGGTGCATGTGCGTGCGTGCCCAAGATCCCAAGAGGAGAATGGAGGAGAAGGGATTGCAGTGTGGCCATCCCCTCTGGGGGGTGATTTCTCACTTTCTGTCTCTCTGTCTCTCTGTCTCTCTCTCTCTCTGTCTGGCAAGCGCACGCACCCTATACCAAAAACCTCTCCAAAAAAATTTTTTTTAAGTGACTAAAAAAATATAATCATCCTACCTGTACTTTGTAAACAAAATAAGGTTTATTTTTGTTTAATATCTTTAGTTGCACATAAAACTGTTAGATAGAAATTTAAATTATACTGATTGGAATTATACTGTTTATATTACTATATAGTTTCTTCAGAAAAATATAAAACTGATGGAAGTTTATTCATTTTCAACAAGAAATATTTACATATGTAACAATAATAACACTAAATTATTTTCTACCCATAAATAATTGTTAAAATATTGAACCAAAAGAAATGAGCTTATAAGTAATATGCAAAAACTATAGGCAGTAGTTATATATATGAAGATGGTTACAATAGCAATTATTTCGCATGTGGATGGACACTTTTTTTTATTATTATTAAAGTTTTAGCCATAGGGTGCATGTGCTGTCCACAGGAAGACAGAGACAGTAAGAGAGAAAGTGACAAATAACCTCTCAGGGAAAACGGCCCCATCAAAATCCTTTCTCTTCATTCTTCTGGGATCTCAGGTATGTCCCCACATGCTCTCTGTGATTTTCAAGCCACCAAAACCAGGTCTTGAACTTTAATCAGCTATGTGGGACTCTAGAACCTTAATTAACTACCTCTCCACCTGCTGGCCCAGGTATGGTCACTTTTTTTTTTGTTTTGTTTTGTTATAGGGTGCGTGTGCTCGCCAGACAGACAGAGAGAGACAGAGAGACAGAAAGTGAGAAATCACCCTCTGGGGGGATGGTCACGCCGCAATCCCCTCTCCTTCACTCTCCTCTCGGGATCTTGGGCACGCACGCACATGCGCCCGGTGTGAGTTTTAAGCCACCGGGTCTGGGACGCGAACCACAGTTGACTACGCGGGAGTCCAGCAACACAGCCATTACGTTAACTGCTGGTTCCCGGTATGGTCACATTTTAACTAATTTTTTTTTTTTCAGTGTGAGAGTATGTGTGCTCATCAGAGAAAGATAGACAGACATGGAAAGAGAGAGGGGTAAAGCACCCCCTAATAGTATGTGGTCATGCAATTCCCTTCTCCACTTCTCCATTCTCTGTCCTCAGGATTTTGGACACAGCTGTGTTTTTCAAGCCAATCGATCTGGTATTCTAACCATGGTCAGTTTATGGAATCCGTTAACCACTAGTCTATGAGGCTGGTCCTGTGTATGAAAGTATTTTAGGAGACAGATGCAATTTCTAACAGTTTTTTAAAATTATTATTTTTTAATTTATTCTACATTCATTCACTGTATATCATTGCAGCATATGAGGTTTCCCATCCAAAATACACTGTATATTACCATACGTTATCATCAACAAATAGTTCTCCATTTTTTGTTTCTTACATATTTTGCTTTTTTCCCCTTTGACTCCCTCCCTCTCACCCTCTTCCATCTAATAAATTATTACATACTGTAAAAATGAAGTATATATGTTGATTCATAAAAAGGTGGTAAGAAAATCTAAAATATTAAGTTGGTGAAGTAGATTACTTGAAACTCCAAATGAAAAATATGATATGACACAATTAACAATATATAAAATAGTTGTTCTAACAGTGAAAATATCAGGATTTTGTTCAGTAAAGGAACCTCAAAGAAGAAGAAAAACGTTGGAAATCTATAACTACGAAATTAGAAAGTATACAAATACAGTTATTAAGGTTTTGAAAAAAGAGAAGAAACATCCACAGAAAATGTAATTGAGATGATCAAATTTGAAACACCTTCTCTTGCTCACCTGAGTCACCCTGTGTTATTTTTCTTTCTTTCTGGAACTTTGCAGAGTCAATGACAAGGAAAACAGGAAAGCAAAATGTAACATGCAAATACAAATTGTACGGCTTCAGTGAATCAGCAGATGTCGTTACTATGCCTAGTGCATGTATCAATGCTACAATTTAGAAGTTAGCTTTGTTGTGAGAAGAGGGAAGTCCATTTTGACTTTGAGATGCTGAATGACAACTGATCTGAGAAATGGAGTAGGCTGGCAGTGTTGGAAAATAGATCCAAGATACAGGGAGACTTGGCAATTAGATCATGTTGAGCTCAGAATGATTGTGAAGGTAAAGCATCTGTTCCCAACAATGCCCACTGCTTCAGAGAACATCAGAAAATAAACACCAACATGTGGCATCTATAATTTAACCATTATGCTGAGATTACTATAGTTTCTGGAATAATGTATACTAATATTAAGCAGTGTTAGGGGAAAGTCAGATTTTTGTGGCTTAGTAAGTGATTAGGAAGGGAGGAAGATAGCATCACAAGTAAAGAATAGATCGCATTTACAAAATGCGGGCAGTGAAGACAGTGTGAAATCTTACAGAAAGGGGAAGAGGGGAGGAACTTTTGGTAATTGAAAACATTCATGCAGAAAGACAAAGAAGTCATAGGAGAAGCCAATTTCTTTCTTTTTTTTTTAAGAATTACTTTTATTTTATTTATTATTCATTTATTTTAATTTGACCAGAGAGAGACACATACAGAAAGAGAGAGAGAGGGAAAGTGAGAAAGCAAGTCACAAGATCCCAGACTCGAACCATGGTCAGCGATGTGGGAGTGTCCAGTGCCTTAACTACCACTCCACCTGCTGGTCCCTGGAGAAGTCAATTTCTAGATTAAAATTGTCTAGTTTCAAACATGAGAGACTAGGAAAACAGGGAGCACAGCAGAGGATGGTGGAATGCAGAATGGAATTTTCAGGAGAAGAAAAGTAAAATATTTATCCAAACCAAATGCTTCAAAGGTCAAGTTAGATTTTTTTCTTTTTAGAGTCACACTTTATTTTTGAGTTTTAGCACAGATAATAAAGTGAATAAAGTACACTAATATTCAGTGTCAGCACGAGAAAATTTTTTGAGACTTTTTTTGCTTTAGGACATGTGTGCTCACCAGAGACACAGAGAGAGACACACACACAGAGAGAGAGAAACAGAAACCAAGAAATCACCCCCCAGGGGAGATGGCCATGCTGCAGTCCCTTCTTTATTCTCCCTTGGGAATCTTGGGCACCCACGCACTATTGCCCAGCTTGAGTTTAAGCCACTGATTCTAGGACTCAAACTGCAATTGATTACCGTTATGCCATCTGCTGGTCTCAGCTCAAAGATTTTTTTACACACATTAGTTTTTTTATAAAAGTCGAACTTAGAATTGTCTGGGATCAGAGACCAGTAAATGGCGTAATGATTACATTGCTGGACTCCCATGTAGTTGACTACAGTTCGCAACCTGGACCCAATTACTTAAAACTCACTCTGGGTCTGTGCATGTCCAGGACCAGTAAATGGCGTAATGATTACATCGCTGGACTCCCATGTAGTTGACTACAGTTTGCAACCTGGACCCAATTGCTTAAAACTCACTCTGGGTCTGTGCATGTCCAAGATCCCAACAGAAGAATGGAGGAGGAGGGATTGCTGCATGGCCATCCCTCCAGCAGGTGATTTCTCGCTTTCTGTCTCTTCAGTGAGCATATGCTCCCTATAGCAAAAATCTCTCTTAAAAAAAAAAAAATATATATATATATATATATATATATTGTCTGGGATCAGAATAAACAAATCACATTTATATGCAAGATTTTCAGAAAATATAACATAACTAGGGCTATAGTTTAGAATATGAATATGAAAAGGCCAGTCTCCTAGTTATTTTTATTTTATTTTTCTTGATGTAGTATAGACTTCAAAGAGTTTGTGGAAAAACGGAGTTAAAGTGGGTTTTATTGATTCATAAGATTTTGTTTTTCTATAACCTACATGTCCCTGAACATTTCGAAGACCCCTCACATGGATGTGGGTTTGCAGTGGTTGAAGAGATGTGACTATAAAATACAGAGAGAGAGTGTGATTCACACAGGCCAAGTCCTGATCACAAGAAATATAAGCTTAGGCCAAGGAGTTCTTATGACTGGATTGATAGGATTAGCAGTCAAGAAAAAAAATTTTTGAGAGAGATTTTTCCCATATGGTGCATACACTCACTGGAACCAGAGAGACAGAGAGATACAGAGAGACAGAAAGTGAGCAATCACCCACTGGAGAGATGACCATGCTGCAGTCCCTTCTCCTCCAATCTCCTCTTGGGATCTTGGGCATGCACGCACACATGCTCAGTGTGAGGTTCAAGCCACCAGGTCCAGGACTCAAACCATGGTCAACTACATGGGAGTCCAGCGATATAACCATTATGCTATTTGCTGGTCCCACGATTGGTAGTCAAATATACAAGTTGGTGACTGAAGGCAGAAGAGTGGATAAATTCTCTGCAGGAGAAAGTGACAAAAGAGGAGGGCAGAAGGAGGTTTGAGATGTGCAAAGCTTGCCAACCGCCGTTCATTCTGAAAATGAGCAAATGACACTCACAGTGACCACGAGTATCAAGCCGACGTGTGGAGGGCAAGGTGAGCTGGCTGAGCCTCCGTGTCCCCGAGTGTACAGTAAGTTCAGAATCCTCAGCAAGGGAGAGCCACGAAAGGAGCACAGTGTCGCTGCATGCATACGTGCTAGGACTGGAGGGCAAAGGTAGTGGTGGCCTTGGTGTCACTGCAAAGAGATAACAACTGGGCAGGAGTTCCGGAGCTAACGGAGGCCGCAGGTGGAAAGAACTGTCAGAACAGTGGTGGTTTTGAGAAGGACAAAGTGGCCTGGGGATGTGTTACAACGGGAGAAATGGCTAAGAAGGAAACTACAGAAGGGAGGGTTAGAAGAAATGAGGAGAGAATTTTTTTTTTTTTTTGGAGAGTTTTGTGTGTTTTTTTTTGCTATAGGGCACATACGCTTGCCAGAAAGACAGACAGACAGAACGTGAGGGGATGACCATGCTGCAATCCCTTCTCCTCCATTCTCCTCTCGGGATCTTGGGCACGCACGCACACGCGCCCGGCATGAGTTTAAGCCACCAGGTCCGGGACTCGAACCGTGGTCGACTACATAAGAGTCCAGTGACATAGCCATTACGCTAACTGCTGGTCCCCCCCCACGAGGAGAGAACTATTTTCAGCACATGGCAATGTTCATGCTTCCCAGAGTGCGGTGAGAGACAGAAGTATGTGAGGGGTCTTCATGGGGAGTTCATGGGGAAGTGGAAATAAAGTACCACTGTCTTTGAGTGCAAAATGAATGTTAAAGCCACGCCCAGTTTTTCATGGTATTCATTTTCCCTGAACTTTCGGGAGCCCCCTGGTATAGCGAGGATCGTCGGTGATGTCTGTCTGGGTGCTTTGCTCCCTCCTCTCATGCAAAGCAACCATCACACTCCATCGTGGTTTTCTTTCAGACACCATAGGCCGTTTCTCCAGGTAGTGAGTGGTGTGGGCAGCTCTTCTACCGAAGGTGAAAGCCAACAAAATAAAACTCATTGTCACTGATTGTCTGACTGAAAGACAGAGCAACACAATAAAAAGTCGTATGATAACCTTAATATGAATATTCATTTCAAGAAAGAGGCTGGGAGACAGAGGAAAAGAGAATCAATTTGAGAGAATGAAATAATATAGAAAGTAGGAACTGCGTTAAAAAAAGTTTAAGTATGTATAGAGATTTAAAAACATCCTTGCCTTCTACATGTTAGCTAGTTTCGGCTTAAGGAGAATTAGCATTTGATTAGAAATTAAGAATTTCTAAGTTTCCCGAATTATGGTGTGCTTAGTCTCTTTAATGTAACGTGACAGAGCACAGTTTATTAGCTAAGTAATTATTTGGGTTTCTCTTTTGCTTTTTGTTTGGCATACACATGTCAGAAATTTCATGTTTAAGAACATGAATTTTCAAGAAATGTTTAATTCGTGTTGCAATATTTGCAAAAGTAACGTAAAATTGAAATTTGTTACTAAAAGGTAGGTCTCAAGGTCGCTTATAACATGATCCAAATCTCCCCAAATCTCCCCTTATAAACCAGAAAGGCTTTTTTTTACATGTTTAAGTTTGCTAATTGCACATTTAAGCCTTTTCCCCTAAAGTCCTTAATTATAATACAAACTTTAGTTCAATTTCATCTCCTAAGGATGTTTCTGAAACAACAGCCATACGATGATTTAGTTTCATCATTAAAATAATTACAGCAATATATCAAATACTATCAAATGACATAACAAAAAGTACAAGGAATACTTGTAGCTGATTAAAAAGAAAGATGATTTCTAGAAAGAAAACATGATTATAAATTAGCCTTGAGAAAAGAGAGGGTAACATCCCAGCCACAGACTACCTAAGAATGGTTTATCAGTTATCCATGACACCGGGGGTGAAATCGACAAAATAAAGAGTTGGTAAGAAAAATCTGCAATTGATATTTTCAGTTAGTTACAAAAATCAGATGGGGAGAGAAGGGCCAATGTGTTGCTCTAATTATAAGATACAAGAGAAAGAATTCAATCTGCATGTTTATTTCTGTATCATTTTAGGAGAACAGAAATAAACCAGAAATGATTGGATTTGTTATTATTATTATTTCCAATGAATGAGTGCTGCACCTGGCCAAATACATATATATAAATAAGACACAGCAAGTAGCTGGCCAGAGGGAGAGAGGAAAGAGGCAGAAGTTGTATTTCTCAGGTAAGTAAACCTTCCCTAACCTCCACACAACATTTATCATTAGAGACAACAGGGGATACTGTGCAACAATATGACATAAAAGCTGTAAATTTCCCAAAATTCCTAGGAGAATTTCCTCTAAATCATCTTGCCTGAGAAAATTTCCACCTAACGGTATATATCTATGAGAAGGTTGGTTGCTAAGAAACAGAATAAAAAGAGTAACTTATAATAGAAAGATCATGATGCCCCTACCAAGATTTCTTATAAAGAATTCTTTTAAGGGGACCAGCTGTTGGCATAATGGCTATGTCACTGGACTCCCATGTAGTCGACCATGGTTCGAGTCCTGGACCAGGTGGCTTAAACTCACATTGGGCGCGTGGGCATGCGTGCCCAAGATCCGGAGAGGAGAGTGGAGGAGAAGGGATTGTGGTGTGGCCATCCCTCCCTAGGGGGTGATTTCTCGCTTTCTGTCTCACTGTTTCTGACGAGTGCACGCACCCTATTTTTAGAAAAACCTCTCTAAAAATAAATAAATAAATAAAAAGAATTCTTTTAAGTGTATTTATTTCTTCCATGAAAAACAGAAAGAGAGAGAGAGGACCACCCTCAACAGAGTCTTGATGTTGAAATCCAACCCTGGTCTCGGCCCCAGATGATGGCGTGCTCAGGAAGCCTTCCAGATGGGAACCAGGAACCTTTCCATACAGGTCAGCCTTGCAGAGTACTGAGTTATTGCTGTGTCATTACCCAGCCTCTCTTGTATTTCGTTTTCACTGAAGTTTTTAGTTTTGACTTTGTGTATATATTTAAATCAAAATATTTAGCGCAAGATATTTATACCATTTTAATTGAGAATCATACTTAACAGATAAAAACTCTCCGTCATTTTCATTTGAAACTGTGTTTTTTTATTATGTTGCTATCCCATTCTTAGTATGAAATAAATTTAGCCAGAGAACACCTCGGTACAAGCGTGTTCGACCTAGCAAGCTTGACTTCTTAGGTGAAGAATTGTAACCTAACTTAGTGTGTCTGTAATTGAACTGAATATGTAACTTGGAATTCACGTCCATTTTTCTGCTGTCACTTCCCTTTTTCGGTCCCTAAAGTTATCAGGTTGTGCAGCAGTCCCAGAATTTCCCTAAATGTGTGTTGATTCTGAAAGCTACCCAATTCATAAATTGCTTTTTGCCCAATTAAACCTCCATGCAGTTTAATTTCTTATAAGTTTTTCTGCTGTGTCTCTGCTTTCATTTAGAATATATTTTATTTTATGATTTTTCTCACATCGCTTTTACATTTTTGATGTCATTTGACTTTACAAACGATTTTCAATGGATTCATTATTAGTTCGGTCTGTAAAATTTGAACATTCATTCACTTAAAAACAAAAAAGAATGCTCTCTCAATGCTAACCACTTTTCTAGGATCTGGGCATACTGCCACGGATAACACAAAGTCCCTGCCCTTGTGGAGTTTATGTATCAGAGGGCAGAAGCTGGCAATAAACAAATACTACATCTGTAATATTTGAGGTATTAAGTAACCTGAGAAACATAAGGCAGAGTCCAGAAACCGCAGGTCTGTCAGCTAACATGGTATTGGAAGAGTTTTAAGGGAAGTCAAAGAGCGAATATCTGAGAGAAGTCATTGCAAGCAAAGATTACGAAGGGTGGGAAGGTGGTGGCTGCTCACTGTGCTTACTTCACTGGCCGTCAAGGAGGGACAGAGAAACCAGACGAGGAAGACAAAGTAGCATGATGGCTCAAGACCCTGTAGACTCTTGTGGGGCGTGGAAAAGAACTTGAGCATTTCCTCAGGTTAATTAGAAAGCTCCAAGACAGAAAGAGGGAATATAGTGATCTCTGAAAGGATTACTTGGGACCAGGGAGTGGGCGAAGGGAAAAGCAGTGAGCTATTGAAACAGCTATTGGTAATAACCCAGGGGAGATGTAGACTGGAGAAATAGGTTAGCAGAAAAGATGGTGAGATGTGACTTAAATCTGGACATACAAAGAAAGGAGAGTCGACGAGACTTGAGAACCAATTGGATAAGGTGTGTGAAAAAGGCTGAACGATGGTAATAAATAATTCTATTGGCTGAAACCAAGATGTTCGGGAAATACATGTTAGGAAGCCACTAATATTCCCATGTTTCTGCATGACTAGGTCTTTTCTTCTTCTTTTCTTCCTCTTCCTCTTCCTCTTCTTCTTCTTCTTCTCCTTTTTTTAGTTTTTGCCATAGTGTGCATATGCTCTTCAGAGAGACAGAGAAAAGTGAGAGATCAAACCCCAGCAGGGATAGCCAGGTCGCAATCCTTTCTCCTAGGATTCTGGGCACACACACACTAGGTGTTCAGCATGATTTTCAAGCTGCCAGGTCTGGGACTTGAACTGCAGTCAGTTATGTAAGAGTCCAGCATCCTAACCACTACATCACCTACTGGCCCCTAACTTTAAAAAAAGATTATGGGCAACTTCTATTGAAAGATAATTGACTGGTAGCCCTATTTTAGAAGTTAGGGATATTAAATTAGTCCAGATAGATTTATAATTGGGACCTATTTACCACTGTTTTATATCTCCAGGTGTAAAAATCAACCTGGAGGCATTCGTTTACATTTTAATGGGTCCTGATAACTTAGGGACCTTCCTCTTTTTTTAAATTTCATACATTTAACCACTGTGTATCATTACAGCATACCAAATGAATTTTCCCATCATGACTACACTGCACATTGGTCCAGTCAAAGACATTACCATAAGCATTATAATCAACAGATTTCTTTCCATCTTGGGTCCCTTAAATGTTTTTGCTTCTTTCTGCTTCCCCTGGATTCCCCCTCTCTCACCCTCCCCTATTTCTCAACCCTCTCCCCCACTTCTCACCCTTCTTTCCCACTGTCTCCGGTATCATCATTGTGCTCCAAGCTTTTTTTTTTTTTTAGAGAGAGATTTTTTTGCTATAGGGCACATGCCCTCTTTGGAGAGACAGAGAGACAGAAAACAAGAAATCACTCCATTCTTCTCTCGGGTCTTTGAGACTACATGTACAAGTGCCTAACGTGAGTTTCAAGACTCTGAGCCTGGGACTCGAACTGTGGTCCATGCGCGAGAGTCTAGCGATGTAATCATTACATTATCTGCTGATCCCAACTCTCCATGTTTTTATGCCTTCCAATCATTAAGTTTCCTCTTGACTTTCACGGAGGAATTATTTACATTAGAAGTTAAGGCTTCCCCTCCTCTCTCCAGAAGAGAGGAGGGCAGGCGGTATGCCACAGCCCTTATGTAAAGCTTCCAATTACGTAATGTGAGAGTTCCTCTCCCTAGTCCGATTCCTCTGTGTGTGCTGAGCGACATCTGTCTTCATTGCTCTGTGCCAAGGGAGGAATCAGAGTGGGGGACCCATGCTGTTATTCTGCAGGTGAAAAGGAAAAACGGTCTGTCCTCCACTCCGGCAAGTTTATGTGTTCTCTAGGAATAAGAGAAAATAAAGTAAAACCTTATCAAAGAAGCATTCAAATCAATGAGAGGGAATTGAAAATATCTTCAGCCCATCCGCAAGCGATTATTATAATGGATGTTTGTTTTCTCTTCTTTTTAGCTTTCTATTTTCTTTGAGTGGTTTCATAGTACATTTATTTATTTATTTATTTATTTATTTTTACATCTCTCTTCTTTTTACATTTCTCTTTCTCTCTCTCTCTTTTTTTTTCTCCCAGTGTCTCTGACAGGGTCTTGATGCATGGATCCTCATCCAGCCTCTGCCAGCCTATTCCATGGACACATGTCCTGGCTACTCAGGAAGGTGTCCGGGCCTCAATTCCCAAGCCCACCTACGTGTTCTGCCTCACAGAGCATTGCATGTGACAGCCGTGCCACCATCTGGCTCCCAAACGGTTTACCTTTGTTTGTATTGTTTTAATCATACTCATTTTTAAGCATTAGACTGTTTAAGATAAATTTTATTTTTCCAGAACAGTACATTCATAGAATAAAGTGAAATAGTTCTAAAGGTACCTAACAACAAATATCTCCTAAATGGTCTCCCTCCATTTTTCCACAATCCTCGTCCTCAGAGGAAGTCATGCCAAACTACTTGAACTATTTCATATGGCATTTCACAGTCCTTATTTATACATAATATGCACACGGTGCTATCATGCATGTCAACCCTTTCGGGTTGTGTCTGTTCAGTTTCTACGATGCTAAAGGGCGTTTCTTAAGTCTCACTTTCCCTTCTGTTTTTTCTTCTCATATCTTTCTAATATAGCTACAGTTGTAATAAACAATCTAATGTATTCTGTTGTTAATGCCAAAAAGTACCTGAAACTGGGTGATTTCTAAGAATAGAGGTTTATTCAGCACATGGTTTGGAGGTCAAAGGTCCACAGGCCACGTCTGACTGTGTCACAACGTGGCAGAGGGTAGGAGAGCTGTGCTTGTGTCCGGATGTCTCCCTCTGGTCTTCTTCCTTCTCCTTATGAACCCACCAGAGTCCTAAGGGCCCCACGCTGACTATTTTAATTCTAATCTCCTCCCTAATGACCTTCCATTCAACACTAGTCCAATAAGATGTCACACTCTTAATCCCATCACAACAAAATCTCAACATGATAATGTTGGGACCTTAAAACTATAGTACAACTATTGTTAATATTATTAGTCATCAAAATGTTAATATCATTCATGGGGATCAGCTCCATGGCACAGTGTTTACTCATTGCTCAAGAGAAGCTCGACCCCACATGGTAATCATGGTTCGAATCCCTGACTCAGTCAATCTGAAATATACCAGACATGTTTGGGGGTGCTCAAGATCTAATGGCTGGAGACTGGAGGAGGGGATCACAGCGTGACCAGACCCTGCAGAGAGTCTCTCTATCTGTCTATCTGTCTGTCTCTCGTGCATGTGCACAAAGTCCATCATGAGTAGAGAAAAAAAATGTATCATTCACAAATGAGCATCGCAGCATACTCCTGACTTGTAAGTCTCACTGCTCAGTTCTGTACTGGCTGTCTAACAAGCTTGGTGAGCAACTGTCAGTCTAAATGTTCTTTCTTTGCACTTGTGGAGGTTCTCCAAGTTCCTCTGTCCAATGTTTAATCATTATTTATTAAATGGTACTTGGGAAGAAAATTGCTTCTTGGGGTGTGGGGCGTGGCCAGATTTGGGCAGGACAATGGTCATCTTTGAAGATGAGCAGAGGCACAGTTTCCCCCTTGTGTGCCTACTCTGCAAGGCCAGCAGAGGTAGAGAGAAACTGCGTGTGGCCTGAGTGGGCAGTGGAGACGAGACGAGGCTAGTTCAGAACACCAAGACACAGAGGGTCCACAGAACCCGCTGACAATCACTGCACACAACAGGGCATCCAGCTTCGCATCCTGATGCCACCCCATTTTTCTCTCTGAAAGAATAAACCTAGGAATGGCTTGGGGCCATGACTATCTTCAATAGAAATGCCCAGACCACAGCTCTCTCCGCTGTGTGTCTGTATGCTTCTTTCTAATCCACCACCACTTCCATTCAAGTTTGCATCTCATTGAATGAGCTTGGACAATGGAATATCCAAAACTGTATTTCTCCTACCTTCACAGTTGCTGTGTATTATTAGACTAGATTTTTGCATTCAGAACTTTAAAGGTTTCTGCTCCTTTGTTTTCTGTGTTCCATTGCAGTGGTTGAAAAATGTGACGTCTTCACCTCTCTGCTTTCTTCCCGAGAAGTTTGTGGAGTCTCCTCTTTGTCTCCGTGATTCTGAAATTCCTCCAAGATGTGGCCCAGCGGCCTCTCCTTCACCTATTGCACCAGCTACTTACCAAGCTTCCTTAACCTGCCACCTCGTCTCTTCAGTTCTGCGTGGTTTTCTTAAAACGTTTCATTAATGATTATTTCAACATTGTCTCCTCTTCATAGAACTTACATTATTATCTTGATGTTGGGCTCTGTTGGCCATTTTTCTAATTTTTTTTCTCTCTTGTTTTGCATTTTTTCATTGTGTTGCTGCACTTTCTGGAAAGTTACCTCAAATTTCTGATACCCCTGTTGCAATTTCTAGGAATTTCTGTCATTTTTCTGCATAGTTCATCCCACTGCATTCAGTTCTTTTCAGAAATAATGCTTATATTTTTCTTTATTAGAGAAATTTTTGCTATAGGAAGTGTGTGCTTGCCAGAGAGAGAGAGAGACAGAAAGCGAGAAATCAACCTCCAAGTGGGATGGCCATACCACAATCCCTTCTCCTCTATTTTCCTCTTGGGATTTTGAGCATACACAGGCACATTCCTGGCATGAGTTTTAAGCCACTGGGTCCAGGACTCAAACCGCAGTCGACTATGTGGGAGTCCAGTGCCCTAACCATTACACCATCTGCTGGCCCCATCCTTAAACCTACTAAGCAAATATATTTTGAAGTTTTACTTTTCAACAGGGTCTCTGTTTCCTCAAATTTTCTTTTACTTATTCATTTATTTGGTCTTTTTTTTTTTTTTAAATGTTGGAGATTTTCTTTAGTTGCCTGGTAAATCTTTGGCTGTCTGCTAAAAATAAAAGGTGGTAGGAAGTTTAGGAATGTTGTCAGGTCACTGAAATTTGTTTATCTTAGAGAGATTATTGCCATAGGCTTCAAGCACTCACTGGAGATACAGAAAGAGACAGAGAGAGAGAAAGTGAAAAATTGTCCTTCAGGGGGATGGCCACACTTGAATCCCTTCTTCTTCAGGCTCCTCTTGGGATTTTTGGGCATGCCCACATATGTGCCCAGCATGAGTTTCAAGTTGCCAAGTCTGGGACTTGAACCGCTGTTGGCCATGTGAGATTCCAGTGCCTTAACCACTATACCACCTGCTAACCCCAGTCATTGAAATTAACAGAGTGTGACTTTTCTGTTTTTTTTTTTTCTTAGAGAATTCTCATATTAGGAAGAAATAAGAAATCTAATTAGTCTTCAAATTCACTTATTTAAAATTTTAAAATTCAGGACTAGCAAATGGCATAACGGTTACATCACTGGACTCCCACATAGTTGACTGCCATTCAAGTCCTGGATCCAATGTATTAAAACTCTCACACTGGGTGTGTGTGCGTGCATGCCCAAAATCCCGAGTGGATAATGGAGAAGGGACTGCAGTGTGGCCATTCCCCCTAGGAGGTGATTTCTCACTGTCTCTCTGTCTCTTTAGGAAAAACGCACACACTGTAGAGAAAAAATCTCTCTAAAAAAATAAATAAAATTTTAGAATGTATTTTAATTCATATATCTCCTTACTCCCATGTCCAGGGACACCTGTTGCCACTTGTGGGAATTCTGTGGTGTAAATCAAACTGTTTTGCGGAGCTCCCCATTGCTGTTTATGGTTCAGTTTCTGTCCAAATGTTTGTGCAGTTACCACTTATCACTTGCTTTGTGGTAAAGTTTTCCAAAAATTGTTGCTTTTATTTCCATTCTTACCTTCGAATAATTATTTTTTTATTTTTTATTTTCTTTTTAATTGCCTCATCCATAGCTTTAAACTCATGGTTTTACAAATAAAGTACAGATTCTCAACCATTTATAGTAGGGCTATGTCCCAATAAACCCATTGAAAACACCATGTTGAAAACGCATTTACTAAATCTACTTTGCCTAACATCTTAGATTAGCCTCGCCTATCTTAAAAGTGCTCCAAATAGTTAAATCAGCCTGAGGTTGCGTGAAATCATCAAACAAATTTATTTACAATAAAGTGCTGGCCAACTGATGTGATTTACTGAATACTGGGCTGAAAGTGAAAGACAGAGTGGTTTCATGGGTTTTCAAAGTACAGTTTCCACTGCATGTATATACTTCTTGAACCACCATAAAATCCAAAAAAGTCTAAGTTGAATTATTGTAAGTTGAGTACCGTCTGTAGTAGCACATTTTAATTTTAAACTGGAACCTCTCTTCAAATTTTATTTCTACAGCTGGTAAATGTATGCATTACAAAAACATTATTTAACTTGTTTTTTCTTGAACTGAAGTTAAACATGAAATTGAATTCTTGTATCTCTTATATAGTATACCTGCTATCCATATTTTGGTACATATTGTTGGTCATTAAAATATGAGGCTTGAGGTGAGAATTATTACATTAGTATTTTCATAAACAATTCTACCCTAAATATTTGGACAGTTTATTTTAACTAATTTTAATTTTATTACTAGTCTTTTAATAGTCTGCAATGTATGCTCATTTTTAAATTTAATTTTATCTGTCAGTTAGTAAAAGCATATATTCTAATATTTAAATAGAAATGAACATGAGTAGGATATTTCTTACTTTTATGTTCATGCATAAAAAAGTTTGAACATAAAATTATTGAGTCTGTATAATTTTCTCAAAACTCAACAGACTATGTTTAGCATAGTTACACATTTAGCTATTATAGAAGAATTATCTGAGGTAAACCAAACATTCTGTTAATAACTATGTAAAAAAGAAAAAAAAATTTTAAAAAAAATTGAAAGTTTGAGAATGGGTTGAGTTTCTGGGAATTATGGACAATAAAGATTTGATATGCACTGTTCGCTCTGACTCACTCTCTCTGTTGGCTACTATGGGGCCAGAATAAGTAGGGTCAAGAGTAACTGAGCGTGTGCAGAAGGAAACCACAGAGTGACCGTTCTCTCTTCCTTTAAAAAAAAACTCCGCTGAGGTAGCAGATGGCATAGTGGTTAAGGTGCTGGCACGTCCTGCACCTGGTGGCTTGAAACTCACACCAGGGAAGTATGCGTGCCCAAAATCCCAACAGGAGAATGGAGGAGAAGGGATTGCTGCATGGCCATCCCCCTGGGGTGGTGGTGGTTGGGGGGGGGGTGACTTCTCACTTTCTGTCTCTCTAACCAACCCTATAGGAAAAATCTCTAAAAAAAAAAAACTTTCACAGGGGTCAGCCAATAGCCTGGTGGTTGCGTCAGCTGGATCCAACAGGGGGCGCTGCACAGTTCAAATTCCAGACTCAGAAGTTTGAAGACTTGCCGGCCACACGTATGTGCAAGTCCAAACCGAGATGGATGGGGAAATGGAGGAGAAGCAATCGCTGCATGACCATGCCCCAGACAGGGTGTTTTCTCGCTTTCCCTCTCTCTCTGTCTCTGTCACTCTCTGATGAGTTCATGCACTTTCTAACAAAATTAAAAAAAAAACAACAACAACAACAACAACAACAAATCTGACACAACCAAATTACCAAAAGTGGGAGTCTCTGCAGACCGGTCTCGAGATAACAACTGCTTTCCTCTCATATGCTCTATCTAAGGACCCACTTAGTACCATCTGGGCAGCCTAGAACCAGAAAAGTGAGGTGCCCTGGGGGTAGCAGGGCACTCTATCTAGCTGGGTCTTTGGGGAGCTTGACTGGCTTAGAAGATCCCTGCCCAAACCAGGCCATCAGGGGCAAGGTTTGAACTGGGAAGAAGACATTCCTTGAGTTTCCAGGTAATAAAAATGTTCAAAGTTCAGAGGCCAGACAAGAGTCCTAGCTTAAATATTCAAATCTATGATAGGTGGTTCTAAATTTGTATTTCTGCTTTGGGTGTTACAGATTTTAAGTGCAAGAAGATTCAAGAGAAGTTTCGTTAGCAGAATCTGTGATGAAGGCTATAAGCCAGATATTATTTTGAACCCAATATTTTCCAGTTTAGATTTTTTTCGGCAAATGTATATAAATATGCCTATGACACCTCAGCAGAACAAGCTATTCCTTCTCGAGTGCTATACCAGCCGGGTCTGTCACTTTCATTGCTGCTGCCAACCATTTGGAGAATTATTTCCACTCTTTGAACAATTTAGTACCTGGTCCACTTGACTTCTGCCAAACCCAGTACTAGCCAATATTGACATAGCTGTGTCTATTTTTAGGATACACTAATGTTCCTAATTTCTAATTCTACTTTATCTAGTCTTCCCTAAATCTACGTTCTAGAATGGATTATCGGCTCTTAAATTCCACAGATGGTGATTTCTGAATGTTTTCTATTGTATTTTTAGCTTATGTACCACTGGTTCTTTTTTTTTTTTTTTTTTTTTTATTTTTTTAATTTTTTCCCAGTTTTCTACTCCCA